>NC_040077.1:70381593-70684623 GCF_003369695.1 Bos indicus x Bos taurus
TACCTGCAGTGGCCACAGGGAGGTAGACCAACAGAGCTCAGCCTGAGAGAGTCCTTTCCCCACCCCTGAGGGGCTGGCATCTAGAGAGGAGATGGCCAAGGTGCTTAGTGTCCAGAGAAGAAGACCTGGGTTCAAATTCTGCCTTTGCTACTTCAAGGCAATGGCATCCCACTCCAGTACTCTTGCCTGGGAAACCTCACAGATGGAAGAGCCTGGTAGGCTACAGTCCATGGGGTCGAGAAGAGTTGGACACGACTGAGTGACTTCACTTTCACTTTTCACTTTCATGCATTGGAGAAGGAAATGACAACCCACTCCAGTGTTCTTGCCTGGAGAATCCCAGGGACGGGGGAGCCTGGTGGGCTGCCGTCTATGGGGTCGCACAGAGTCAGACACGACTGACGCAACTTAGCAGCAGCAGCAGCAGCCACATGACCCTGGGTGAGTTACCTCTCTGAGTCTCCACGCCCTTGTCTGAAGAATGGGGGGATACCAATTTTCCCCACACTGCTGAGGCGGAAAGAGCAAAATGAAGTAAAGTACTTGGCACATAGTAACTGCCTAGCAAAAGCTGGCTGCTATACAACCATGATTAACTAAGACGCTTCTGCGTTGCTCACCATTCATTCATCCATGAGCGTTCTCAGATGCCTATGATGTGTCAGGCCTTGTGCTTAGTGCTGAAATTGAAGAGTAAAGAATAGTAAAGACAGAGCCCCACTCTCAAGATCCTCATGACAGGTCAAGTGCCAAGAAGGGGACACAAGGAAAGCCGTGACGCTTCTAGACCCTCACTTTCTCCTCTTTGAGGTGGGTGCCTGTGTCTTCCTGAAAAGCCATCAGACAGATGAAGGGGGCATGGAAGGGCCTGGCACACAGGAGCTCAGAAAGTGGTCGCTTCCTGCCTTTTCTCTCCTCTCCACTGTTTCCTTTTCTCTCCTTTGGGCCCTTGCACTTTCATCTCCTGTCACTCCTCCCTTCCTTTCCTCTCCCCCACCTTTTCTGACTTCCTCTCCCCTCCTGATTTCTTTCCCATTTCTTCTCCACTTCCTGTCCAGACTTCCTCCCTTGTACCCCTGCTCTTCCCTACAGGGAACCCTTCTGAGGTCCTGGTTCCCGGTGAATTGGTCCTTCTCCTCAGAGGCAGCTGGGCACTGGATGGTAGGAGTGTGTCTGGGAAGCTGGAGGGTGGGGACAAGATGCTCACCCTGTTTCCTGCTCCAGCCCCTCCCCTATGGGTAGAGGCTGCTCCCCATCCAGAAGACCCTGTTGATCACAGCCTCCGTGGACCAGCTGCTAGGTCCCTTCTCTGAGGGACTACCTTAGATGCAATGGAAGCCCTTTGTTGTGTCTGCTGGTACCTCCACCGTCCCACCTGGGAATTCACTCTCCTGTGGGGTAACTTGTCTTCCCCTTACTGCAGACACTGGGACAGCAGGAGCCGCCCTGTGCCTGCATGACCCCACCCACCCTGGTGGCTAAGATTCGTCCCCAGGGAATTTTTCAAGAAGGAACTGAGGTCAGTCCCTCTCCAGAGGCAAACGTTCTGTGACCAGAGGCCCAAAAACAGTGCCAGTGTCTCCCACCACGTGGAGGAAGCAACAAACGTTAATGAAGTAAACACATAGAGAGAAGCAAAAATGACAGAGAAAAAGGGGGAAAGAGACACACAAGGAGTGAATACTGGAGGCAGCTGAACTCCTGATTCCAAGTGCTCCTGGGCCATTTATTTGACTATTCAACTGCCATTTGAGTTTGTGCCTTACCCCCTCCTGCTCAATGTCTCCCCTTTCTCTAAGCTAGTTTGATATGTGGTTTTGCCACTCACAGCCTTAGGAGACCTAATTAGCTTTCCAAGATGTTAGAGATGTGTGTGTATGAAGAGAAGGCCTCTACCCTGCGAGAGCTCATAGTTCAGTGAGGAAGATGAGCAGGTGCACAGGTAACTGCAATGCACAACTCAGGTAAAGGCAAATGGCTAGAGCAAGGACACCCTTCCCAGTACACAGGGTGGGAGCAGAGGCTTCTCTAAGAAAGGAATGTCTGTCCTGAAGGACAGGAGGAAGCCAGGTGAAGAGGCCACAAGACAAAGAGTGATACTAACAGAATGAACATTCATCATCCCCAGGGACTTTAGTTGGCATCTGTAAATGGATCATACATGTTACAGAATTGTAAGATGTTAGTGTATCATGATATATTTGACTGTAGCTGTGACACCTGCCTAAAAATAGCTTAAATAATAAAGGCACTTAAAAATCTGTGACAAGAAATACTGAGACTGTGGTGCTAAGGTTGGATCAGCAGCTCAATAATGTTAAGGACCTAGCTCTCTGTTATACAACCTCAGTGTCTTGGCTTCTTTCATTTGGTCTTACCTCATGACCACAAGATGGTTGCTATAGCTCCAGGAATCACATCCTCACTCAGCCATGTCCCAAGTAGCAAGGAAGGGAGTGTGTGGAAAAGTGGCTTCTCATCTGGAACTTCTGTCCTTTTAGTGAGAAGGAATAGCTTTTTCCAGGTGTTCCAGACTTCTCTTATATCTCACTGGCCAGGACTGGGTCACATGACTATCCCTCACTACAAGGAAGATTGGAAAAGAGAGGACCTGATTTCTTTTAGCCTCTATTCAGAAGGCAAGCAAAGAGGAAAAAAGCTGATGGTAATTTGGTAGGCAACTACCAATGTCTAGTGTCTAACAGAAAGTTTCAAAGTCTTTTTTGCTTGTTTTTAACAGCTTTATTGAGGTAGAATTCATAAACCAAAAAAAAGTACACATTCAGTGTATACAATTTGATGAGCTTAGACATATGTGTACACTTGTGATACTATCACCATAATTGTGGAAATAAACATATCCATCACCTCCAACATTTTCTATTGTCATGTTTTTAATTTTTGTGCTAAGAATTATTATGAGATCTGCCCTGTTAAGTTTTTAATTAAATGTGCAACACCATATTGTTAACAATAGGCATTATATTATACAGCAGATCTCTAGAACTTATTCACTGTGTATATTTAAACCTTTATACCGATTGAATAGCAACTTGCCATTCTCTCCTCCATCCAACCCCAAACAACCACCATTCTATTCTCTGCTTCTACTAGTTTGACTCATTGGAAAAGACCCTGATGCTGGGAAAGATTGAGGGCAGGAGGACAAAGGGGCAATAGAGGATGAGATGGTTGGATGGCATCATCAACTCAATGAACATGAGTTTGAGCAAACTCTGGGAGATAGTGAAGGACAGGGAAGGCTGGTGTTCGTGGGGCACAGAGAGTCGGACATGACTGAGTGACTAAGTAACAACATGAGTTTGGCTATTTTAGATTCCACATGTAACTGGAATTATACAGCATTCGTCTTTCTGTGACTGACATTTCAATTAACATAATCTCTTCCAGATCCATCTGTTTTTGCAAATGGTAGAATTTCCTTCCTTTTTAAGGCTAAATAATATTTCATTGTGGGCTTTCTTGGTGACTGAGTGGTAAAGAATTTGCCTGCCAATGCAGGATACGTGGGTTTGATCCCTAGGTTGGGAAGATCTCCTGGAGAAGGAAATGACAACCCTCTCCAGTATTCTTGCCTGGAGAATCCCATGAGCAGAGAAGCCTGGTGGGCTACGGTCCATGGGGTCACAAAGAATGACTAACAACAACAATATGCCACTGTATGTATAGACCACAATATCTTTATCCATTCATCTGTCAACAAACACATGAGTTTTCGTTCCCAAGTCTTGGCTGTTATGAATAATACAGCAATAAACATGGGAATGCAGAGATCTCTTCAATATCCTGATTTCTATTTTTTTTTTTTTTTTATATACATGCATTCTTTACCATCTGAGCCACCAGGGAAACCCAATACAAGCATACTTCAGAGATGTTGCTGGTTTGGCTCCAGACCACTACAATAAAGTGAGCCATATGAATTTTTTGGTTCCCCAGTGGATATAAAAGTTATGTTTACAGTAGACTGTAGTCTATTAAGTGTATAACAACATTATATCTAAAAAATGTACATACCTCAATTAAAAAATAATTTTTGCTTAAAATGCGAGCCATCATTTGAGTTGTAGTAGCAGTATCACAGAGTTGGACGCGACTGACGTGACTTAGCAGCAGCAGCAGCAGCAGTAGTATCAAAGATCACTGATCACAGACCTCACAACAAATATAAGAATAATGAAGCAGTTTGAAATATTTGTAGAATTACCAAATTCTAGACACAGGAAAGTGGGATGCTGCTCAGAAAATTGTACCCATAGACTTGCTCCATGCAAGGTTGCCACAAACCTTCAATTTATATTAAAAAAAAAAAACAAAAACCCTCAATATCTGTAAACATAATAAAGTGAAGTGCAATTTCTATATTATATAGTAGTTCTATTTTTAATTTTTTGAGAACCTCCATAGTGGATGGCACCATTTTAAATCCTTATCAACTGGAAATGGAATCTTACCTTACAAGAGCTCCAATTTCTCCACATCCTCACCAATACTTGTTATCTTTTGTTATAGTTCTTGTTGTTTTTATATAATAGCCATTCTGACAGATACCCTATCAGGTATGAGGTGATAGCTTATGGTGGTTTTGATGTGCATTTCCCTGATAATTAGTAACCTTAAGTAAGTACCTTTTCATCTACCTGGTTGAATGGCTCTCTTCACTGGAAAAATGGCCTTTTCCCATTTTTTAATCAGGTTATTTGCTATTTTGTTATTGAGTTGTAGAAGTTTTTTTTTTTTAATATATTTTGGATATTAACCCCTTACCAGATAAATGATTTGGAAATATTTTCTCATGTTACACATATTGTAAGATAGACAAAGAGACCAATGGAACAGAATAAAACCTCCAGAAATAAACCCACATGTATACAGCCAACTGATTTTCAACAAGGGTGTCAAGAATACACAATGGGGAAAGAATAGTCTCTTCAACAAAGGAAGAGGGAAGACTTGGGGAAGACTGAGTATCTACACCCAAAAGAATGAAATTGAGCCTCTCTCTTGCACCATACACAAACAATCAACTCAGAAATGAGTTAAAGACATAAACATAAGATTTGACACTCAACATAGGGGGAAAGCTTCTTAACATTGATCTTGACAATGATTTTTTTTTTTTTTTTTGCTGTGACACCAAAAGTACAGGCAACCAAAGCAAAAATAGACAGGTAGGACTAGAGAAAATGAAAAGGCTTTGGCAGAGCAAAGGCAACACTTAGAATAAAAAAGGTATTTATTTTACTGATTAGGATGCTAAACACCAGTCAAGTGAAGTCCCTTAGCAAAGTTCAGACAATAGTTGGTAGCAGAATCTGGCTGGAACCCAGGACTCCTGTCCTCCAGCCCAGTGCTCTCTCCACTGGATCCCACTGCCCCATCTCACAGCCCCAACTTCTGAATTTATCAAGGCTATTTATTTATCAATAGCCTTGTCTCTAGAATCAAAATATCTCAGATTCCTTGGCCCACCCTGCAATGAAATCATTAATATTGTGGAGCTCAGACAATATGACGGATTGGGAAATGTTTAAGGTGTGATTTCAGGGGCTCTGAAGTCTCCTTGCCCACAGCCTACCCCCTTACCCTCTTTCCAAGCTTTGCCCCACACAGCAAGTGAGGATCCAGCAGATGAAAAGAAGGAAGGCAGGGGAATTACAAAAATGGCAGTTGGTATGCCCATGCCCATGCTTCCTCCAAATCTGTCTCTGAACTCCTGTAGATTTAACCCACAGGCAAAATAAATACAAGCCCTAACGCAGGGGCCACAGCATCAGTTCCTATCCTGACTCTGCCTGTGTGGGGATCACACTGGAGCCTCAGTTTTCTTGTCTGGAAAATGGACGATGGGATTTGACACCCAGAGAGGACTTGAAAATGTTTGAATGTATTCTTCCTCAAAGCTCCAAACCTGCTGGCTAAGTGGATTCCTAGTACATGTGAACACAGGGTCTCCAGGCTTCAGGAAAACAGCCTTGGTTCTTTGGGTCTCTTTTCATATGACCCACTTCCATGTACTATCCCCGGCTCTTCTCAGAATCCCACTCCAAGAAGCCTTTGCCCTTCACTTCTCTGTACCAGCAAAGTGCTATGTGGAAACCACAACCATACCACCCGACGTGTGAGTCAGGGTCGGGGCAGGGTCGGGTATGGAGGGGGATTGTCCCCTTCAGACTGCAGGGAGAGGGTGGGAGCAGGAGGAGGATGAGGTAAAGGGCCAGCAGCTCACACCTCACTTATTGTAAGTAGCCCATGTGGTTTGACTTTGCACCCACTTCTCCAGTGGGAGTCTGCGTGTTAGCACCTAGGGACACCTGTCTCCAATTAGCCCAACCATTTCCCGAAGAAATGATACCCCCTAGAAGATGGGCCTCCAGCAGTCTCCCCAGCCTGCAGAGAGAGTCATGGCTTTGTCCAAACTCTCAGCCAGCAACAGAGCAGAAACAGGAGAGGGATGGAGGCGGGGAGGTTTGGGGCAGGCTTCCAGGAGGGGCAGGGAGAAAGAGCAGAAACACCACCCAGGCCTGAACCTTCCCTCCGGCCTGGGCACACCTGGTGGCCTTGTGGCTGCAGGCGTGGAGATGTCTGGCATTCCTCAGTGGCCACGCTGGACCAGAAATGGAAGCCAGCCTACCCGGAGGGCTTCAGAGGGCGCTGGGGCTGCGGGGGTCACCTTTTGGGGGTCTGGCTGGATTTCATGGTCCCGGCTGTCTGGATGATTTGCTGAGGATTCCAGTCCACTGGGCCCCCTGCTGAGAGAACTCACCCAGCTGCAGAGAAGCTGCCAGTGGCTCTGCGGGGCTTTCAATAATATTAGAAAAACAAAACAATCCCCCCTCCCCTGAGCTACCTTGAGAGTTCCCCCTTAACACATTTGATTGACTGAAAGTAAATTACTTATTCTCACATCTTCAGCAGGAGATTAGACTTCCAATAGGAGCTAATAGGCCTCAGTCCTAATATAGAGACTGAGAAGGGATGGATTTCTGGAACCACAACCACACACTGTAATTCCATTTTCAAAGTGAATGCATTGATTAATTCTTACAATCGGATTCCTAGGTCCCTTAGCAAACAAGCCAGGTAAAATCCTCATGACTTGGCCATTTGGGTTTTGGTTTTGGTTTTTTTTTTTGGTTTTTTAATTCATGTACCATAAAATTGAGATGTAATTCACAAACCATAAAATCCACCCCATTTAAAGTGTACAATTCAATGGTTTTTAGTATACTCACAGAGTTGTGCAACTATCATCACTGTCTACTTTTCGAACATTTTCATCACCCCAAAGGAAAACCTGTTAGCAGTCCAGCCCTGTTCTCCCCTCCTTTCAGCCTTGTGCAACCACCCATCTACTTTATACATATACATATAGATGTGTGTGTGTGTGTGTGTATATATATATATATATATATATATATATATATATATATATCTGCCTATTCATTTTGTAGAACAGAAATCAGACACTACTTACCTTTTTGTGTCTGGCTTCTTTCACTTAGCTTAACATTTTCAGAGTTCATCGATTTTGTAGTATGTATCAGTACTTCATTCCATTTTAAGGCTGGTAACATCCATGCATGTACCACACTTTGTGTATCTACTCATCAGTTGACGGACATTTGGATTATTTCCATTTTATAATGAGTACAAGTAAAGCTGCTATTCACGTGTAGGCTTTAATTTTTTTTTTTTTTTTAGGTCTTTTTCTTTGACCTCTCTTTGGAAAAGAGTAAGGCTTAGTACCCCCTTCATGGATCACAGCCTTGTGATCCATGAACCTCTGGAGGGTGAAAGAGGAGACTGAAAAACCTGGCTTAAAACTCAACATTCAAAAAACTAAGATCTTGTCATCTCGTCCCATCACTTCATGGCATATAGATGGGGAACAGTGAAAGCAGTGACAGATTTTATTTTCTTGGGCTCCAAAATCACTGCAGACAGTGACTGCAGCTATGAAATGAATTCATGCTTGCTCCTTGGAAGGAAAACTATAACAAACCTAGACAGCATATTAAAAAGCAGAGACATCACTTTGCTGGCAAAGGTCCATATTGTCAAAGTTATGGTTTTTCTAGTAGTCATGTACAGATATGAGAGTTGGACCAGAAAGGAGCTGAAGAATTAATCCTTTTTAATTGTGGTCATGAAGAAGACTCTTGAGAGTCCCTTGGACTGCAAGATCAAACCAGTCAATCCTAAAGGAAATCAAACCTGAATATTCACTGGAAGGACTGATGTTGAAGCTGAAACTCCAATACTTTGGCCACCTGATGCAAAGAACTGACTCATTGTAAAAGACCCCAATGCTGGGAAAGATTAAAGGCAAAAGGAGAGGTGGGCAGCAGAGGATGAGATGGCTAGATAGCATCACTGAATCAATAAACATGAGTTTGAGCAAGCACTGGGAGATAGTGAAGAACAGGGGAACCTCACATGCTGTATGTAGTCAATGAATTCACAAAGAGTAGGTAGGACATGACTTAGCAGCTGACTAACAACAACAGCAAGGCTTAAAACATCCTCTAGTGTTTCTTACCCACTGCTCTTAATGTTTCTCCATTGTTGTTCAGAGATAATGTGTACGAAGTGCCAAATTCTGGGCTTGGTACCCAGCTGGCCCCCAACCAACAGGAGTTGTTGTTGATTCTTAACAGAGGCCATTCATGGGCTTGAACCATGGTGAGCAAGGTCACCTATAAAGAACAATCTGAAGCCCCATCCATGTATTGTGACAAGGAGCTATTGTCCATTCTGGAGCCAAGAAGAGGCATAATCTCAGAGCCCTAGATTACTTGAGCAGTCCCTTAAAGATGATCAATCTCATTTCCTCTTCTCACAGACAGCAAAGCTGTTTAAGAGAGAAAGCTCTGGCCAGAATCAGAAGACCTGGGTTTGAGTTTTGACTTCACAACCAACAGTCACAAGATCTTACCCAAGACACTCCAGCTTTCTAAGTTTCAATTTTTTTCTATAAATCAGAGACCCAGAGCACATGCACATGAGTGCATACAACCACACATACACACACACACACACACACACACACACACACACCTGAAATAGTCATGGTGGCTCCATCCCATTTGTAAGTAACTGGCTGAGAAATATGCTACCCTCCCCTGCTTTGACAAAAAGAAATGGTTCCTGAATCTTGGGAGTCAAGTTTTGGGTTACCAGAGAATGTTGGGATCATACTGAAATGGATCCTCCTTCCCAAGAGTGTCGCTTGACATGGTAAGTGGAATCCACCCGTAGGAAGTTGTTGAGTGTGAAGTTGTCAAGACTGGCCACCCAAAAAAGCCCTACCCACTATGATGGAGTGCTTGCAAGGGCTCAGAAAGGGGGGGTTGTCTCTCGGAACTCCCAAATGTGCCGACCAGAGCAGGAGACAGCTGTAAACATCTGCCAAAGGCTGAAAGCCTGCAGGCCCAGGACTGTCAATGGAGACAACAATGAGTGGGTGGAGAAGAAGGGAGAAAGGGAGCAGACCCACCCATCTCTGATACACAGGCTGTGCTGGAACCAGTCCAGCTGGGAAAAGGAGACTGGATGCCTCAACACCGTCTGGGTCTTAGCAACGCAGGACTTGGTCAACTAAAGTCGAAGACAAAGGTTATAGGTCTGCTTAAGTTCTCTTCAAGGGCAAAGGGGAGGGCTCCCCCTACAGAATAAGATGTAAGTGGCAGTAGGAGACAAAAATAAAGTGGCTTGGAGTTCAGAGTTTCTAATATCCTGCTTTTACCTTGAAAGTGGAAATTTAATCGCTCAGTTGGGTCCGGCTCTTTGTGACTCATGGACTGCAGCCCACCAGGCTCCTCTGTCCATGAAATTCTCCAGGCAAGAATACTGGAGTAGGTATCTATTCCATTTTCCAGGGGATCGTCCCAATCGAGGGATAGAACCCTGGTCTCCTGCATTGCAGGCAGGTTCATTACCATCTGATTTATCTTGAAGTGTTATTCTTTATAAGGTAAAGAACTTGTCTGGGGCTGGGCTCAGGGATGAAAGGACAATCCAGAAGGCCTGGACACTGATGCTAGATGGACCAGGATCTGCCTTCTTATCTGCCTTCCCATCTGCCTTCCCAGATTGGCTCTGCCCATCTGTGTGAAAATGGTCACCCCACTGACCATTTTTCAGTCTCTTCGTCCTTATTTAACAAATGGGCACAATCAGATCTGTCCTGAAGCATTAGATGCAGAGAAAGCATTTCAGGGAAAGATAAGCAAACTAACAAAACTGTTTCATGCGGCACCTCTGAGGATAGGAAAAGGATTCTGTGGCAAGGGAGGGGACTGATGGAGAAGAGGAACACTGTTTTCAACTCTACAGCTCCATGCAGACTGGACTTTGAACAGGTAGGAACGAGATGGAGGCACTCTCTCTGTGTGGCTTTCCCAGTGGTAGATGTACTTTAGTTTATCTTTTGATATACTTTAGCTTCTGGGCCCTAAGCCAAGCCCTTTTTATGTATCATGTTGTTTAATCCTTGCAAGCACACGATGACATAGCTACTAGTATCATCCTGTATTTTGTTCCTGAGGACAAAGATACAGAGAGACAGTAGACACTGAGCAACAGAACCAGGATTAAACTCCAGCAGTCCGCTTCCAACTCCAGGATTGTAGACAGAGAGAATGTAGGTAGGCTTTCAAATTAGTGCCTGGACCAGTGCTAGGGACAGAGGATGTACTCCTATGAATGAACAAGCAGATAAATTAGAAACTATGGAAAAATCAGAAAATGTGTAGAAGAAAATCTAAATTAACAATAATCTCTTGATCCAGAGATAACCACTGTATTTTTATATTTTTCGTCCAAGACTTTTTTCTGAGAAGAGATAGTATTTAATGGGGAGCAGTATTTTTACATAATTGAATTTACAATGTACGTATAATTTTCTATACAGCTTTTTTCAATTAAAGTGTTATCATGAGTATTTTCCCATGTCATTTAAAATTCTTCAGAAGCATTGTTTTAATGATAGTGTGATATTTCACTGTGTTGTTATGTTACAGTTTACTTAACCATTCCACTATGGTTAGACATTTGAGCTGCTTCCAAATAATTCTGCAATAAACATCTCTGTGCATATAAATCTTTGTGCCAGTTTCTATTTCTTTGGCAGACATTTCTAGAAGAGGAATTACAGGTCAAGCATTAGGAGTATTTTTAAAGTCTCTAGGTACATACTGCTAAATTGTTTTCCAGAAAGGTAATGCCAGTTTGCATTCCCAAAAGAATGTGTGACTATCTTATTTTTCTCTCACCAAAATTGAAGATTAATTATTCAAAGCATTTTGCCAGTCTGATACATTTTCTAAAAGCTCATTTCTATATGCATATTTATTATTAGCAAAGCTGAACATGTTTCTAAGCTCATTGCTCTTTTATAATCCTTCCATGAGATAGCTCTCTCCTTACTTCATTTTCCTATTGTAGTATTCATGTTTCTTATTGATTTGTAAGTGCTTTTTATATGTGAAAGTTATTGATCCTTTATCATACTTGTTTCATTGAACTTTACCTTTGGTTGACAGACTCCCATCTTTACCACTTAACCTTTTTCTCTGATTGTCCATGAAACACTTGTAACTACACTTCCAGTGACAAGTAAACCTTGTCACTTTACACATTCTGTCAGAGTATGAGCCGTCAACAAGGGCACATGGTATCAGGAGATGGCCTCATGCATAACTCAAAACTCAGAAAGTGAGGTGCCCAGCTCATTGTGCTAGACTCAGTTTCTACCACCGTCATCCGTGTCAGCTGTCTGCCTCTTTGCCTGCCCTGGGGCCAGGCCAGGCAGCTGACATTGACTGCTCCGACAGGCGTGCACTTGAAGTGGCATTTTACCAATCACCAGTCTCAGATCACAGAACTCAGGGCTCAGCTGCAGGTGTCAGCAGCCAGGATGGAAACCATGACAATGATTAGTGACACGGGGGCACCAACAGATGTTTCTGTCCCTTACAGTTGCTGATCTAACAAGTCAGTTCACAGCTGGTACAGCTCTCCTGAGCCCCAGGGTTGCAGAGCTGAGGGGAAGGAGCAGGGGAACCAACCTTTTCCATTTTTGGAGGCCTGACCTGGGTGGAGAGGCCGGGGGAAAGATGACTTCCAAGGACTTTAACCAACAGTGTAAAAAGGATGTTGAACACATGCGTGGCAGGTGCCTGACTGCCTAAAAATACAAAGTTCCAGAGGCCCACATGTCACACCCTGATTCATTCCTTCATTCATTCAAACTATGTCCACCAGGTGGGTGAGAGGGGTCAAAAGGAACCTCCCAAAGAAAATTTTGCTGGAGCCCAATTGCAAAGGATAACTGGGAGCTTCGCAGAAAGGGCATTTCACAGAGAGGGAACAGAGGCACAAAGGTCCAGAGGACGAGAGAGAACTGTTAATTTTACTGTCTAAACAGAATAAATTTCTCTGATGCAGCTGAGGGAGGTCTGTTGACCAGCAGCATAAACTGCACCTCTGAGCAAGGCATTCAGGACACACCAAGTGGATCTCAAAACCAATAAGGAAAATACAGGGGTCTGGCAGAGTCCTCTCTTTTCCTTGAGATTCAGCTCAGAGTCACACTCCTTTGGCAGGCCCGCCTGGTTCCCCCATCCATCACCACCCCTTCTGGGGGCCCACATGCCTGCAGACTTGTAATTTTCTATGCATCACATTGACTGGGCTGCAAGCCTCTGAGTCCCTTGAGGAGAAAGCCTGTGTCTAATTCATCATAAACCCCCAAGGCTAAGAGAGGCTTGGTTTTGGAAAAAGACGTAGAAGTCTTGTTCGGGTCAGTTTACTATGAGACAAACCAAGGCTCAGGGAAGTTACAGAATGAGCATCCTCAGGGCAAGAGGCAATGCTGGGATTCAAGCCCAGATCTGGATGTCCCCCACCTGGGGTGCCCCTCAGCACCTTGTGTAGAGAGGGGCTAAATCAGCCCTGAGACAGAATGGCCCCAGAGAGTGGGAACTGGTGAACTCGGGTACACAAAAATTGTGCATTGGTGATGAGTGACATTTACAAAAGCATTTCTGCCCAGCCTTCCCGCTCTGCTGGGTTCCCTGTGTTCCTTGGATGACAGTGTCCATGTGTGCTGGACACTCTGTGGATCCTCTCAGTCCAGAAAATCATGTACTTCAGTTCTAAGAAAACTGCCAGTATTGATTCTTGGAAAATTCCCTCCCCTCTATTTCCCTGGTTATTTTTTTTTAATTTTGGAAGCTTATTAATAAAATATTGGACACCCTGGCTGATCCTCTCCTTTTCTTACATCTTCTTCCTATTTTCCATCTCTTCATCTTTTTCTTCTGAATGTTCCTTTTTACAGTAACCCCCTGTTCTATTTTTTTAATTTATTTTTAATTGAAGGATAATTGCTTTACCATGTTGTGTTGGTTTCTGCCATATAACAACATGCTGCTGCTGCTGCTGCTAAGTCGCTTCAGTCGTGTCCGACTCTGTGCGACCCCATAGACGGCAGCCCACCAGGCTCCGCCATCCCTGGGATTCTCCAGGCAAGAACACTGGAGTGGGTTGCTATTTCCCTCTCCAATGCATGAAAGTGAAAAGTGAAAGAAGTCGCTCAGTCATGTCCGACTCTTTGTAACCCCATGGACTGCAGCCTACCAGGCTCCAGCCATAAATATACATATGTCTCCCCCACTTGAACCTCTCTCCCATCTGGCCCCCTGTTCCTGTTCCATAGATGCAACCTATTTTATTACTCTGATTATATTGTGACCGTTTTTCTGTGTTTCTGCATTTTCTTTCATCCAGTCTTCAGAATAGAAGCTTTCCTTAAATGCCTGGTGATCCTTGGCTGCCTGGTCAGATGGGCGTGACAGTCACTGGAAGTAGTTGGAAATTGTGTGTGTGTGGATGGGGCATGTTGACAGGAAGCAGAGGTACGGTGAGCCAACTTGTGTTTTAGGATCCCCCAAGAGTCATTCTCTGAGAGTCTTTCTTTAACTGATTGGTTCCTGAGGTGGAGATCCCAAACTCCTGCAGCAGCACAAGTCCTGGAAGCCAGTTTTGGACAAGAGACAGAGGGGGAAGAGTGGCATGGAGGCTCATTGTTGGGTCCTCAAGCTCCAGTTCTTAACGTGGCTGCCCTCCCCACTAGGCTGGTGTCCTCAAGTTTCGAGTTTCTTTCTCTTTGTCCAGAGCTGACCTCCATCCAGCTACTGAGAGAGGCAGGGCCCATTGCCTACTGCGTGGATCGGGAGAAGAAATCCCCAATACCTGCTCTTTATAAAAACGTTTGAACTGTCTTACTGCCTGAAGCTCCTAAGCTTTACCCTCCGAGGTACCCAGTGCCTCCAATTTCTTAGCATTTCTGGGATTTTGTGATGGGAAAAGCTCCCTTTACCTTGGCTTCCACCCATCCTGGCAGGCAAGGCCTCAGCTCTCATCTGCTAAGTCAGTTCCATTTATCTGTCACTTTTCATCTTCAAAAATTGTGTTGACATCTCTCAACTGCTCTCTCTTTGTCTTTGGAGTTGTTGCTTTTTAATTCCTTATTGTACTTGTTTAAGGTTTTGGAAGAAAAACTGTTTAAATGAATATTTAAATGTATCTTCCAATCTGCCTTGTTTACTACTTCTAAGTACTTAAGTTTTGAAATCTCTATGTTCCGGTCATTATTCACACCAAAGAGGCCAAAGAAGCCACATAGAATATTTTTCTTGCCGTGGAATTCAAAAATAATCCTCTGCCAGAGATGAAAAATTCTAGTCTCTTTATTATAAACATTGCATCGTCAAACAATTTTTACTGTGTTAGCTATTCAGTCATGTCTGACTCTTTGTGACCCTATGAACTATAGTCCGCCAGGCTCCTCTGTCCATGGGATTTCCCAGGCAAGAATACTGGAGTGGGTTGCTACTTCCTTCTCCAGGGCATCTTCCCAATCCAGGGATCGATCCTGGGTCTCCAGCATTGCAGTCAGATTCTTTACCATCTGAGCCACGAGGGAAACCTAAACAACTATTAAGCACTAATTGTATGCTGGGTATTAAAAAGCAGAGATATCACTTTGCCAACAGAAGTCCATATAGTCAAAGTTATGATTCTTCCAGTAGTCATGAACATATGTGAGAGTCAGACCATAGGGAAGGCTGAGAGCTGAAGAATTAATGCTTTCGAATTGTGGTACTAGAGAAGACTCTTGAGAGTATCTTGGACTGCAAGGAAATCAAACCAGTCAATCCTAAATGAAATCAACCCTCAATATTCATTGGAAGGACTGATGCTGAAGCTGAAGCTCCAATACTTTGGCCACTAGATGAGAAGAGCTGACTCACTGGAAAAGTTCCTGATGCTGAGAAAGACTGAAGGAGGCGGCAGAGGATGAGATGGTTGGATAGCATTACTGATGCAATGAACATGAGTTTGAGCAAACTCTGGGAGATAGTGAGGGACAGAGAAGCCTGGTGTGCTGCAGTCCAGGGGGTCACAAAGAGTCAGACACAACTGAGTGACTGAACAACATATGCCAGGCACAGAGCTAGGTGCAAGGATGCAGACATCCTTGCTGTCAGTGAGTTGGTGTTTTAGCTGGGGAGGTGGATATGGAAAGGAGCCAGCATGATCATAGACGCGTTCAGGGATGGAAAGATCCGGTGACAGAGAGTGAACAAGTCTGCCTGTGGTAAGGAAGAGGCCAGCATGAGGCCAAGCCCTTCTTCCTGCAAAGCTCCACATTCATACATGCTGAAACAACAACAGCCATTACAACATCAGCAAAAGGGTTGCTGCAAGGTTTGTAAGTTCCTAGGTCCTAGTATCGGAGAAGGCAATGGCACCCCACTCCAGTACTCTTGCCTGGAAAATCCCATGGACGGAGGAGCCTGCTAGGCTGCAGTCCATGAGGTCGCTAAGAGTTGGATACAACTTCACTTTCACTTTTCACTTTCATGCACTGGAGAAGGAAATGGCAACCCACTCCAGTGTTCTTGCCTGGAGAATCCCAGGGACGGGGGAGCCTGGTGGGCTGCCGTCTATGGGGTCGCACAGAGCCCGACACAACTGAAGCGACTTAGCAGCAGCAGCAGCAGGTCCTAGTATGTGCTAAAAAATAATTGATTGAGGGAACCCCCTGGTGGTCCAGTGGTTGAAAATAGCCTGCCAATACAGGGGACATGGATTCAATCTCTGGTCCAGGAAGATCCCACCATGCCTCAGGGCAACCAAGCCTGGGAGCCACCACTGCCAAGCCTGCACATTACAGCTACTGAAACCTGAGCACTTAGAGCTCGTGCTCCACAAGAGAATCCACCTCAATGAGAAGCCCATGCCCTGCAACACGGAGTAGCCCCCCACTCACCACAGTTAGAGACAGCCCGCGCACAGCAACGGAAGACCTAGTGCAGCAAAAAATAAAATAAAATAAATAAATACTTTTGGAGAAGAATTCATGGAATATGTGAAAGATCTAAATGACCACTCCATGGTTCATCAGCTGTACCAATGCAGGGGTGTCTGTTTCAAAAAGACAGTAGGAGGTGTGATTAATTCTCTGTCTGGTGGGGTAGGGGAAGCAGGCAACAAAGACCCCTCCTTTCTATAAAGCTCTGAGATATTGCTTACATGTATTCACACATGCATGCATAAGCTCTGCCTATCATCGAAACATATCTATACATCTACTTTTCTTAAAGGGACACACACACATACACATCACAAAGTTCCTGCTCAGAGTTTCTGAGTCATGTGAATTTACAATGCAGAGGTCTGTAAATTACAGTGTGTGAAACCCCTCTGTCTATGTGGAGTTTAAAACAAAGAAGTCAGGGTAAGGGAAGAGAATGCCAAGGAGGACAGGGTGTGGGAGAACACATTAGCCAGGGACCAGCCCCAAATGCAGAAAATGAAATTCCCACCTGGGGGAATTCTTAGCACTCACAAGCCTGCAAAAGAAGCTGGGACCCAGGAAGGTGGGGGAGGGGAGCATCGGAGACAATGCACTGCCAGCTCAGAAACACCAACAGGTTGCTCCCAACAAAGCAAAAGGTGCCAGTGGGGAAATAGATTCACAGGAGCACATGTGCTTGAAAGGGATAACTCAGAGCTTTTGAGCAGGAACTGGAGGGACAAAGAGAGGAGAGTGTGGAGGCTTCTGATAGAGAAAGAGGCAACAGGGGACCCCCAGGCCGAAGAGTGCCAAGAACGGAGAGTGCATTAAATCCTGCCGTGACAAAGGGGCAGCTTAATATCAACTGCTATCAGTCGTAGCAGAGAGCGCGTCCCCCACGTCCTCTATGCCACCAGGACAGGAGAATGGGAGGAGTGAGGCTCTGGACAGACAAGAGAAAAAAGAAGTGGAATTCACTCTCCATGGCCTGCTTTCCCCCAGTCTCCTATGAAACTAGACTCTGGTCAATTCAAAAAGACAGTAGAGGGCAAGAGAGGGTCTCAGAACCTTAGGGCAACTTAGGGGTGTAGGGCAGCTTTTCTCATATGATCCCCCTCACCAGGAGATGACAGGCACAATTGCAGAGATGAGGTTCAGAGAGGCTGAGTACCTTGCCAAAAGTTGCACAGCAAATCAACAGCAAAGTTATGACCAGAAACCAGGTCTACTGATTCTGAGTCCAACATCTATTCTCCCAGATCTGATCCTCTCTTTTGTCTAGCAGTGGTGCCCATTTTTAGTAGATCTTACAGTGTCTATGACAGCAAATCCCATCCCCAGCTTGTAAGTCTGTATGCATAACCCAAACGTGGCTTCCCTGGTGGCTCAAAGAACCCACCTGCAATGCAGGAGACTCAGGTTTGATCCCTGGGTAGGAAGATCCTCTGGAGGAGGAAATGGCAACCCACTCCAATATTCTTGCTTGGGTAATCCCATAGACAGAAGGAGCCTGGTGGGCTATAGTCCATGGGGTCATAAAGAGTTGGATATGACTTAGCTACTGAACAACAACAATCCAGACATAGTCCAGCTTCCAGAGAAGATGAATCAAGGATTTTAGTGGTGGACCCATCTTTTGCCCACCTCGCTCCTCCCAACTCTCTATCACTTCACTCTCATTCATCTCCTTCACTGGGCTTATGTAGATCAGAAAATACTCTGCCAATTTTTTGACACATCTCCTTAGTTTGTTGTCTCCCTCCTCCACTAGAATTGAAGGGCAGAGTCTTTATCTGCCTGTTCACTGTGATATTCCAGTGCCACAATGATGCCTGGAGTATACACCCTAAGGACTCAATAAGTATTGGTTGGATGAATGAAGGCATGAAAACTTAGCTCTGAATGCCACCTCTACCACTTGTTAGCTGTGTGACCCTAACCAAGTGACTAACCTCTCTGAATCTCAGTTTCTTTAGCTGTAAAATAGGGATGGTGAAAGCTACTTTGCAAGTAATCACAAGAAATGTGATTATCATGGGAACAGCATATTTGGCACATTATACACATAAACATGATACATAGTGACTATTATTATCACTTTGGGTATCCACACAATCACCCACTCTGGCCTTAAAAATGAAGGCCCTATATTGTCACTTATTAGAAAGTGGACAGTGAGCTGGGATATGGGCCAAACTATTGGTCAAAACTGTCCCAAACCAGCCCAGATTTGAGAGAAGGGGACATAGACCCCACTTTGCAGTAAGAAGAATGTGAAAGGCTGGTGTCTTGTACTGACACTGGGATGATTCATGTTGGTGGATAGTGGTCTGCAGTGTTGTCGTTCAGTTGTTCAATCGTGTCCCACTGTTTGCAACCCCATGGACTGCAGCATTCCAGTCTTCCCTGTCCATCACTATCTCCCAGAGTTTGCTCAAACTCATGTCCATTAAGTCGATGATGCTATCCAACCACCTCATCCTCTGTCACTCTGTTCTCCTCCTGCCTTCAATCTTTTCCAGCATCAGGGTCTTTTCCAATGGGTCAGCTGTTCACATCAGGTGGCCAAAGTATTGGAGCTTCTTCATCTTCAGCATCAGTCCTTCCAATGAATATTCAGGGTTGATGTCCTTTAGGATTGACTGATTTGATCTCCTTGCTGTCCAAAGGACTCTCAAGAGTCTTCTCCAGCAACAGCCTCATAAAGCAGGTGGTTTAGGGTATGAGCTCTAGATTGGTTGGTTTGCATTTTAATAGTGCACACCCAGGAACCAAGTGAGTTATTATCTCCAGGAACTGGTTAACTCCAGGAGGGGCAGTCTCTCCAAAGCCAGTGAGGTCCCAAGATGTCAAAGCATTACAAAACAGAAAATAAAAGCCAAGATCAGTGTATGCACTGGGGCGTCCCATGCCACTGTTTGAAGACCCTGATCTAGCTTACACTGCCCTGGTCTGGAATGCCCTCCTCCATGTCCCTCAGAGGCAGTCACACACTCCTCCAGTGAGGGACTGTTCCCCACCCACTCTTAGAAAGGGCACCCTGACCTGTCCCTATCCAGACCCACTCAGACCGCCCACATCAGCACTGGTTCCATGTTTCCATGAATGTAGCCTGTTGCGTCCCTGCCGCCCCCTGCTGCCGCTCCAGTCAAAACAAAGATAAGAGTAGGAGGGAAGCCTTTCTCTTAAGTAGTTCAACGCCATTTGACAAGATGATTTCTAAACATCAGCTCATGTGGCCAACACTTCAAACCTCCCATCCCACACCCAAATCACTCTGGCCCTTGATCCAGTTTTAAATAAGCTTTTTGGTGCCAGGAACTAGTTAGACATCTGGTTCCACTTGACTTTGCAGGAGGGTTGTTAAGAGTGGGAGTGCTGCTACCTCAACTAAAACCAAACCCCTTCAATTCAGAAACACACATCCCATCAGATCCCACGGAACTGTGTTTCAAAACAGTAAGGAGAGGCCAGACTACAGAGACGGAGAAAGATAAACACCGAGAAAAACCCACCTCCATGGAGCCTGGCCTGACGGGCACTGTAGCCCTGCTCTCAAGCCTGGCCAACCTACCCACTGCACCAGGAGGAGACCCCATCAGAAACCCTGCAGTCAGCTGGGCCCCCTTTTCTCTCAGTGCCTCCTCTCTCCAAGCCAATAATCCTCAGGTGCCTTTGGTTCTCCCAAATTCAGCTTCCCTCAATCCATCCTGTTTTGCTGTGCACATAACCTCCAACCTAGTCCCAGCCATTCCTGTCTCCCCTGGAGAGGAGGAGGGCCCTCCTGACGGCCTCCCTGAGCCCATGCTTGTGCCTTCTAATATATTTCCAATACAACAGCCCAGAGTTTTTCTAAAAAATGGGTCTGCTCCAAACTTTTCTAAAAAACAGAAACTTTTCATCACAACACGGATTTAATCAAGACCATTGGAGGTCTTGATTAAAAATCATCAACAATGATCTTGACAAAAATCAGCAACAATGCCTGCAGGACACACAGATCCTGCCTCTGCCTATGGCTCCAGTTCTTTCACTCACAGCCTTCTCTCTCCAGCTCTGTGCTCCAGACCCTCAGCCTTTTTGTACATGCTGTGCCATCGGTGAGGCTTCCCAGGTGGCTCAGTAGTAAAGAATCTGCCTGCCAAGGCAGGAGACATGGGTTCAGTCCCTGGGTCAGAAAGATCCCCTGGAGAAGGAAATGGCAACCCACTTCAGTATTCTTGCCTGGGAAATCCCATAGACAGAGGAGCCTGATAGCTACAGTCCAAGGGGTTGCAAAGAATTGGTAATTACTTAGCAATTAAACAAGTACTATTGGCACCCCATCCCCACTCTTCATCTTCACTCAGTATCACTTTTCCTTCAGGTCTGACTCAGTCCCAGGTCTTGCAGCTTCATCCTTAACACTTCAGCTCAAGCCTCACTCCCCAGAAACATTCTCCCCACGCCCAGTCACCCACAACTCAGAGTTCTTTGTTCCAAGCTCTGGCAGACCTATGGGCCTTCCCACTAACACTTAACCTCCCTCTTACCCTTTTTTTCTAGGAAGCTACTTGCTCAGTGCTTATCTTCCTTACTAGTCTGAAAACTCTGTAAGTGTTATTTCTGTCTTTTTCACTGCCTAATGTACTGCCTAGCACACACTAGGCTTTCAATCTGTTAAATTTAAAATAAGAAAAGATAAAAGATAATAAAGGAGTAAATATTTCTTACAGATGATCATAAGGGAGAACTGTGGCTACCTATCAGCACCTACTGGATCTGCATTTTGGCTCAATGATAGATGTATGTGGTCACAGAATGTTTATTTGTATCTAACACACAGTTTCTGATTTGACTGTCAGCAAATTGCAAGAGAGCTGGATAGAATGTTTCCATTTTAGCACAATAAGTTGTTTTTATTTGTTTCTCACCTGACGGTAGCCCCACTGAGATTGCTAATTTTCTATCTTCCCCCTGCAGCAAGCCCTCCAGTCTTACACCCAGTTATGCTAAGAGACTCCAGGTTTCAGAATTTCTGATTTCCCTGCATTCATCCTGGTCCTATACCTGTTCCATGTCTGAGGGAATAAAGATCCCACATTGCAACCCATCAGTGGAGATGTTCATGTTTATTCACCTGAACTATCTCTAAAATTTGTGATTTCCATTTCCTGTGGCTGCCCTTGCTATCCCCAACCTGCTTCCCTTTCCAGCGTTTCAGCTCCATTCCCATGTGTCCGGGCCAGGGTTTCTCAGCCAAAGCACAAATAACATTTTGGGTGGGGAATCCATTGTTGGGTGGGGGTGGGGGTGGGGGATTGTATGCTGTAGGATATTTAGCACTGTTCCTTGCCTCTGCCCAGTAGCTGCCAATAGCATCTACCTTCCAGTTATGACAGCCAGACATTGCCAAAAGTTCCCTGGGACTGAAACCAGCCCAGTTCAGAAACTCTGCCTTAGACCAAATCCTCTTCTTGTCTTGTGAACACACTCTCCCAAGAGGCAGACAACACTATTTTATGAGAGATTCATTTTTGACCCTAAGGGAAAAGTCTGGGGAAGCGAGACATGATAGACAGAATTCTAGGATGGGCCCCAAGAGTCCAGTGAACTGGTATGCATGCCTTACATGTATAATCCCCTCCCCTTAAGTGAGACTTGTGAGTATAAGGAGATATCACTCCTATGATGAGTTATGTTATATGGGAGAAGAAATTTTGCAGATGTAAATAAGTTTTATAGTAGTGGACTTTGAGTTAATCAATAGGGAGTTTATCCTGGTTAGCTCTGTTCTAGTTGAGTCTTTAATAAAAGGTCAGAGTGATTCCAGACAGGAGAGATTCTCCTACTGGCCTTAGAGAAGCAAATATTTTGGAGAAGTCCAAATAGCAAGGGAGGGCAGGCAGCCCCGAGCAGCTCAGAACAGACCCTGGATGCCAGCCAGGGAGAAAGTGGGAATCTCAGTCCTACAACCACAAGAAACTAAATTCTGCCACCTACAAGTAAGTCTCAAAGAGAACCCTGACCTTCAGATGGGGCCACAGCTCCAGCTGACACCTTGATTCCAGCCTGGCAAGACTCTAAGCAAGAACCCAGCTGTGCTGTGCATGGACTTCTGACCTATAAAAACTGAGATAGTAAATGTATATTAAGTCACCATGAAAAGAAAGTGAAAGTGAAGTTGCTCAGTCATGTCCGACTCTTTGTGACACCATGGACTATAGCCTGCCAGGTTCCTCCGTCCATGGGATTCTCCAGGCAAGAATACTGGAGTGGGTTGCCATTTCTTTCTCCAGGGGATCTTCCCGACCCAGGGATCGAACCCCGGTCTCCTGCACTGCAGGCAGACTCTTTACCATCTGAGCCACCAGGGGCTCCTATAAGTCACCATGTTTGTGGTAATCTGTTACCCAGCAGTAGGAAAGGTCCAAGATTTGGAGGGCTCAAGACATTTCTGTTACGAGAAAGGGAAAGAAAGAAGGGAGAATGGAAATGATAGAGGGAGGAGGAAGGAAAGAAAAGAATCCACAGGTGAGTATGCAGTTGTGTATGACTTTAAGCCAAGGTGGTTGTGCGTATATGCGTTCTGATATTTTTAATTGTCTTAAACAATTACAATCTCACTCACTCCTTGCCAAAATTTCCCAAGTGGGGGCTGGGAATCCCCAGATAATTCAAGAAAGGAATAAAAGACAGGGTTATTGATTTACTTTAGGTTTATTACAGATTCTAGAAATAAACTGTTTCATTTTATTGTGTTATAATCAGCTGTCTCTCATTTCTTTTATTTCTTTGTCATCTGCCTTTCCCCCATGTCCTACTCTCAGTCTGAGATTCCCACTGGGAAAATGATAATTCACAACCTTGCATTTTTTAATGACTTTGGGTATACTTATGCATTACGCCATCTAACAGTAATCCCCAAGGCTAAGGTTTTGAGACTTAATTGATAATCAAATCAGTGTTTATTCTGATCACTGATTGGACACATTTTTGTTGAGCACAAGTAGTGTGCCAAGCAAAGTACATAGCCCTGGATATATGCAGGTGAATAAGAGGGACATCAACATCACTACCCTCACAGATTTTATGTTCTAAAACACAAGATGAAAAAACCAGTAAGAAGCCAATAAGCATAATACATA
Source organism: Bos indicus x Bos taurus (assembly GCF_003369695.1). Lineage (NCBI taxonomy): Eukaryota > Metazoa > Chordata > Mammalia > Artiodactyla > Bovidae > Bos > Bos indicus x Bos taurus. The sequence goes on from NC_040077.1 coordinate 70,405,111, forward strand.
GCAAATGTGTTAAGTACTGAAAGGAGATAAGCTGGGGGTTGTGAACAACCAGACTGTCTGAATTTCTCGGGAGCACACCCCCTCATTCAACATGGCCTCCACCATAGCCCTGCCACGGCCTCTCTTCTCACCCCTTCCCACCAAGGAAGATTCATTTTTATGCCCCAGCTCCCAAGACATATCAAAAAGAACATCAAGGGAGGGCACGCCAGTCTGTCTCCAGGCTTAGAGATATTGTCTTGTATTTACTTCTTTTTTTTAATTTACTTTTTAATTGGAGGAAAATTGTTTTATGATGGTGTGTGGGTTTCTGCTGTACAAAAACATGAATCAGCCATAATTATACATATATTCCCCTTCCTCTTGAGCCTCCCTTCCCTTCCCTGATCCCACCCTTCTAGGTCATCACAGAGCACCAGGCTGGGCTTCCAGTTTTACACAGAAACTCCTCACTAGCTATCTATTTTACATATGATAGTGTATATATGTCAATGCTACTTTCTCCATTAATTCCACTCTCCTTCCCCCACTGGGTCCATGAGTCCATTCTCTACATCTGTGTCTTAGGTTTATCGATATCATTTTTCTAGATTCCATATATATACATGCATTAATATAAAAATTTTTTTCTGACCTACTTTATTCTGTATAACAAGTTCTAGGTTCATCCACCTCACTAGAACTGACTTAAATCCATTCCTTTTTTAATGGCTGATAATGTTCCATTGTATATATGTACCACAGTCTAGATATTTCTTTATTTAAAATCTATATCCCCAGTTTATGCCACACAGGATTGGAGGTATCATAAGCAAATTCATGCAATACAGTAGCATAGAAAAAAAGTTTTTAATAATGGTTAAGGAAGATATAAATAGAATTAGGAAGCTAAGGCCAGTGGATAGATAGAATGCACATATGTGTATTTATAAAAGAACTGCTAGTGATGAATTTTCAGTTGTAACTTCAGCTCTGAGCTTCCAAACAGCTAAAAGAGAAATGATTAGTTTCAAAATTCTCATTGTATAAGAGAAAATAAATTCATTTTAAGAGAAACAAATACTTCAATAACCAGTTTAGTTCAGTTCAGTCGCTCAGTCATGTCCGACTCTTTGCAACCCCATGAATCGCTGCACACCAGGCTTCCCTGTCCATCACCAACTCCCGGAGTTCACCCAAACTCATGTCCATTGAGTTGGTGATGCCATCCAACCATCTCATCCTCTGTCGTCCCCTTCTCCTCCTGCCCCCAATCCCTCCCAGCATCAGGGTCTTTTCCAATGGGTCAACTCTTCGCATGAGGGGGCCAAAGTACTGGAGTTTCAGCTTTAGCATCATTCCTTCCAATGAACACCCAGGACTGGTCTTTTTTAGGATGGACTGGTTGAATCTCCTTGCAGTCCAAGGGACTCTCAAGGGTCTTCTCCAACACCACAGTTCAAAAGCATCAATTCTTCGGCGCTCAGCTTTCTTCACAGTCCAACTCTCACATCCATACATGACCACTGGAAAAACCATAGCCTTGACTAGACAGACCTTTGTTGGTAAAGTAATCTCTCTGCTTTTCAATATACTATCTAGGTTAGTCATAACTTTCCTTCCAAGGATTAAGTGTCTCTTAATTTCATGGCTGCACTCACCATCTGCAGTGATTTTGGAGCCCCCAAAAATAAAGCCTGACACTGTTTTCACTGTTTCTCCATCTATTTCCCATGAAGTGATGGGACCAGATGCCATGATCTTCGTTTTCTGAATGTTGAGCTTTAAGCCAACTTTTTCACTCTCCTCTTTCACTTTCATCAAGAGGCATTTTAGGTCCTCTTTACCTTCTGCCGTAAGGGTGGTGTCATCTGCATATCTGAGGTTATTGATATTTCTCCCGGCAATCTTGATTCCAGCTTGTGTTTCTTTCAGTCCAGCGTTTCTCATGATGTACTCTGCATAGCAGTTAAATAAGCAGGGTGACAATATACGGCCTTGACATACTCCTTTTCCTATTTGGAACCAGTCTGTTGTTCCATGTCCAGTTCTAACTGTTGCTTCCTGACCTGCATACAAATTTCTCAAGAGGCAGATCAGGTGGTCTGGTATTCCCATCTCTTTCAGAATTTTCCACAGTTTATTGTGATCCACACAGTCAAAGCCTTTGGCATAGTCAATAAAGCAGAAATAGATGTTTTTCTGGAACTCTCTTGCTTTTTCCATGATCCAGCGGATGTTGGCAATTTGATCTCTGGTTCCTCTGCCTTCTCTAAAACCAGCTTGACCATCTGGAAGTTCACGGTTCACATATTGCTGAAGCCTGGCTTGGAGAATTTTGAGCATTACTTTACTAGCGTGTGAGATGAGTGCAATTGTGCAGTAGTTTGAGCATTCTTTGGCATTGCCTTTCTTTGGGATTGGAATGAAAACTAACCTTTTCCAGTCCTGTGGCCACTGCTGAGTTTTCCAAATTTGCTGGCATATTGAGTGCAGCACTTTCACAGCATTATCTTTCAGGATTTGAAATAGCTCAACTGGAATTCCATCACCTCCACTAGCTTTGTTCATAATGATGCTTTCTAAGGCCCACTTGACTTCACATTCCAGGATGTCTGGCTCTAGGTCAGTGATCACACCATCGTGACTATCTAGGTCATGAAGATCTTTTTTGTACAGTTCTTCTGTGTATTTTTGCCATCTCTTCTTAATATCTTCTGCTTCTGTTAGGTCCATACAATTTCTGTCCTTTATCGAGCCCATCTTTGCATGAAATGTTCCCTTGATATCTCTAATTTTATTGAAGAGATCTCTAGTCTTTCCCATTCTGTTGTTTTCCTCTATTTCTTTGCATTGATCGCTAAAGAAAGCTTTCTCATCTCTTCTTGCTATTCTTTGGAACTCTGCATTAAGATGCTTATATCTTTCCTTTTCTCCTTTGCTTTTCTCTTCTCTTCGTTTCACAGCTATTTTTAAGGCCTCCTCAGAGAGCCATTTTGCTTTTTTGCATTTCTTTTCCATGGGGATGGTCTTGATCCCTGTCTCCTGTACAATGTCACAAACCTCAGTCCATAGTTCATTAGGTACTCTATCTATCAGATCTAGGCCCTTAAATCTATTTCAAACTTCCACTGTATAATCATAAGGGATTTGATTTAGGTCATACCTGAATGGTCTAGTGGTTTTCCCTACTTTTTTCAATTTAAGTCTGAATTTGGCAATAAGGAGTTCATGATCTGAGCCACAGTCAGCTCCTGGTCTTGTTTGTGCTGACTGTATAGAGCTTCTCCATCTTTGGCTGCAAAGAATATAATCAATCTGATTTCGGTGTTGACCATCTGGTGATGTCCATGTATAGAGTCTTCTCTTGTGTTGTTGGAAGAGGGTGTTTGCTAGTGCATTTTCTTGGCAAAACTCTAGTAGTCTTTGCCCTGCTTCATTCCGTATTCCAAGGCCAAATTTGCCTGTTATTCTAGGTGTTTCTTGACTTCCTACTTTTGCATTCCAGTCCCCTATAATGAAAAGGACATCTTTTTTGGGTGTTGGTTCTAAGTGGTCTTGTAGGTCTTCATAGAACTGTTCAACTTCAGCTTCTTCAGTGTTACTGGTTGGGGCATAGACTTGGATTACTGTGACATTGAATGGTTTGCCTTAGAAACGAACAGAGATCACTCTGTCGTTTTTGAGATTGCATCCAAGTACTGCATTTCGGACTCTTTTGTTGACCATGATGGCTACTCCATTTCTTCTGAGGGATTCCTGCCCGCAGTAGTAGATATAATGGTCATCTGAGTTAAATTCACCCATTCCAGTCCATTTCAGTTCGCTGATTCCTAGAATGTCGACATTCACTCTAGCCATCTCTTGTTTGACCACTTCCAATTTGCCTTGATTCATGGACCTGACATTCCAGGTTCCTATGCAATATTGCTCTTTACAGCATCAGACCTTGCTTCTATCACCAATCACATCCACAGCTGGGTATTGTTTTTGCTTTGGCTCCATCCCTTCATTCTTTCTGGAGTTATTTCTCCACTGATCTCCAGCAGCATATTGGGCCCCTACTGACCTGGGGAGTTCCTCTTTCTGTATTCTATCATTTTGCCTTTTCATACTGTTCATGGGGTTCTCAAGGCAAGAATACTGAAGTCGTTTGCCATTCCCTTCTCCAGTGGACCACATTCTGTCAAATCTCTCCACCATGATCCGCCCATCTTGGGTTGCCCCACAGGCATGGCTTAGTTTCATTGAGTTAGACAAGGCTGTGGTCCTAGTGTGATTAGATTGACTAGTTTTCTGTGAGTATGGTTTCAGTGTGTCTGTCTTCTGATGCCCTCTTGCAACACCTACCGTCTTACTTGGGTTTCTCTTACCTTGGGCATGGGGTATCTCTTCACGGCTGCTCCAGCAAAGCGCAGCCATTGCTCCTTACCTTGGACGAGGGGCATCTCCTCACTGCAGCCCTTCCTGACCTTCAACGTGGGATAGCTCCTCCAGGCCCTCCTGTGCCCGCGCAGCCACAGCTCCTTGGACCTGGGGTTGTTCCTCCCGGCCGCCGCCCCAGCCTCGGGCTTGGGGGTGTGGGGTAGCTCCTCCCGGCCGCCCTCCCTGACCTCCGACGCGGGGTAACTCCTCTCGGCCACCCCCATGACCTCCGACGTGGGGTAGCTCCTCTTGGCCATTCCTGTGCCGTCGCAGCCTGGCACTCTCGGCCACTGCCCCTGACCTCGGACGTGGGGTAACTCCTCTTGGCCGCCGCCCTTCAGGCATGGGGTCCTCCTGGCTTCTGCCCCTGTCCTCAGACGTGGGGTAGCTCCTCTTGGCCGCCGCCCTTCAGGCATGGGGTCCTCCTGGCTTCTGCCCCTGTCCTCAGACGTGGGGTAGCTCCTCTCCGCTGCGCGTAGTGCACGGTCGCAGCCGCCTTAGCGTAGTGCGCCGGTCGCATGCGCCGGTCAGTGACTTCTTTAAAGTGACACCCTTAGAAATGAGACCACACTTGACCTCTAGCTCCTTGATAATTAGTCTAATGCTTTTCATTTTCTTCAGAACTATGTTGTAACATCTCTTGAACTACCCCACATCACCTGAGGTATGTGGGGTAGTTTAAGCACTTAAACTACTGTGCTTACTGTTTAAGCACACAGTAGTTACTGAAACTCTTAAAACTACTTGAATTAGTCTGTCTTAATGCTCTATTGATACCACTATGTATGATTCCTACTCATTGACAAAATCAAAATTCTTAACCATAATAGTCACTTAACTAAAGATGCTCAGTGTAGCAGAGAAGCCTAAATCTGTGTGCCTTGGCTCCCAGTGGTTAGGTGACCTCTAGCTGACACAAGAATTATAGGTTCTCCACAACCTCCTTTCCTTTCATTGCTCCCTTAGAAGAGCCTTTTGTATGAGGTAATTCTACAAAGAGCCATTCAGAAGTGCTTCCACTGATGGTTGATGACTCAAGTCAGCCATTGTTGGGCCACAGTGTGATTCTGTAAACTCACAGGAATGTGAAATATAGCCATTAAGAGGGATAATAACAAACAATGAGTAATCCTACAGTGTCCAGCAGCCCCCAGAAAAGACGTCCTTCCCACATCCAGTGAAAGGATAACCAGAAATGTGACAGTATGGCTCCTCACTCATTCAAGAAACAAATGTTAACATTCAAATGCCAAATTGTTCTAGGCAGTTGGACAATTACAGTATAACACGATGAGTACAGTCATAGATTTATTGGCATGACTTTATTGGATAGCTGAGGAAGGTAGCCTTCACCAGCCTGGGGTGGGAATGAGGAGTCAGAGAAATCTCCTTAGGGAATTGATGCTTCAGATACAGATCCTGAAGTTTAAATGATGTACCTCAGTTCTCTCTATCCCATTAACTCTCTCCCCTTTCTCCTAATGCTATGCTCTCCGGCATATTGGCTTTACTTCCAAACATGGTAGAAAATTCAGAGTTAAATGGCCATTTGAAGATAGATTCTCTTCATATATTTAGGTAAATTCCCAGAAAGGATCCTGATTGGCTAACCTAAGCTATTAGGTTCAGTTCAGTTCAGCCGCTCAGTCGTGTCCGACTCTTTGCAACCCCATGAATCGCAGCACGCCAGGCCTCCCTGTCCATCACCAACTCCCGGAATTCATTCAGACTCACGTCCATCGAGTCAGTGATGGCATCCAGCCATCTCATCCTCTGTCGTCCCCTTCTCCTCCTGCCCCCAATCCCTCCCAGCATCAGAGTTTTTTCCAATGAGTCAACTCTTCGCATGAGGTGGCCAAAGTACTGGAGTTTCAGCTTCAGCATCATTCCCTCCAAAGAAATCCCAGGGTTGATCTCCTTCAGAATGGACTAGTTGGCTCTCCTTGCAGTCCAAGGGACTCTCAAGAGTCTTCTCCAATACCACAGTTCAAAAGCATCAATTCTTTGGCACGCAGCTTTCTTCATAGTCCACCTCTCACATCCATCATGCAAATAGAAAGCCTTCTACCAGGTGTTCAGAGAATGAACACACCCAAAAGAGAAAGATAGATTCTGTTATGAGGAGGAAAGACAAGGTGAGAAGGCTAGCTCATCCCCCCTTAGCCCTGTTCTGGACACCTTGGGGCCCAAGCTGGAGTGCTGCCTATTTAAGGAGCATCTCACAGTGACCTATGACCCTTCTTCTCTCATTTGAGCCACTATAGCATCATGGTTCCATAGCCCCTCAGCCACCTCACAGCTGTGGTGCTCAAGGGCTTTCTCTGGCACCTCAGAGTTTGCTCAGCTGACTCAGGCACAACCCTGAAGAGCAGGAGACTACACTCCATCAAGGACCAAGGATGATGGGATTCAGTGGATGAGTGACCAGCCCCTCTGTGTTCCCAGGTCACTTCTGAGGCATGTTCCCCATGGTTTCAAGAGGTCACTTCATGGGCTTGAGTTCCCCTCACTCACACATGTGTCACTGGACTTTATGCCTTTCTTACTTGCTTCTCTCACTCTTCCCTTTAACCCTGGGTCTGCCTGGGGGGAATTCCAAACCAAGAAAGCTGGTTAGACTAAGAGCCTGGACAAATATGAAAATGCAATAGGAGTGTCCTGGTCTGGACCACACTGACACTGACCAGAACTAAGTGAAAGAGAGAATATTTTGAGGCATCAACTGTGTGTTCCATTTATCTTTGGTTATCCTTGGTGCCCAGCAAAGTAGACATTCAGCAAATATGTATTTAAGGGAACCAAATTGCCCAATGTACATATCCAGGAAAATGTGCCCTCTTGCCTGTATAGTTAGGAGTTGACTGAAAAGGAGGTGGTCCTATTAGCAGGAAAAATACTAAAATATTTTTAACCAGGGTTCTAAAAACAGAGTTAGGGATGTTTCTCATAGCAAGGCTTCCCTGGTAGCTCAGACAGTAAAGCGTCTGCCTGCAATGCGGGAGACCTGGGTTTGATCCCTGGGTTGGGAAGATCCCCTGGAGAAGGAAATGCCAACCCACTCCAGTATTCTTGCCTGGAGAATCCCATGGACAAAGGAGCCTGGTAGGCTACAGTCCACAGGGCTGCAAAGATTTGGACATAACTGAGTGACTTTACTTTCTTTCCTTCTTTCACTTTCTTTCTTTCTTGTAGCTAGGAGGAAGGTGAAAAGAAAGTTAGTTAACAATTAATTAGGAGAAAGTGGGTGGTGGTGTATCTCCGTTACATTTCCCAACACAGCTACATTTTCGTGACAAAACAGTATGGCTAATCAAAAGCACCCTGGCCACCATGGGGAAAGATTCCTGTGTCTGAGAGCCTCAGTAATATAGTAGGCACCAGTTTACCCAACATCAACTTTCTCATAGCTGACCATTGATCCTGAGACCCATGGTAGTCAAGGCCAACACCTGTGAGACCACCAAGTCTTCTTCTTTGAGACTTTATGAATCTTAAAAAATTATCACAAGAAACCCCAGCCTTTTAAGACTAAATTTCAAGTATTGTCTTTCAACAGTGGAAAGGGGAATCACGTTGTCCCTAAAGGTTTCTCCATTTCCATCAGGTACAAATGCCAGCATCCAGGCCAGCAGGATGGGAATGGCTGCTCCCAGACTCGTCACAGTGCAGATTGATTATCCGAGGGATTGGACTCCAGTGAATTCTGTACCCAGAACATTCATGAATCTTCCCTCTCAGTTGGAGGGGGTGTCTTCTCCCTTGAATTCAGAAGGAGAAAACTCCTGTAAGATAAATACATGCACGCCTCTGCACAATATTTTATACAGGTACATGATTTGGAAAATTAGGTCAGGAGGAGGGAGGGAAAATGGTGATTCATTACCAGGGCTTGAAAGAGGCAGGATTACCTCATCAGAAATTCAAAGGTAATCAGTTTTTCCCAATTGTCATGGTAATGAATCACCATTGCTAATAAATTGGGAAGTCAGTTACACCTTTGAGTAGCTGGATAAACCAGAGTTGTCTGGCATCTGTCTTCATTAAAAAAGATCCAATAAAATGGTAGACAGGGAATGGGGCTCTGGGTGAACCCCATTGCTTTCTCCACCTGGAGTCAAGGAACTAGACTTTCTACTTAACATTATCTTCATGGCCAAGTCACCCAAAGACAAACTAACCCAAATAAATCTTTAAAACTGAAGTCACCCATCTGAGATCTGTCAAAGTCCCTTGATGAAAAGTCAAAGACAGCAGCAATTTATTTATCTAATGGACGAACAGAGGCAGGAAATAATTCTTGAACATCACCTAGCACAGGCAGAGGTCTTTATTAGAATAGATTTTTTTCCCCCATGCAAATGAAAACCAGGCATGGAAATGAGTCCATTCCCCCACCACCTCCCCTGCCTCTCTGAATCTTGAGGGTTTAGCCCCAGACCTGGTCACTTCAGAAATTTCTAGCACAATTTAGATGGAATGATCAGAATCAGAGCTCAGTATGGTGTTTTATGGCTCAGGGAGGGATGGAGCCTCCAATTCCAGGAGATAAATCAGCTCAAACTCCATCAGCCTTCAGGACAGACAAGTCTTTGGTCATGGAGTCATCAAACATAACTTGGAATGCAGTTATAACTCTTTATTGCTTTTAGACCCCTACACACACACACGCACACACACGCACACACACACACGCAAACTGAGACGAATTCTGATCTATATGATTTGATAATGGCATTTGACAAGTTCCTATTTATTTGAGGGGTGGGGGATAAAAATCTTTTCGTCTGATCATTGTGTCAAAATCCTTCAAGTCATTTTCATTTCTCTCTCAGGCAAGATTAAAAAGCAAACCCCCAAGCGTTCTGTCATATGATCCTGGTGCTGAGAGTTCGAAACATTTCAACAGTAATTTAATATAGGGGATTTGAAGAGACTGAGAGAGAGGGGAAAGAGAGAGACAGAGAATGAGAATGGGTGATCCCTGAGAGGATGGGAAGGGCTACCTAATAGGAGACAAGATGAACATCAAACCTGTTACTGGGTCTCATTTCCCTGCTCAGGAGGGGAGCTGTATTTGACATCTTCCATAGCCTCAAGGAGAAGCCCTGCAGAAAAAGGAGGAGGAAGAAGGCAGTTGAATTGCCAGACCCAGAAAGCAAGGCCCCCCTCTGAACCCCTCACTTCCCCAGCTGTTTCTACCACAAACACAGTGTCCTGATTGGTCCTATGATGCTCCTCTGCTGTGAGAGGCTCAAGGCAAATTCATCATTCATTCAAGCCCCCAATTTATTATCAGGAGGGGGGCTGAGCAACTTCAGGTCTCCATGGCAACTTGAATTCTGCCCCTCTCCCTTAACCTTTCCCCAGTGCCTAGTCAGGCACCAACGAACATAAATAAACACACACATGCAGATATACACACACACACACACACACACACATACATTAACACAAGACTAAGCCACCTTTTTTTTCTGTTTCTCATAGATCTTCATAGCTGAAAACCATTTCTGTTGTTTAACACCTTACCTGACATTCACCCAGTTTCTGTCTCTGATGAAAAATCCATGACTATGCATTAGGCAAAAGTTTTCTACATAATTGGTGACTGTAGTTGGGATGTGAAACCTTAACAGAAGAAATATCAATCTCCACCCCCAGAGATGGAGGCTTAGGATGTGCTGGGACTTCTTTGCCTTTCTGAGCTGCTAGAATAAATGGTTGGCTTCCTTGCAAAAATCTCCATCTGCATAAGAATAGTCACTCTTACCTCTCTCAGTTCTCTCCAGGAGTTTCTCAGAGACATTCAATAATCCATCTTAAGTATTTACTTAATACTTAAGGGCATGGTTTTTTTGCCTGGCAGCACCTAATACACACTTCCAATACACACTTTTTAGGATTTCTAAATTTTTCCTGTGGAATTACCCAGCCCAGTAGTTTGGGACAGGTTGGCCCACCACAGTTTCCAGAGAGGAACATAGAACCTGATCTGAGCCATTTAGTGTCTCCCATTCCTGGGGTTGGGGTGGGAAGTAGGGTGAACAAATTTAGTCAAAGGGCTGTTGGGCTGGCTGGAAGAAAGGCAGCTCCTTCCTGCTGGGTTTCAACCAAGATATCAAGTCTGGAACTCCAGACTTGGAGCCAACAGAGAAGAGAGAGATGCTGAGAGATGGGGGGTGAAAAGGCCAGATCTTGGAGAAATTATTTGAGCTCAGACAGACAGCAAATATAAGATTCTCTAGGACTTCCCTGGTGGTCGAGTGGATAGGAGTCCACCTGCCAATGCAGGGGACATGGGTTCTATCCTTGTTCTGGGAATATCCCTCATGCAGCAGGGTAACTAAGTCCATGTGCCCTAGAGCTGAAGGACAGGCCCTAGAGCCAGTGCTCCTCAACAAGAGAAGCCACCACAATGAGAAGCCCATGCACTGCAGCTAGAAAGTAGCCCACACTGTCCACAACTAGAGAAAGCCCATGCATTGCAACGAAGACCCAGAGTAGACAAAAATAAATAAATATATAAATATATTTTTTAAAGGATTTTCTGCTCTGCCCTTTTGGCTTAAACCATTCTGTCCCACACACAAATTTCTCAACTCCTCTGCAGCACATAGGTACAAAGGAGTCACCACATGATAGATGACATGCCTGCAGAACCCCAGCTTCCTCCCAGAGTTCCTATGCACTCCTTTCTGTGAGGTCCCAAGGAAAACCACCAATGTTCTTGTGTTCCTACTTTAATCCAATCCACTATCTGGGACTCCACTATCAATCCCTCCAGAATACCAAACTCAACTCTCCCCTGGGTCCCATATCCTTCTCTGCCTCACAGAGTCTCTCTCAGCTGATCCGTGTAGGCGCCCTGTCCACCTGGACTCCTGGACTCCCCTCTGTCCTGCAGGTGGAGAAATATCTCCCCTTCTCTCTGTCCCACTTCCTTGGAGCAGTCCCTCAACAGAGTAGGGTGAGATCCCCATGCATGGCAGTTCTGCACATCATCTGTCCCTTCCTCTTCAGGCTCCACACACACTGTCTGATGGCTGGATCAAGCTAAAACTGTGCATTCAGGCCAAAGCTGCCTCCTAGATCCCTCCAGTGGCTCAGCGGTAAAACAATCCACCTGCAAGAGATGCAAGGTAGGAGACACAGTAAACGTGGGTTTGATCCATGGGTCGGAAGATTCCCTGAAGGAAAAAATGGCAACCCACTCCAGTATTCTTGCCTGGAAAATCCCATGGACATAGGAGCCTGTCAGGTTACAGTCCATGGGGTTATGATGAGTTGGACACAACTGAGTACTCATGTACTCAGACCCACAGCACATCCCAGATGTGGGAACATAGCAAAGTTCCTGGAGGTCATGGGGCTCTTGGCAGGATCTTATGAAATATTAGCAGGTTAACTGAAGATAACTAAATACAACTTTTGATTAACCTAAAAATCATTTTGGGTGAGACTACATGACTTAATAACTAAAACAACAACAGTATACCCAAATGGTAGTAGAGTTAATGTTCTAGTTAAAAGTCAAGGTTGAATGAGAAAATTTTACATATACATTTTGTTTATAACAAAAATAAATTATAAATTTTGTAGTCTAAGTACAAACTGAATTGAAAATGATTATTACTGGGTTTTGACTGTTCAGCATCTTGGTTGAACTTAAGGAAATCCAGTGTTCTGCAGAAGTGTGATTGGGAACTTCTGACCTGGAAGAGTAAGGGAACTAAGGTTCAACAAAATATCACCTAGGCACAACAGGAAAAGTTAAGTGAAAGAAGCAAGTTGCAGAGTGATACAGAATATGGTAACAGATTTTTAGAGGAAAAAAAATCATATTTGTGTGTGCACAAACAAGAATGTAGAGAAAAGTAGGAAATGGGGTGCACCGAACAGCAGCATGAATTGCTTCAACATGATCAAATTTTGTTATTTTTTTATTTACAGATTTTTTAAAGTGATTCATCTTTATTTTGTATGATCTAATTCCAAAACAGTGACAGATTATATTTTCTTGGGCTCCAAAATCACTGTGGATGGTGACGACAACCATGAAATTAAAAGACACTAGCTCTTTGGAAGGAAAGCAATGACAAACCTAGACAGTGTATTAGAGAGCAGATATATCACTTTGCCAACAAATGTCCATCTAGTCAAAGCTATGTTTTCTCCAGTAGTAATGTATGGATGTGAGAGTCAGGCCATAAAGAAGACTGAGTGCCAAGGAATTGATGCTTTTGAATTGTGGTGTTGGAGAAGACTCTTGAGAGTCCCTTGGACTGCAAGGAAATCAAACCAGTCAATTCTAAAGGAAATCAACCCTGAATATTCATTGGAAGAACTGATGCTGAAGCTCCAGTACTTTGGCCATCTGATGCAAAGAGCTAACTCACTGGAAAAGACCCTGATGCTGGGAAAGACTGAAGGCAAAAGAAGGAGGGGATGACAGAGGATGAGATGGTTAGATAGCATCGTTGACTCAATGGACATGAATATGAGCAAAGTCCAAGAGATACTGAAGGACAGGCAAGCCTAGCATGCTGCAGTTCCTGGGGTCCCAAAGAGTCAGACACGACTTGAAAGAACAACGAACAAATTCCAAAACAATGTACTCATTTTTAAATGTTTGAGAGGATAATAAAATAAAAAGTATAAAAATAAAGTCTAGAACAAAGAGATTAAAACAGCCCGTCAAGTTGAATGAATGAGGGAGTGAATGTTCTTTATATGAACAAACTTTCATGGCAAAAGGGACTAGGGGGTAAGAGGGAGGGGGAAGACATCAGGGAGCCGGGGAGGTCACCTGCCCACTGGGAGGGTAGAGGAGGCAACTGCATGTCAGCAACGGCCACAAGAAGACTGGTTGGCGCTGCAGAAGGGAGTTGCCTTCCAGAGGCAGGGATGCATGACTGGGACAGTAGCAGCTTGATCTGGAGCTGGAGGTGATGACCCGGGGCCAGAGCAGAAACAAAATGAAGAAATCACTTCCAGGAAAGAGAATGCCACCAAGCCTCCCAGCCATCTTGGGACTGAGGGAGGAAAGGCCCCCAGGGAAGTGAGCCCAGAATTGGCGCCAGCAAAGCCACTCTGTGGGAAGAATTAGAATAAGGAATTTGAGTTTGCTGAAGTCAATCATTTTGTGCTGCTGTGATTTTTTTGTTTCCTTTTTGTTTTGCTATAACATCTTAGTAAAGCTCTTCTTGGACAATTCCAGACTTTTTTCAGGACTCAGCTGAGAAGCAATATGTTTCTAGTCATGCTATGAAAGGTAGGGGGTATGAGATTTAGGGCCAAATAACCAGATTTAGGGCTTCCCAGATTGTGTCAGTGGTAAAGAACCCAACTGCCAATGCAGGAGACATAAGAGACGCGGGTTCAATCCCTGGTTCGAGACCCAATCCTGGGTCCCCAGGGAAGGAAATATCAACCCTCTCCAATGTTCTTGCCTGGAGAATCCCATGGACAGAGTAGTCTGGATATGGTCCATGGGGTTGCAAAGAGTCAGAAATGACTGAAGTGACTTAGCATGCATGCATGCATGCAATCAGAGATAGAGCAAAGTCTCTTCTTAAAGCAGCCAGGTTTGCAGAGTAGAATGTGAGGGTGAGAAAGAGTCAAGTGTCTACAATCAAGTGAAGGCAAATAAGTTTAGTGTTCAAGGTCAGAGGTCCAGAAACAGGGCATAACTGGCATCAAACAGAAGCAGATCCATCAAGATGGAAGGAATGGGGCAGGAGAATGTCTGTATTTGCCTCTGTTGACCACCAGACATATGATGTATCAGCAGTCTGAATACCTTAAAGGGATATTGTAAGAATAATGCCAGTGAGGAAAAGGCCAGCAAATGAGGAAGTGCATTTTCCAGGGAGACCGTTGCAGGGATCCTCAAACACAGCCGACCTAGGTCTCCTCTGGTCCAAGCCTCCTGCTCCCAACCCCCTCAGGTGCTAGTGGCAGACAAGGTGTTGAGCTCAGGGTCTCTTCCTGGGACAGGATGTCCTTTCTCAGCTGAATCCTTAAGGACTGGGCTGTCTTACTGCTCTGTAGGGACCATCACTGCTGAGCAAAGCTTTTCGAATGTGTTTTATCCACAGGGTCCTTTGTCCAAAGGGGAGCTGCCATGGGAGCCCAGGGTGTAAAGTAGGTGAAAGTGAATGTGGTGGTCTGGTGGGCATGGATTGAGAACCTGGAGTTTGGCCTCACATCTCTTCTTTCCTGCTCTCCTCTCTTCCAAACAGCAGATACTGGAGGGGTTCTTGGGACCTTTAGAGTTCAGCCACTTGGTTTGCAGTCACTGTCTAGCAGAGTGCTTGGTCAGTAGACATTTGTTTCCCTGGTCTTCCCCACTGTTATCATGATGTAAACAAGAAACTGGTCCACCAGGGCTGTCCTCTGTATTCAGCAGATCATCAGGTTCTTCTCCTGATCAGAAGCCCATTTTGGAAAACCCCAAAGCAGAGTGTCCTGCCTTTGTAACAGATTTTATCAGAACAGATTCCAGACTCAGGATGGTGGGTCAGAATAGAGGGCTCACTAGGATTAAAGAACTGGGAGTCAGGCTAGGGAGGACCACCTTGACCTCTTTCTCTTTATCAAGCCTGCCAGGACCAGTTGGGAAAACAGGACTTTATCTGGGCATGTAGTCAGTGGCCCAACAGCTGCTTCAGAGATACCAGCCCTGGGATAGCAGAAAACCCAGAGCTGGAATCTCGATGCAGCCCACATCCTCCAGGGACACCCACACACAATCAGGCATCTCGAGCCCATCTGAGATCAGCAGCCCCATCAATTCCATGTTCCCATGCTTCATCACAAAAGGCTCCAAACAGCCTCCAGTGGCTGGGCCAAACCAGGACAGGTGTTCAATGAACATCTAATAAAATTAATTATCTTTCCAAGATAACAAATTGTATCTTCATGTTGGGGGGCTTCATTCATGATCTTCTCTTGATCTTGGGATTGTAAGTGAACTTTTCTTCTTTAGATATGTCTATGCTTTCCAAGTTTCTTTATTTTATTTCATGAGAATGAGACTTTTTTAGACTGATAAATGTGAGTTAAAAAAAAGTGGGGACTACCCTTGAGATTCTCTTGGGTGGAAGTCCTCATTCTCTGGCTCACTTCTCTTTACTTAACTATTTCTCCAGACCCCATCTATATTTCTGCGGACAGGAACTGTGCCTTTTCATTCAACAAACATTTATGAAGCATCAATCATGTGCCAGAAATTCTGAACTCTGCTCAAAATACGCACTAACCCAGGCGTTCAAATAGCCCACAGGGCTTCCCAGGACCAAGCCCTATGAGTTTCTGGAGGGCAGGGCCCAAGTCTAACCCTTAATGCTGTGCGCTCTCTGTGTGTATGCATACTCAGTCTCATTTCAGCCCCATGGACTGTAGCCCACCAGGATCCTCTGCCCATGGAATTTTCCAGCCAAGAATACTGAAGAGGGTTTCCATTTCCTACTCCAGGGATCTTCCTGATGCAGGGATCCGGCCAAGATCCATCTCTGTGTCTCCTGCATTGCCAGGTGGATTCTTTACCACTAGCATCACCCGGGAAGCCCATGCGTGTTGCCTAGCTCGGAATTAATCATTCATAAACCTCACTGAATAAATGAATGAGTTTGTAGGAGAAGAGGCTTCTTTCCTGATATTTCTGGAAAGTGTTTTCCACCCCATCCTTCTCCATTCTTAACTTAGTCATTCATTTCCTCCTAGTGAAACCAAATGACAGAGGATCTTGTTCCAGCCACAGATATCCCCAGTTCTGAGAACATCTCAGAATTCCAGGGCAGTGTGGAGAGTACCCTCAGGGTACAAGGGCAAACATGCTCTGATAACATCAGTTTCCTTTATGTGGCCAGTTGGAGGAATCCACACTGACCCCAGGCAGGCAATGGGGAAGTTGGTGCTTTGTTTATCTGGCTCATATGTGAGGCCCTGAATATTTTGCTTATACTACATCAGCAAGGAAATAGTCCTATTAACCTGGACCAAGTATTTCCACACTCTAACCTCTCTTCATCACAGAGATCATAGCTTGATTACTGAGATAGTGATGGATCTCACCTCCATCTCCTGTTGAGTTGTGGAGAAGGTCAGCATGAGAAAGTGTCAATAATTCAAATTTTTCTCTCTTTTTCTCCAGGAACCATGGAGAAACTGAGGTTTTCAACTGAAACAATATAAAACCTGAATTTGCAGATTGTGGGGCACCATCACGCTTAACCTCCTGATAAGCATTCTAGGAAAATGCAGGGTCTATAAGCATAGTTGGGCTCCCAGTAGTCTGAGGTATCAGGTGAGGTGAATGCAGTTTGGAAAGCTACAATCCAGGACACAATTAGGGAAAAAGAAATTCACTTGTCTTAGGAATCATGTCATCTGAATTTGAATCTTGGCCCTAACACAAATTATGAGGTCTCAGGTAATTGTGAAATCTCTTGGAGCCTCGCTGTTGTCATCTATTAGGTATAGGTGAAGTGATCCACTCTTCCTCTCTCTCTTTTCCATCTTGTCTCTTCTCTTATCTTCTTGAGTAATTCACTCCCCAAACATTATGTAGGACTTAACAGGGCAGAATTCAGGGCCCATGGTCAATTATGCTTCTCCAAATCAGGAGGTCCTGCATATTTTTATAGCCTTCACCCACCACCATGAAGAACTCGTCCTTCTCCCTAATATTACTGGAAGTCTCAATGTTTATTTCAACATTACTGGTGTTTATTTTAAAATCCAAAGTAAAAAATTACTTTTCAATAATGAAATATCTATATCACATACAAAGGATCTACAGGTGATATCCAATTGGCAGAGTAATGTATACAACAAATATTTTCCCCAGAATTTGGAGCCGTGAGTAAACCCTAGTATATTACCATTCATTGGGAAAACAGGGCACAAGTCTTATATTAACTTTATTCTCTCTTCATCTCTTTTGCTTTATCTCCCTGACTATTTGGGGTCCTCCAGCTCTTACTGGTCCCACTGATGACCTGAAATGTCCTTCCAGGCTTGTTCTCAGGACCAAGTTCTCTATCTGAAAGGGATTAATTCTGCAACCAAGACCATGGCCACTACCCTGCCACCTTCTTTCCAGGGAAGCTTCTTGACCTTCTGAGGTCTCCACCGTCTCTCTCTTCAGTTGTTGCATTGACCTTTTCACCAGTCTCCCTATCTCTAGTCTTACTTTCCTTCCAATCTGTTTCGATATTATAGGGAGAATGTCACTCTGAAATGCAAGTCTAACCATCCCACTCTCCTGCATAACATTTGTCAGTAGTTCTCTGTCGCCTGAGCAAGGAAGAAAGGATTCTTAGCCTGGGCTTCAGAAAATAGGTGAATCTCTCCAAACTGCAGTCATGATTTTGTGTACATGAAGACACACATTTTCTTAGCAAAATCTGGTCCATAGATTTCATCAGATTTCCAAAGGGCCCAGTAGAAAAGGTTGAGAACTGCTGGGACTCAAGATTAAATCTAAGCTCCTTAGCCTGGCAGATAAGAACTAGCACAGTCTGGCTGCTGCCCACCCACTTCTTTTTGTGCTTTTATGCTCTAATAATTCCAAGCTACCTAGAATTTCCCACCTCTACTGTGCTGTTTCTACAGCTCCACACTTTCACTCTTGCTGCTCTTTCCATCTAGAATGCCCCCGCCCTTCTACTTTCCCTGGCTGCACTTTGTTGGTTCCTAGTGCCTTGGTACAGTTAGCTCCTTCCCCTCACCCCCAGGAGCCTTCCAGAACCCCAGACTGGGCTGAGCACCCCTCCTGAGATCCTCTAGAATGCCTTTTGCACACCATAGTGATGGCACTGACCATAATCTATTCTAGTTATTACTTATGCACCTGTCTCCCCACTGGACTAGGGTGCCTTGGAGCCAGAGATCATGCACTATTCATATCTACTTTTCCCTGACCTGGCACATGGCCAAGCATAGGCTAAGTACTCAAGATACATTGATGAAACTCAGCAAAATACCACACAGACCTCTGGTTCAACTGTTTCCTTCTCTAGCATTTTATTTGTCTGGGCTGGCCGTTCTGGGAGGCTCTTCCCTCTACATGGCACAGGTGAAACCAGGGCTTGTTTCTCTGGTTTCAGGAGATGACCTGGCTCTGCTTGTGACCTTGGGTGAGTCACCTCTCATGACCCTCCCTTTCTCATATGTAAAATGAAGCTAATACTCTCTGCCCAATTCTGACAGCACTGACAGAGGAGAAGAAAATAGGTCTGTAAAGCTTCAGGGCAGAGAGTCTATGCATATGTAACATGCACTCCCTGTTCCACATGGGCCAGGAGAGAATGGAGTGTGTCTGAATTCAAGTCTAGGCACCGTGAGGAGGAAGTCTCTTGGTTCTGGAGTTCAGAGGGAACAAAGTCAAATAAAATCTGAAACCAAAGACTCAGCCCAATGGATCCCACCCTAACTTCCCCCAGTTCTCTTGACCAAGGGGGTGGGGGAATGCCCCTAATTTTATCTTCTGAATCTGGCTGGAAGCAAAGAGGGCTGAGGAAGGAGGAGCAGGAGAAGAAGAGCTGATAATCCACTGCTGAGTAACTGAGATGAGGCTGCATGTAAATTTAACTTTCTGCTGGCAGACTACAATAATACCATCCTTTGGAATGTCCTTGGAGCCTCCAATTGCTATCTTTTGGTTTCGATTAAACCTTGAGACAGCTTGCCAAGTTTGAAACCCACCCAACCCTCATGCAGTATATGTTTTGAGCTCAACTTGAACTTTATGAGGTGCAAGTTAATTTGCATTTGGCAAAATGCAATTTCCTGTTTCTAAGAAAAAGGGACTTTAAAGATTTATTTAAGAGACACAAATGGCTTCCTGGACATCAAATAGCTCTTACAAAGCAATATTTTAATAAGTTAAGTGTAAATGAATTGAAAACACATGAATCTGATTTCCCTTGAACTGCAGATGGGTTTAACAAATAGAGGGGGAAATGGCTTGGCACAGGGGCTTCGGGGTTTTCTCCATCCAAAAAGTTTAGGAAAGTAGATCAAGATGTTAGGCAAACCCCTCCACACACTAGGATTCCCAAGCTCAGACTGTGTATCTCCAGGACACTCACTCCACAAACAAAGGGAGGGTTCCAAGTCGATTCCACTAGGCAAGCCCCGCTTACCCACTCTGCTTTCTGCCTCTGCCCTGTCAAATCATCTTCCCTCCTGCATCTTTTTCCTCCCTTGCTCAGAAGTGCTGAGGCTATGGTTTCCTCCCACCCTCCCCAAATTCTCCTGCATGGGTTCCAGTGCAGAGACAATACAGCCACTGGTGCTCAGGTGGGGGTCCCTGGCGCTGCCTATCCCTTCTCTCCAGCCTCAGCTGCTTGCCTCTAGAGAGCTCACTCCAGTCCAGAGAACCATGGAAACCTCCCCAGTCATTGTCCTCCAAGTCACCAGAGCTCTCTCCTCTGATTCCATCACTCTGTAAGATGAAACCCACCACTGGACTTCAGGTGGACACCAAGGATACAACCCCTTCTTTTCTAATGAATGAGCATATTTACTAGGGGATGGATAGGTTGTTTGGGGACACAGTTATGCTATGCAGGCTGGAATGGCAACTGCATATCAGTGGATGAAGGTAGAATCTAGCCTTCCAGGGAGCAGGGAAAGCCAGTCTGGAGTTATGGGAAAAGGCAGTGGTCCTCAGATAGATAACCAGATGATAGGAACAGGCCTTAAGTCAGGGACTCAGGATTTAGGAATTAAGCTCTCTCTCTTGGCCCAGATGCTGAGGTGCCACAGGGTCTTGTGCACACTCCTGGATGGTGGGCAGACATCTCTAGCTGCTTGTTGTTCAGTCGCTCAGTCGTGTCCAACTCTTTATAACCCCGTGGACTGCAGCACCCTATGCTCCCCTGTCCTTTACTATCTCCCAGAGTTTGCTCAAACTCATGTCCATTGAGTCGATGATGCTGTCCAACCATCTCATCCTCTGTCATCCCCTTCTCCTCCTGCCCTTAATCCTTCCCAGCATCAGGGTCTTTCCCAGTGAGTTGGCTCTTTATATCAGGGCCCAAAGTATTGAAGCTTCAGCTTCAGTATCAGTCTTTCCAATGAACATTCAAGGTTGATTTTCTTTAGGATTGACTGCTTTGATCTCCTTGCAGTCCAAGGGACTTTAAAGAGTCTTCTCCAGAACCACAGTTCAAAGGTATCAATTCTTCAGCATTCAGTCTTCATCTCTAGAGTTGATCACAATTTGCAGAAGAGTGGTATGTTCAGGTGAACTCAGAGCGAGCACCAAAGAAAGAGCAAGTCAGTCTCCACATGTCATCCCACAGCTTGGATGAGAAAAGCTGGTACTTTCAAACAAGTCTGCTCTACATGATGGGGATGGCAAAGGGGGAATAATCATACACATAACCATGCACCTAATAAAAGTGCTCCCCAAAGTCTTCAAGAGCCCAGAAAAAGGGAGTTAGCTTTGACTAAGAGTTAGAGCATCTGCACTGAATGTGGTGAGGTTTGTTTTTATTAAAGGTGGTACTTCCTCATGGAGGGTGGGGACATTTCTTAAGGATAATAGAAGAGGCCATTGCTCCATTTACTTCTTCAGCAATATTTCCCTGGTTGTCAGTCACTGTAGGATTGTGCCAGGCCCTGCTTGTAAGATGCTGGAATGCTATGGGTTCAAAAAAGAGTAAAACACAGTCACCACCCCAGAGAGGGCTTCACCAGTGGCTCAGATGGTAAAGTATCTGCCTGCAATGCAGGCGCCACGGGTTCAATACCTAGGTAGGGAAGATCCCCTGGAGGAGTGCATGGCAATCCACTCCAGTATTCTTGCCCGGAGAATCCTATGGATATAGGATCCTGATGGGCTACAGAACCATAGGGTCACAAAGAGTCAGACATGACTGAAGTGACTCAGTATGCACACGCGTGGCCACCCCGGAGGAGCTGATAGGATGCTCAGGCACATTCAGGAGCTGAGCACCTACAGAGCACGAGCAGAGCCTCTGGATCCAAATGGGTGGGAACCACAGCAAAGGAATAAACAAGGGGGAGGTCATGGGGAGCTGAGATCAGAAGTGTTGGCATCCCCTAAAGAAGGCAGGACACAGCTTGGGCCTTGAAAGAAGCTGACATTTAGACTCCTCATTTTTCCCTCCTTTCCTAATTTATCACCTCCCTCTCTGGCCTTGTTGGATTTATAAGTGAAATTCATTACCCAAGTTATGTAACAGTGAAATTACCCCAAAGTACTGACAGCTGTGTGGTATAGAAGGGGAAGGGAGTTCACATACTCAGGTCTCTGTTTCAATAGCATCACTGACACCAGCTATGCTACCATGGCAATGCCTCTGTGCTTCGGTTTCCTAATCTGTGAAATTAGTCTAATCATGAGTCTGATCATATATTTAATAGAGGTATTAGACAAGCAAATATAAGTGTCCCTGTAAAGGCCTTGGATGAGAGATAACCAATCCATAAAACCACAGTGGATCATGTGAAATCTAAGCTTCAACAAACTAGCTGTGCATACCCTGCTGCCCCACCCAGCCCCCCCACCTCACACACACAACCACACACCTTACAAACACAAGTACATCTCTGTATTAGTTTTCTATTATCCATAACAAGTTAGCACAAATTTGATGACTTAAAATATCCCCCATTTATTAGTGGACAGTCCCATGGGTCAGATCTGGCCCACCCTGGCTATCACAAGGCTGGGTCTATCACAAGGCTGAAATCAAGATGCCAGTGGAATGAGTTCTTATCTGAGACTCTGGACTATTTTCTGGGCTTATTCAGGTCATTGGCAGAACTCAGTTCACTGTAGTTGTGAGCCTGGAGTCTGTGTTTCCTTGCTGGCTGTCAGCTGTTCTTAGCTCCAGAAGCCACTCCCTGCCCCCAACATTCTCTGTCTTCAAGCCAACAATGGAGCGCTTCACCTGAGTCAAACCTCCTGCGCTCTGAATCTCTAAGTCTCCCTGTGTCTGACCTCTAGACTCAAATTTAAAGGGTCATCTGACTAGGTCAGGCCCCACCAGATAACCTCCATATTTTAAGGTCAACTGATTTGGGATCTTAATTATATTTGCAGAATCTCCTTATAGCAGGAGCTAGATTAGTGCTTAGTTGAATACTTAGGAGAAGTTGTGTATATTCCAGGGGTCAGGAATCTTGCAGCCCATTTAGAATTCTACTTGCCACACTCCCCCCAGAAAAGTAGAAAAAAAAAAAAAAAAACAGAAGAGACAGGAAAAGGAAAGAAGGAAGGAAGAAGGTGTAACACCCTACTAATCTAACTTAAGGATTTTAAAAACATTCTCACCTCCTGACTTTAGTCTAGCCAAAGTCAAACTAAGGAATTAATCTGAAATGTAGTGGGGAAAGCCACACACATGAAGCTATTCAAATACATATATATATGTACATATATATATAAATACATGTGTATCTATATATATACACACACACATCTATCTGTATAAATAGCTAGCATATAGATTGATATAAATAGGATGAGAAGGGAATATAGCACAATGCTAATAGAGATTAGCATTATCTCAGAGTAGTTAAAAAACAGGTGATTTTTATTGGTATTGATTTTTTAATTATAGTAAAATATGCAAAGCATAAAATTCACCATTTCAATCATTTTTAAGTGTTCTTTGGCATGAAGTCCAATTTGCATTGTTGTGTAGCCATATCTATGATTCATCTCCAGAAATTTTTTATCTTCCCAAACTAAAACTGCTGCTGATGCTGATGCTAAGTCACTTCAGTCGTGTCCGATTCTGTGAGACCCCATAGATGGCAGCCCACCAGGCTCTGCCATCCCTGGGATTGTCCAGGCAAGAACACTGGAGTGGGTTGCCATTTCCTTCTCCAATGCATGAAAGTGAAAAGTGAAAGTGAAGTCGCTCAGTCGTGTCCAACTCTTCACGACCCCATGGACTGCAGCCTAGCAGGCTCCTCCGTCCATGGGATTTTCCAGGCAAGAGTACTGGAGTGGGGTGCCATTGCCTTCTCCAAAACTAAAACTAACTCTACTCAATAAATTTTAATCATAAGTCCTCTTTCCCACTCCACTTCCCAGCCCCTGGTAACCACCATTCCATTTCTGTCTCTATGAATGTGACTATTCTAAGATCATCATAAGTTGACACATACAGTATCTGTTCTTTCATGTCTAGCTTATTTCACCTTTCACCAACTGTGTCTTCAAGGGCTTTTCTCAACTAGGACCTTTACCTTGATCCCTGTCCTTTCTAGTTCTGCATCATCCAGTTTTTGCAAGAATTCTGCTGAGTCAGATTGGCAAGAATCCCCTGCCCTTAACATCTAATATTCCTGATCTGTTTTCAGCAAGAATTCTGTTCAGTTAGTTTAGCAAGAGTGCCCTGACCCTTAACATCTCCTCTTAGGAATTTCCCATCCATTGACCCCCTCACTCTGCTTGTTGGCTGTAAATCCCTAGCTGACTTTGTTGTATTTGGAGTTGAGCCCTTTCTCTCTCCCTCATTGTGATAGTCTTGACGTCAACTGCAGTAATCTTGAAAAAGTATTTTTTACCATTTTAGCAAGTTTCAGAACCAATTTTTTTTAGCAGTCAAAATGTCATTCCTTTTAGAGCTGAATAGTGTTTCATTGTATATATTGTTACCTTAAGGCTTCCCAGATGGTGCAGTGGTAAAGAATCCACCTGCAATGCAGGAGACATGGGTTCAAACCCTGGGTTGAGAAGATCCCCTATAGTAGGAAATGGCAAACCACTCCAGTATTTCTGCCTGGAAAATTTCATGGAAGAGGAGCCTGGCAGGCTATAGTCCATGGGGTCCAAAAGAATTGGATACTACTAAGCACACACACATTATATTAACTAAACAAAGAGTCATTAGACTGAGGCAGCCCTAATGCCATTGTAGGCTACATAAACAAAACCTGAGCCCGTAAATGCTTCAAGGTTTTGAAATTGAAACCTAAGACCAGCCAATCACAAACAGCTAACTAGGCTTTAAGCTATCACCAAATATTTTTTTTGCTTTGCTTCCACCTTTTCTCTATAAAAGTCTTTCCCAGCTGCTGTTGGTGGCTCGCTCACTCCTAGCCACTTAAAATTTGATGTTGTCTGATTTGAATTGATTTTTGCTCAAATAAACCAAAAATTTTTCATGTTCCTTGATTTGTCTTTTAACAGTTCATACCACATTTCATTTATCCATTCACTCATTGATAGATATTTGCATCCTCTCCTCCTATGGCTCCTGTAAATAATACTGTCATGAACACGAGAGTAGCTGTGCAAGTCTCTGATTTCAGTTCTCTTAAGTAGCGTCCCAGAAGTGGAACTGTTGTATCATATGGTTATTATACATTTAATGTTTTTAAGAAACCAGCATATTCTTTTCCATAGAAGCTGCAGTATTTTACATTCCTGCTAGAAACATGAAGATTCCAATTTCTCCACATCCTTGCAAACTCTTGTTATTTTCTCCTTTTTTTTTCTTTCTTTTTTTTGGATAATAGCCACTCTAATGACCATGAAGTAGGATTTCATTGTGTTTTGATTTGCATTTCCCTAATGATTAGTGATGCCAAGCATCTTTTCGTGTACTTATTGGCCATTTGTATATCTTCTTAGGAAAAATACCTATTCAAGTTTTTGCCCACTTTTAAATTGAGTTTTTTGCATTATTATTCTTGAATTGCACGAGTTCTTTAATGTATTCCAGATATCACTCCTTTAACAGATTGCAAGTATTTAAAGTGAAAGTGAAGTTGCTCAGTCGTGTCTGACTCTTAGTGACCCCATGGACTGCAGCCTACCAGGCTCCCCCGTTCCTGGGATTCTCCAGGCAAGAATACTGGAGTGGGTTGCCATTTCCTTCTCCAATGCATGAAAGTGAAAAGTGAAAGTGAAGTCACTCAGTCATGTCCAACTCTTCGGGGACCCCATGGACTGCAGCCTACCAGGCTCCTCCATGCATGGGATTCTCTAGGCAAGAATACTGGAGTGGGCTGCCATTGCCTTCTCAGACAAGTATTTAACAGGTTTGCAAATATTTTCTCCTATTATGTGGGTTTTCACTTTTTGATTGTGTCCTTTGTCACACAAAATACAGTTTTTGCATGTGTTCTAAAGTTTCCACAATAAACATGTAATATATTCAAAGTAGAGGGAAGAACTTTAAAAATTCTACCTGATGTTTAGTGATATGAATAAATACACATGTAATGTGCTAAATCACTTTAGTCATGTCCAATTCTTTGCAACTCCATGGATTGCAGCCCATTGGCTCCTCCCTCCATGGGGATTCTTCAGGTAAGAATACTGGAGTGGGTTGCCATGCCCTCCTCCAGGATATATGTAATATGGTATTGCTATTGTTAATTAAAACATAAGAAATTCAGTTATAAATATAATCAGATGTCAATAACTTATTGCTATTTTTTTAATATATTGCTATTGTTCACTCAGTCGTGTCTGACTCTCTGTGATCCCATGGACTGCAGCAAGCCAGGTTTTATATATATAGGTAAAGATAGAGAGTTTTATATATATATATATATATATATAATTCTTCATGTTTAACTATATAATTATATAACTATATACCCAGTACAAAAAAGATCAGGGGAAAAAACAACACATGATTTTGTTGTTTTCTCTGGATAGTGAGATTATGGGTGAGATTTGTATACTTTCTACTTTTCTGTGTTTTCCAACTCCCTATAATAAATATACATTACTTTTAACCATAGAGGAAGAAAAATGACATTTAAGAGGGGACAAAACATCTGGGCTCTCAAGCTCTCAAGTATCAAATAAACCTTCCCAAAGCACATGCATGCGTGCTAAGTCACTTCAGTCTTGTCCAATTCTTTGCAAGCCTATGGGGTGTAGCCCACCGGGCTCCTCTGTCCATGAATTCTCCACGCAAGAATACTGGAGTGGGTTGCCATTTCTTACTCCAGGGGATCTTTCCGACCCAGGGACTGAACCCTCATCTCTTACATCTCTGGCATTGGCAGGCGGGTTCTTTACCGCTAACGCCACCTGGGAAGCCCTTTCAAAAGCAAAGAGAAAAGCAAAAGTGGTTTTCGGTTCCTTGCTGTTGTCCTTAAGATCCTGGCCCTCTGTTTGCAACTGGCAGCTGAATTCCCTTCTCTGGGCACTGGGAGCTGCAGGGGAGAAGAGCACTAAACAACGCTCTCCCTCAGAAGCCAGGCCTTAATACACATTTCCATTTCATGCTACCAAGGCCAGAAGAGGAGGGAATGCTTGCAAGAGGTGAAAGTTTACAGTTCTATTTCTGAAGAGAACTATGACTGAAAACTGCTACTGCCTTTACATAGAAGAGAACTTGCCGATGACAAACATTTTCTTTGACTGAGTTTTGCATCAGCGCACCTCAAAGTATGAAACTCAGCAAACACTTTCATATGCTAATTTCCAGAATGAAAGAGTAGAAATAAAGCACTGATCTTAAGAAAAGAACTGCAAAGGAGCAGGGTCTTAATTTATGATTTCACTACCTCCCCCACCCCTGCTTGGACACCAGCCAGAGCGTCTATCACTTACCTAAAGTGTGTGTACATATGTACTTTACTAAAGGATTCATCATGTGCTCTTTATTGAGTAATTAGGTGACTCTAGGTTTTTGGGCTCCAAAATCACTGCAGATGGTGACTGCAGCCATGAAATTAAAAGACTCATGCTCCTTGGAAGAAAAGCTATGATCAACCTAAAAAAAAAAAAAAAAGCTATGACCAACAGCATATTAAAAAGCAAAGACATTACTTTACCAACAAAGGTCCATCTAGTCAAAGCTATGGTTTTTCCAGTGGTTAAGAAAGCTGAGTGCTGAAGAATCAATGCTTTTGAACTGTGTGGTGTTGAAGAAGACTCTTGAGAGTCCCTTGGACTGCAAGGAAATCCAACTAGTCAATCCTAAAGGAAATCAGTCCTGGGTGTTCATTGGAAGGACTGAGGCTGAAGCTGAAGCTCCAATACTTTGGCCACCTGATGCGAAGTACTGACTCATTTGAAAAGACCCTGATGCTGGGAAAGATTGAAGGCAGAAGAAGGGGACGACAGAGGATGAGATGGTGGGATGGCATCAGCAACTCAATGGACATGAGTTTGAGCAAGCTCCAGAAGTTGGTGATGGACAGGGAAGCCTGGCATGCTGCAGTCCATGGGGTCACAAAGAGTTGGACACAGCTGAGAGACTGAACTGAACTGAACTGAGGCTATGGTCAACTACTGGACTGTAGGCGTCCTTGAACGCACAGGCAGTGTTTTAAAACTAGGTGGCACAGGTTATGATCTTGAGGCCAGAGCAGCACCCACCTCAGTTATGGTCAGGTTGTGTGATCTTGGGAAAATCAATGCATTTTTCTGGCAGTTTCCAGAGAGGAGTCCAGAACCATGGTTCTGCCCAACACAAGTGCCCATGCACTTCTCTCACCCTGTCCAGGCCTCTGTGCTCAAAGCCACCTCCTTTCTGCCAACACTTTTATCTCAACCACCCCAGCCTGGCTTCATCCTTCCTGGCACCAGTGCTTAGTTGCTCAGTTGTGTCTTTGCAACCCATGGACTGTAGCCCACCAGGCTCCTTTATCCATGGAATTCTCCGGGCAAGAATACTGGCATGAGTAGTCATTCCCTTCTCCAGGGGATCTTCCCAACCCAGGGATCGAGCTCAGGTCTCCCACATTGCAGGCAGATTGTTTACATTTGAGCCAAATCCTGATACTATACTGCATGCTTATTTATTTATGTTCTGTCTGTCATTTGGAGTTCAAGTCCAATGGCAGGTCTTTATTGTGTTTCTACCAGCATCTAGCACAGAACTTGGCATACAGTAGGTCCTCAGGAAGTATTTATTGCATGATTTAATGAGTCAACAGTCAACAAAGCAGTCACTAAAGTAAATTAGCTTCTATCTCTTTCATGTTCTGAAGACAATGTAAGATTATTTTTGTGAACTTTATATCATTTTCAAATATTATTCATCTTTGCATGCCCCCAGTGTCCAACTCAGTATTTTGCATATAGATGGTGATTAATAAATCTGGTGGATGGATGAATAAAATAAGACATAATATACTTATAGTCAGTCAATTTCCACTCATCTGCAAAAATAAACAGGAGGCGAGCAACCAAATAATTTGAACCAGAAGCTAATCTGAAGATGAGTCTGGTTGGCTGTGTGAGTGTCATATTGTTCACAGCTTGGTCTCCCAGTTGTCCCCTTAAGCCTGTGAGCCAGGGGCTACTCCAATCTCAGCATACCTGATGACTACCCTCCAGACAGTTCAAATCCCCTTTGCCATGAGTCCAATGAATGTATTCATTTCCTGCTGCCTTTTTAATCCTGGCCTGGCCTGAGTTTCTCCATCCCATCCCTTCAGCTCAGATTTACAGGCCTTTTCTCAAAGCCAGAGGCATCCACAGGTGGCCAGAGCTGGGGTAGGCCCTGCAGACAGGCTGTAGCAGCACCTGGGGAAGGCTGGAAGGGGGACTCCAGCACAGTGCGTTCCCTTTAGCAGGACTGTGGCTTTTCCCCAGGACCTCAAAGGTCTCCTGCAGAGCAGCACACTTCTTGGAACCCTTTGCTTTCTTTTTCTCTGATATGTTACAACTGTGGCCAAGAGCTATCATTTATTTCTTGAGCCTGCTTTTGCCTTCTTCATGAATTATCTCATTTAAAGCTCAGAGCAGCTCTTGGGGATCCATAGGGATAGTCTGTCTCTTCTGATAGATGAGGATGTGAGCTTCAGAGAGGGTGAGATTCCCATCCACAGTCACACAGCTGGACAGTGACCCAGGATTTGCTTCTCTGCCACTCTTGCCACTCATACATTATCTCAATAATCGGACATTATCTTTAAATGGATACTTGACCCAAATGCCCTGGATTCTTTAAGGAGGTTTTATTAGCACTTAGGAGCATATTTCCACTGAAGCAATCAGAAAAAAGTTTCAGGATATCAAAATCTGGTAGGAAATTAAACCACAGACTTACCACTTTGATTATATTTTGCTCAGGCCAATATTGTTAGCTTGTACATCCATCAGTAAATATTTATTAAGTGCCTACTCTGTGCACAACACTGTTTTAGGCACATGGGGGTGGGGTACAACAGTGAACAAAACCAATAAATATCCATCTACATGAATTTTACATTCTAGTTGAAGGACACAGAGAATATAGGTAATAGGTAGGGAAAATATAAAATAGGTTAGCTGGCAATACAAAATGTATGGTAAGGAAGGGGGTTGGCGAGCATGGGACTGGTGGGGGATATTCAAACAGGAACCCATGAGAAAGTGGTATTTAAGGAAAATATCTGAAAGAAGTAAAGGAGTAAGCCACAAACATATCAGCAAGAAGAGCAATCTAGATAGAGACAACCGCAGGCTCAAAAGTCCTGGGGTAGAAATGTGCCTGGAGTGTTGATGAAATAGCAATGAGGCCAGCGTGGCAAGGAAGAGTGAGAACAGGGTGAGTAGATGTGGAACAAGTTCTGAGAGGTTAAGAGCAGAAGGTTGATCATATTGGACAGGGCCCACAGAGAGTTCTCAGTGTGTCCGTGAATGGGACTGGGATAAGAATCACAGTTGCATCTTCACATCTAACAGGACACGCATGTCATCCTGCCAGAGACCACCCATGGTTGAGCATTCTTTATTCAGATTAGGCCAATAGAACCTTAATCCTAATGTGCCTTTCAAAAATTAACTTTTTGATATTCTTTAAAGTATTTTCATTATGTACTACAGTAATAATGAAGTGTGTCTATCACTGTCTCCCAGTCCTGTTATTTAATAACTTGATAACTCTTTTCCACTACAATTGGTGTTATGTTCTTCTAAAATTCCTATGTTAAAGCCCTAAGCCCCAGTATGACAGTATTTGGAGACAGAGCCTCTTGGGAGCTAATTAGGTCATGAGGATGGGGCCCTCATGGTGAAATTAGTACCTTTATTAGAAGAGGAAGAGAGAGAGATTTCAAAGGAAAGGCTATAGGAAGACAAAGAGAGAAGGCAGCTATCAAAAACCCTGGAAGATTCTCTGACCATACTGGCATCCTGAACTCAGACTTCCATCTTCCAGAACAGTGAAAAATACATTTCTGTCATTTAAGCTGCCCATGGTATGTTGTTATAGCTCCACAATAAGACAATGATAGCTTGTTCAGTTTGAAATTCTGTTTATTTTGTTTTATGCATTTAAAAACACTCCAAGAATGGATCCATAAGCTTCACTGTGCTTCCAGAGGTTTCCAGGGCATCACAAAGTTTAAGAATCCCTGCCATAGGATCTTTTGAGTCATTACAAGAACATGGACTTTTATTCCAACTGGGAGAGGCAATCATTGGCGGGGTAAATGGAGATGTTACTTGAGATGACATATGTTTAAAGATCAGAGTGATTTCTGAGTTTAGAGTATTTTGTTGCTGTTGTTTAGTTGCTCAGTCATGTCCAACTCTTTGCGACCCTAGTGTCTACAGCATGCCAGGTTTCCCTGTCCTTCACTATATCCTGGAGTTTGCTCAAATTCATGTCCATTGAGTCGGTGATGCTATCTAACCATCTCATCCTCTGTCACCCACTTCTTTTGCCTTCAATCTTTCCTAGCATCAGAGTCATTTCCAATGAGTCAGTCCTTTGCATCAGGTGGCCAAAGTATTGGAGCTTCAGCTTCAGCAACAGTCCTTCCAATGAATATTCAGGGTTGATTTCCTTTAGGATTGACTGGTTTGATCTTGCAGTCCAAGGGACTTTCAAGAGTCTTCTCCAATACTGCAATTCAAAAGCATCAATTCAATTGTCAATTCAATTTGAATTGCCAGAGTGGTGAGTATATTTGGGGCAAATATATATGATCTCCTACCAAGGAGACCAATTAGCAAGCTACTGCAATAATCCAAGCAAGAGATGATGATGGCTTAGGTTAGGGTGGTAATTTTTATGTTTTTTCCCAGGTCAAACAATAACTACTTAATGAGAGGCTGACAAGGCCAAGAGTGAGAAATCACCAAGGCGTTAAAGCCTACAGAGATCATTGAGAGGTGACTATAGAGTGTAGCCAGGAAAGAGACAGCAATTATAGCAGAGAAGCTGGGTACTTATTTCTATAAACAGCAATCCTTTCATCATTAAAACATTATAAAAAACCATTTATGTGACAGCCTAATGCAGACAAGTGAGACAGTAGTATTAGCAGTAATTAATCCCAGTTAAATCCAGTCAGAGTACCTGGGAACACCCTGCTCTCAACTCCCCACCCCTCTCCTCTTCCTCCCTAAAGCTCCCATCATTTGAGGTCAGCTCTTCCTGATAAGATCAGGCTCTTTCAAAACCAATTCAACAGGCAAAAAACATTAGCACCCTCAGCTAGGGACCCAAAGATGGAGATGGACTTCAAAAGAACCAGACTCCAAGTGGGAAGTGAGGCACACACTCACAATCTGCAAAATAGCTTCAGCAGGAACTATTGCGGGAGTAAACGCCAAGCAGACAAGAAGGATTCCAAGAGCTTGGGGGAGGGACAAAGAGCTATTGGGTAGGGGGACCTGGGATGCTTCACTGTCGGAAGGGGCTTTGCCTGACCCTGGAATGATGAACCGTTTGGGAGCTTCCTTCAAACGAGGAAGATATCTTAGTCATCTTTATAATTCCCATGTCTGATTTACACCTATTGTCCAGTGGAGGGCATGGAAGAGAGTAGACCCTCAAGGTAGGGGTCACGAGTAAGCAAAGACAGTGAAGAAGGGACACGGGGACATTCAGATGACCAGGCTGCTACACAGTTTATGTCAGGGTCAGCCAACTGCAGACTGTGGACAAAGTCCAACCTGCTGCCTGTTGTACAGCCTTAAAGCTAAGAATGGGTTTACATTTTTCAAGCATTGAAAAAAAAAGAAGATATATCTCAATTGTTCTAGTTTTAATATTGAAATTCAGATTCAGTGTCCATAAAGTTTTGTTGGAACACCGCCATGCCCATTCATTTATAATTGTCTGCAGTTGCTTTGGTGTGACAAGGGCAGAAGTGAGTACTTGTGACAGGGACCATCTGGCCCACAAAACCTGAAATACTTACAATCTGGCCTTTGATGGAAAGTTTGCCAAACCCTGGTGTGCATGAATGACTTGGCCCAGAATTATGCAGTGCACAACCTATGACACCAGACAGGCAGCCCTGGCCTGAGATCTTAGTCCCCGCTCTGGGTTGGTTTCCACCTTGTACCCCTTACTTAGGCCAACACTTTACCACTCTGCTCCACTCATGTGCCTTCTTGAACATCAGGGATTGTGCACATACTGATGAGACTGCTGGGAAGTCTCCTAGCAGGTAATCACATGCGAGGATCCCCTCTTATCCTTCAGGACTCTGTTCAGATGACTTCTCCACAGAGAAGCTTTCCTTCACCATTCACTTAAGGGCCTGACTTCTCTTCTTCCCACCATTAATTGCTCTCTGAAATGGCCTGTGTGTGGATTTGTAAACTTGCTTATATTCATCTTCCCCATTAGAATACAAGCACCGGAGAGGGAACCTTGGATCTTGTCACTGCTGTATCTCCAGCCCTGGAACCACCCACGTAACAAGAGCTCAACAAATGTGTCTCAAATGAATTAAGAATGTTATGCTAATAGAATCAATGGACATGACTTTCAGCAAACTCAGGGAAATAGTAAAGGACAGGCAAGCCTGGCATGCTGCAGTTCATGGGGTCGCAGAGTTGCACACAACATAGTGACTGAAAAACAGCAACAATACTGACAGAAATCTTTAAAATACCCAGGGACAGAAGACTCTATGATGTTATTCTATTTTTTAAATGTCCTAAGCTGGAATCCAGAATGAAGAGCTCCAGCTTTAAATTATATTTTATTTATAAAATAACAGCTACTGAGGAAATTGCCCATTTCATCATTCTATGTCCATTTCATAAAATGTTGTGTGAGAAAGACCTTACAAAATTTAATGCCAAGAAAACTAAAATGTTGACACTCCTTACCAACACCTACTCTTGCTGACTATAAGACTAAGAGAGTTGTCACATTTCTCTTTCTGACTTGGCTTCCAGGAAGCTGATATGTTATTCTATTTTTATATATGCTTGAAATCTTTCTCAAGAAAAAATGGAAAAAAAATTCTTCCTACAGCCAACTGACCACTCAGGTGTAAAACCAAAATGAAAACATTTTAAGCAAAAAGCAAACAAAAGCCATGGGGAAACACCAGGGCAAATCACAAGACTCGTGTCATTCCTGTTTTGCTGTGTCTTCTGCCAAAACTGGGGATTGGGTGTAAGAAATAAAGACCATCTCATAGAAAAACATCACACACCCAGGACTCTTTCAGTTGCAAGTGTCAAAATCTAACCCCAATGTTCATCGCAGCACTGTTTATAATAGCCAAGACATGGAAGCAACCTAGATGTCCATCAGCAGATGAATGGATAAGAAAGCTGTGGTACATATACACAATGGAGTATTACTCAGCCATTAAAAAGAATACATTTGAATCAGTTCTAATGAGGTGGATGAAACTGGAGCCTATTATACAGAGTGAAGTAAGCCAGAAGGAAAAACATAAATACAGTATACTAACGCATATATATGGAATTTAGAAAGATGGTAACAATAACCCGGTGTACAAGACAGCAAAAGAGACACTGATGTATAGAACAGTCTTATGGACTCTGTGGGAGAGGGAGAGGGTGGGAAGATTTGGGAGAATGGCAATGAAACATGTAAAATATCATGTAGGAAACGAGTTGCCAGTCCAGGTTCGATGCACGATGCTGGATGCTTGGGGCTGGTGCACTGGGACGGCCCAGAGGGATGGTATGGGGAGGGAGGAGGGAGGAGGGTTCGGGATGGGGAACACATGTATACCTGTGGCGGATTCATTTTGATATTTGGCAAAACTAATACAATTATGTAAAGTTTAAAAATAAAATAAAATTAGAAAAAAAAAATCTAAATTCAGACTCATTTAAGAAAAACAAAACAGAACGCATGGCTCACAAAGCTGAAAAGTTCGAGGGGCATTCTCCCTTCAGGCACAGTGGGATTTAGGGATCAAATGGCTGTCTCTGAACCACAGCCTCTCTCAGAGCTGCTTGGCAGGTCTTACTTCACTCCCAGAAAAGGCTCTTTGCATGGCTGCAGTATCTCAGAATCCTAAAGGGAAGGACGATATAATTCATTCCCGCGAAGACTGTCAGGAAGCTATGGTGACTCTGATTGGCCCAGCCTGAGTCACATGACCTTGGGGAGCCAATCACTGGGGCCAAGAAGCTGGCGTCCTCTGGCCAACCTGGACAACTAGGGTAGAGCGGTGGCCATAGTCTTCTCAATCCAAACCATCAACCAAGCAGGAATACTGTGGAAGAGGAGAAGGAAAGTGAAAGTGAAAGAAAGTAAAGTCGCTCAGTCGTGTCCGACTCTTTGCGAGTCCATGGACTGTAGCCTACCAGGCTTCTCTGTCCATGGGATTTTCCAGGCAGGAGTACTGGAGTGGGTTGCCATTTCCTTCTCCAGGGGATCTTCCCAACCCAGGGATCGAACCCGAGTCTCCCGCTTTGCAGGCAGACGCTTTACCCTCTGAGCCACCAGGTAAGCCCCTAGAGGAGAAGGAGGATTCCCACAAAGAAAGAGATGTTGGACAACACACAGGGCACATGGAATGGGGCTTAGTGCTCGGACCTCTCTTCCACACTAGACTGTAGAGGGACTGAAGTCAGGAAACTGACTCTGTGGGGTAGAATCTGGCAGATAGGCACCCAGCCAAAGATCGTGGCACTCAGGAGCTGTCCTTTCTGTCGGTCTTGAATGTTATTATATGACTTAAGGTAAGAAACAAGGCCACTGACTATACCACTCAGAACCAAGAAAAAAGTTCAGAACTGGGGATGAAATCAATACCAGGAGTCCTGCATGCGAGGCAAGAGCTTTGATGCAGGGTCAGCCCCAGAGCCCAGGGACTGTCCAAATTCAAGGCTGCAACGGCACTGAAGGAAACAACAGATGCGGTGACTGGTATCAGCACCATCTCACCTGCCTGGGTCCAGGCCCTGGAAGCCAGCCACCAGGCAACCTCAGTACATTTTGCACCGTGTCCCTGGGGACATCCGAGGTGGCAGGGACAGGAGCTTTATGTAGATGTGTGCAGTCAGGAAGGATATCAGGAATCGTCACACAGGAAAGAGAATGAGAGAGATGCAATAAAAAAAGGAACTGGGGCTCACATTAGCCCTGTTCTGCCTCCCCTCTCATGTTAGTTTCCCCCTCTTCCATCCAAGAGGCCCACAGTTTTCTCACCTGCAGAAAAGGTAGAGTAGCAGCATGTGCTTCATGGGGTGATTGAGTGGAGTGATAGACAGTTGATGCAATGCAGTTAGCGCTGCACCTGACACAGAGTCAGCATTATTTTTCAATATTTATAGTCATGGTGATACTAGATGTGCACTGGGGGTGAATGAATGAAGGAACAGATGAATTCTTCCAGGTAGCTATGTGGCTCCCTTCAAAATGACATATCCCCCTGACTTATACAAAGACGAGTTCCTTTCATTATTTTTCTAGTTAACTGGAAAAAAAAAATCCAATTTGAGCAAACTCTCCATCCACCTCTTGTTTCATCCTGTGCAAATGGCTTCCTTAATTAAAAGATCTTAATCACAGCCCAGCTTTTCCCATAGAGCTTTCCAAGAGGAGGCACGCTCTGCCAGGGTGGGTCCTGCAAAACATCGGAGGGAGGGTGTCACCTGCCTCTGCAGGCACCTTGGGAACTCCCAGCACTGGGCTCCCTCTCCCCCAGTCTCAATCTCCACCCCTACCTGGCATCAGTCGACTCCTCCCTCTTCTTAACAATCTTCATTCTCTTTGAGACTCTCTGTCTTCTTCACCGTTCCTCTACCTAGGCCTATCCTGGTCAGTAGGTCATCCTGACCTCTGTGTTCCCTCCTTATTTCCCTCTTTCAGTAGATTCTTCATGTTGAGGCTGGTGGCAGGTGCTGCTTTCACAGCCTTTGGACTTGATTACTATGGAAACTCCTTGAGAAACCAACACATTGCTCACTTGATGATGCATCCTTGGATAATTTCCGCCTAGGGGCCTTTCCTCTGGTCCCTCCTTACATCTTGCTCAGACCCAAGCCTTTTCTATTTCCTCCTTCAAGATACAGATGTACAGTCTCAAATTTCCCTTCTCCAAGATTTGATTGTGGTCATAACAATAACAACAACAACAAACAACAATGATGATGACAATGATTTCTAAGTCCTCCCATCTTGCATAGAATGCCATCCAACCTCCAGCTTCTGAGGCTATCACTCGCATGGTACATTGAGCCCCAGCTGACCCATGACTGTGCAGCAATCCTTAGGGAGCCCCCACCACCATGAATCTGTCCATATCTGTCCTTATCTGCCCTCCCTGCAAGTAGTCAGGTGAACACTAGCCAAAATGGGGTTGGCTTTCCATGGAGTCATATTTGAACAGTCTATGACAGCTTCACTTGACTGTGAAGTTTTGCTTTAGGCCAAAGTTGTGGCCTGAACATAGTTTATAAAAAGACATGGTTTGGTCCAGATGTCCAAGAGAATGTGGATTGCAGGTAACCTGAGGCAAGGATTAAAGCTAAAGTCACAGAACTGGTTGTTGAGCTCTGGGCACTGAGCAGGTGGAAGGACCCTCGTTTCCAGGAAGGCCAGTGGGACCTGGAGATCCTCTTCTAGACAGATATGAATGGTGGATGGGCCACCAGGGAATGTGAGTCAGGAGGAGTAGGGAAGGAAAATACAATATTTTCAACTTAAAAAAGACCATAGAGATCTCCTATTCTGGAATTTTTCACGTAGTTTTTGAGCCTCAGAAACTTCTTCAAAGAAAATACTTTGCAAAAACCCCAAACAGATGTTCTCTAATTTACTTCATCCTCTAGTTCAGAAAGGCCTTGTCTTGCTTATAGAAATCATC
This sequence comes from Bos indicus x Bos taurus, assembly GCF_003369695.1. Classification (NCBI taxonomy): domain Eukaryota; kingdom Metazoa; phylum Chordata; class Mammalia; order Artiodactyla; family Bovidae; genus Bos; species Bos indicus x Bos taurus. The sequence continues at coordinate 70,442,509 of NC_040077.1, forward strand.
ATTTTATAGGTCAGAGATGGTGGAATAGGGGCAATTTCATGTGATTCAAAGGAGAAGGCAACAGCACCCCACTCCAGTACTGTTGCCTGGAAAATCCCATGGACGGAGGAGCCTGGTAGGCGGCAGTCTGTGGGGTCGCACAGAGTCAGACACGACTGAAGCGACTTAGCAGCAGCAGCAGCATGTGATTCAAACTAGTAGAGATGCTTCAGGATACATTTTTATCAATTTCTACCAGCACTGGCAGCCTCACCACTCACTTTAAGGAACCACAAAGTCTACACTGGGTTCACTGTCCTTTTCCTTCTGTGAATGTCAAACAAACTTGCAGCCTTGGTTCGGATGGTGGTTTTGCAGTCATTACCAGAACACGATAGAAGGATAAACACAGGCTACACTGTGGAACATGAGCAGGTGTGTTGAGAATCCACATTGTCCCAGAGACAAACAGGGAAAATGTGTGTATTCCTGCTGCTGTCATTTCTTTCCCACCTGCAACTATATTTAGAGAGAGCTGTTGTTAATAATTTGATACATTTCCTTCCAATCTTTTTTTCAAAAATAAATAGAAATACAGTGATAATATAAGTAAATGTATTTTTAACAAAATTAGAGTCACATATACCTATGGGGTTGGTGATGGACAGGGAGGCCTGGCATGCTGCAATTCATGGGGTCGCAAAGAGTCAGACATGACTGAGTGACTGAACTGACTGACTGACTGATACCTATTGATTATAAATTTTTTTTCACTCAATAGTACATTGTGACTGGTGTGGGTTGCCACGCCCTCCTCTAGGGGATGTTCCTAACCCAGAGATCAAACCTGCATTTCTTGTCTCTTGCATTGGCAGGCGGGTTCTTTACAAGTAGTGCCACCTGGAAAGCCCCATATTGTGACTATGTGTTTATATCAGCAAATATACCTCTAACATCAATACTCTCAATTACTGTGCAATGATACCTTGTACAGTATAAGTAATAAACTATTTAGCCATATGCTAATTGATGTACATTAAGGCTTTTTTCCCCTTTTTGTTATAAACATCATGTTGATAAAAAGTCCTTATATACATATCTCTGCTTATTTGCCCAATTATTTCTTTATAAAAGTGGAATTGTTGATCCAAAGCACTATACACTTGTGTGGACACTGTTGGTTAGCTGACCAAACCCCCATGCACAGTCCCAATTCCTAGTCACACTGTGTACTCACTATGGCTTTTATTTTCTGTATCTGATGACATCTGGGGTCTTGCTGACTTTGGAAAGACTGCCCTCCTCTTTCAGGGTTCAGTTCAGTCACTCAGTTGTGTCCAACTCTTTGCAACCCCATGAACTGCAGCATATCGGGCTTCCCTGTCCATTACCGACTCCTGGAGCTTACTCAAATTCATGTCCATCAAGTTGGTGATCCCATCCAACCATCTCATCCTGTGTCACCCCCTTTTCCTCCTGCCTTCAATCTTTCCCAGCATCAGGGTCTTTTCCAATGAATCAGTTCTTCACATCAGGTGGCCAAAATATTGGAGTTTCAGCTTCAGCATCAGTCCTTCCAATGAATATTCAGGACTGATTTCCTTTAGGATTGACTGGTTGGATCTCTTTGCAGTCCAAGAGATTCTCAAGAGTCTTCTACAAACCACAGTTCAAAAGCATCAATTCTTCAGCCCTCAGCTTTCTTTATAGCCCAACTCTCACATCCGTTAGCTACTTCTTAATGATAGTAAAGGATTCACCTGCAAGGGCAATTTTTAAATAGGAACCAACCCACCCAGAGCTCACACCCCACCACCTCCTTTGTTGGGCTTTCTCACTCGGAGTCCCTTTCCACCTATCCTAATACCTGAAGTCCAGGTACCAGGCAACCTGGGACAGACCCTGGGTCACAGAGCCCACTGAGCTTATTCAAATGTTGATCTAAGCCGCTGACCTGGCCTCAGCCATTCCTTCCCGTGCAGATTATAGTCATACTCACATGTGCCCCTTTGTCACCCTGCCTCCTGACTGACCCTTGTTCTTCCCCATGTAGCCTGTCCCTTTCTCTTAGGGACTATGATTTAGTCTTTTCAATGACAATCATCTCCTGATCCTGTTGACCTTAATTTTCTCTTAATATGTGCATGTGCGCTCAGTCATGTCAGCTGAGCCTATGAACTGTAGCCCACCAGGCTCCTCTGTCCATGGCATTCTCCAGGCAAGAATACTGGAGTGGGTTGCCATGCCCTCCTCCAGGGGGATATTCCCAACCCAGGGATCAAACCCAGGTCTCCTGCATCTCTTGCATTGGCAGGCGGGTTCTTTACCACTGAGCCACCTGGGAAGTCCTTCTATTAATACACTACATTTTAAAACACATGGGCAGGAGCATGAAGCACAGGCCTGTCCACCTCTGTTTCTTTTGTGGCCTGTGAGGAGCCTGCAGACAGAAAGTGCTTAGGCCTGGCAAGCTGCATATTTCAGAGTGACTCTTCTGTGGTAACAAGGGGATAGCTTGGGCCCAGCATTGACCTCTAACAGAACAGACATCAGTAGTCCCATGCCCACCACCTTCTCTGGTTACATCTCCATCTGCCGCTCCCTCGAAGGGAAGGTGCATGATCTGAATGATACCCTCTCCTGCCACATCTTGCCAGCTGGCTTTCCAAACACAGGTACGAAATCCAGGTGGGCAGGCTTCTTGAACCTGTACCTTGATGTAGTTCCAAATGCATGGCTTAGCTATATGGGCATGGACAGAAGTCAGAATGTGAAGGGAGCAAAAAGAATGTATTAGACCAAACAAGTTGGTGCTGTTGGAAACAGGGCAGAAAAAATTTTAAATCACAGATGTTGGAGTTAAACAACCTGAATTTGAATCCATTTATGTTATTTGTGACCTTTGGAAAATTTCTTAGACTCACTGAAGGTCAATTCCTTTGTCTCTAAAGTGGAAGAAAAATAACCTATCTTAAAAGATTGTTATTAGATTCAAATGAAATCATACATATAAAGCACTCTAGTAGTTAGAATTCTTTTAGTTGCAAATAACATAAATTAAGCCCTTCCCAAAAAAGCATATTAATTAATCACATAACCTGCTGCTGCTGCTGCTGCTAAGTCGCTTCAGTCGTGTCCGACTCTGTGCGACCCCATGGACTGCAGCCTACCAGGCTTTTCTGTCCATGGGATTCTCCAGGCAAGAACACTGGAGTGGGTTGCCATTTCCTTCTCCAATGCATGAAAGTGAAAAGTGAAAGTGAAGTCGCTCAGTCGTGTCTGACTCTTAGCGACCCCATGGACTGCAGCCTACCAGGTTCCTCCATCCATGGGATTTTCCCGGCAACAGTACTGGAGTGGGGTGCCATTGCCTTCTCCCATCACATAACCTAGAAGTCCAGAATTGTTAGTTTCAGGCAGCATTGGATCCAGGGTCTCTAAGGGCATGACTGGGGCTCAGACTTTCTCTCTGCTGCCCTTGACTTACAGTCCTTTGCAGAGAGACTTTCTTCATGTAGTGCCTAACTGGCCTTTGGAGACCAACAAGACTTCATCATCCCTATTGCTTGTGATCCCAGAAGAGAAAGGATGATTTACCTACCTGGGTTTCAGTAGGAATCCTGGGACGTTCTCCGATTGGTCCAGCTTGACCCATGTGTCAGCCATCAATCAATCAACTCTGGTGAAGACCAGCCATGTGCCTGGCCCAGGTGGGAATCAGGGGAGTAACACCAGAAGTGGACTGAGTGGTCGCATAAAAGTGGGGATGCTGAGGCCAACAGCCCTTGTCCATTACATGTTTTGCAGAAATTGAAGCTGAGTTTACAAAGTGACACCCTTTGGGGGAACTCTGGCCTGTAGACATGTTCTGTGTGACTCACACAGAGTTGTCAGCACTGGATATTAACTGACCACATTAAATATTTCTGTGGGAAGTATAAATCGTCACAACTCTCATGAAGGGCAATGCAGCAATAACTGTCTAAATTAAAATGTACACGCTTTTGACCCAGCAATTCCACTTCTAGGAATTTACCCTACGATTCATTCACACACGTATAGTTCTGGGAAATGACTACGTAGAAAGTTGTGAGTACAGTTTATAAGAGCAAAAGCCTGGAAACCACCTAAATGCCCATCAACAGAGGATGAGTTGAAGGAAGCATGATAGACTGGTTCAAAGGAATTTTAAAAACAAGAAAACCTGAAAAAAAATATCCTGATGAACTGATATGGACCGACTTGCAAAATAATTCGTTGAGTGAAAAAACAAAGTTCAGCACAGGGCATATAGCATGATATGGCATGGCCCTGTTTTTAAAGAACTGAGGAACTCTGTGTATGTGAGTGTATGTGCTTGTGTGTGTGTGTTTGCTTTCATGTACTGGGAAGGATTCAGGAGAAACTGGTAACACTGGTTATCTGTGGGGGGAGAGAGCTGAAGGGGTAGGTCTGGAGGATAAAGTGAAAGGTCAGCTTTTCACTGAATATTGTAGTATTTGATTAGCTCCTACTTACGTTATGTTTTTGAATCATGTGAATATATTACCTATTTTAAAATAAAGTAGAAAACATTATTATCCAAATAAGATAATGTTTAGTACCTTGTGTGGTCAAGGTTTATATCTGGAGTTCATACACAGCTGGAATCTCAAAGGAAAAGATCTCAACACATTTATCTGTTCGGCTTTTTCTCCACATCGCTAACCACCTAGGTGTTTAAGAAACACAGGATGGTTTCTGTGGGATGAAGTGAATCAGGGAAGGCTTCCTGACAGAAATTTCCAACAGGCTCTTGAAAGATGAATAAGTGCTGAGGGTGTACAGAAGGAGGTGGGGTTTCCAGGCAAAGGCAACAGCACGTGACTAAAGCCTCCGCATTGGCAGAAAACATTATGAGGGGGCCAGGCCAAATTCCAAGAAGCTGGAGGAGGATGTGTGCTAGGAGGGGCAAGACTTGAGAGGTCAGCTGGGTCAGGTCACCGCGAAGCACCCAGGCTCCACCCCATAGGCGACGCGACATCGTCAATGTCCCATGTCACAGTGTTCCTATGTCAGCAGGGATGAAGGGAACCAGGCCTGGCCAAACCACAGCCCTGGCAGCTAATGAAAAGGCCCAACACCCAGGGACCAAAAACGCCCCCTCTTTGGTGGCTTTATCTTCATCACAGACTGCGTTTGCGGCCTTCCAGTTATAGCATTCTGCCTTCAAAAGGAAGAAGCCAATTACCCTTGCCCCTTGCAGCTGGCTGCATGTAACCCTCCTCCTGCCAAGCCCCTGTCTGCAGCCAGTGGAGCACAGTGTCTCCCAGGGCAGAGCCACCCCAGCCCATCCCTTCCTGTTTGCCACCCACAGCATCTCCTGTTTCTGGAAGGCACCAAATTTTGTAGCAAAGTTGGAAAGAAACCAGCTGTCCTGGAGCCTCACCCTTGGGCCCTAAGGCTGTCCTTGCCCTCCTCCACCTCCCTTCCCAGACCTCTCTTCTCGCAGATTCTGTCTACTCTTCCCTTCATATCTAGTCCCAGACATGAATTACCCTTGACCGCAAGGGAGACTGGGACAGCCAGATGCCCTGTCTGCCCTGCTGTCCCACCAAGGGACCAGGAACTAAAAACTCTCATGAGAGGTGCTCTGTCCAGGAAGAATGTGCTGAGAAGGTGTGGCAGGTGGAGGGAGTGGGGATTCAGAAAAGGCCTCAGGACCCCTGCAAGCCCACCTCCCACACTGACTTCTGCTCAGGCACTGAGCAAGTCCAGCCTGAAGCTGGAGATTTTCATGTTCTACAAGTTCAATCTGAAAGAAAGACTTAACAAAATACTTTCTCACTTTTAGAAAATTACATATGTAGTTCATAGTTCTTATTGATTATTTTTTAAATCAGAATCTAGAAGTAAGCAAAAGAGAGAAGGGGAATATAAAACAACTTGTGAACCCACTATCCTAAGACATTGATATTTATTGTTGTCTTTCAGTCACACAGTTGTGTCTGACTTTTTGCAACCCCATGAACTACAGCACGCCAGGCCTCCCTGTCCCTCACCATCTCCTGAAGTTTGCCCAAGTTCATGTCCATTGCATCAGTGATGCCATCCAGCCATCTCATCCTCTGATGCCCTCTGCTCCTTCTGCCTTCAATCTTCCCCAGCATCAGGGACTTTTCCAAGGAGTCAGCTGTTCACATCAGATGACCAAAACACTAGAGTTTCAGCTTCAGCATCAGTTCTTCCAATGAGTATTCAGGGTTGATTTCCCTTAAGATTGACTGGTTTTATCTCCTTGCTGTCCAAGGTACTCTCAGGAGTCTTCTCCAGCACCACAGTTCAAAGGCATCAATTCTTCAGCGCTCTGCCTTCTTTATGGTCCAGCTTTCACAGCTGTACATGACCACTGGGAAGACCACAACCTTGACTATATGGTCCTTTGTTGGCAGAGGAATGTTTCTGCTTTACAACACACTGTCTAGATTTTTCATAGCTTTCATGCCAAGACACAAGCGTCTTCTGACTTCGCGGCTGCAGTCACCATCCGCAGTGATTTTAGAGCCTGAGAAGTGGAAATCTGTCACTCCCTTCACCTTTCCCCTTCTATTTGCCATGAGGTAATAGGGCCAGATGCCATGATCTTAGGTTTTTTAATATTTAGCTTTAAGCCGGCTCTTTCATTCTCCTCCTTCACCCTCATCAAGAGGCTCTTTAGTTCCTCTTCACTTTCTGCCATTAGAGTGGTATCATCCACATATCTGAAGTTGTTGATGTTTCTCCCGCCTATTTTGATTCCAGCTTGCAACTCATCCAGTCTGGCATTTCTCATGATGTGCTCAGTGTATAGGTTAAATAAACAGGGTGACAGCAGACAGCCCTGACATATTCCCTTTTCAATCTTGAACCAATCAGTTTGATATTTATTTTTTGGGAATAAATCCCTAAGTTGCTTTGTTTTGTTTTTCAAAAAATAGAATCATATGATGTATTCTCCTTTATAACCTGATTTTCCACTTACCAAATCCTAACCATCTTTCTACAATAGTAGATATTCTTCTGCAACATTGTCTTTAATTAGCTTCCCAGGACCCCACTGTTTAGACGCACCGCAGTGTGACCAGCAGCCCCCGTCATGATTTTATCCCATGTTTTTGCACTTAAAATCAGTGCTCCACGGAATATTTGTATCTATGTTACCTTTTATGCTTGCTCAGGTATTTCCTCTATGATCAACTTCTGGAAGGAAAATTTCTGAAGGAAGGGCTTCTGCTCTTTTAGGCATTTGAGTTCTCCTGCCAAATGATAGAAATAAAGTTTATGGACAGAATTAAATCCCATCCCAGAAGCTTGTCAAAGGTATGGGTCCCCTGGATTGACCACACTTACCCTGTGGATTGGGAGGTGACCAGAGCCAGCAGAGCAGCCTCAAGGAAGGACAGAGAGCCACAGGGAACACATAAATTTAAAAAAAAATTATTGGAATATAATTGTTTTACAACATTGTATTAGTTTCTGCTGCACACCATCGTCAATGAGCCATGTGCATGTTAAGTCACTCAGTCCTGTCCAACTCTTTGCAACCCTATGGACAGTTGCCTGCCAGGCTCCTCTGTCCATGGGATTCTCCAGGCAAGAATACTGGAGTGGGTTGCCATGCCCTCCTCCAGGGGATCTTCCAGACCTAGGGACTGAACAGACGTCTCTTAAGTCTCCTGCATTGGCAGGTGGGTTCTTTATCACCTGGGAATCAGCCATATGTATATATATGTGGCCTCCCTCTTGATCCTCCCTCCCACCCTCCCATTCTACCCTACTAGGTTATCACAGAGCACTGAACTGAGCTCCCTAGAGCACAAGAATGAAGCCATATCAGGAACCTAGCCCATTAGACCAATAGCTTCATTTTCACCATGGTGATGCTTATGTGCTAAAGCACTGCTTCAATCCTCGTAAGTCCCCAAGGAGGTAGAACCTCTGTTTCCAGTTGAGGAAACTGAGGCTCAGATGAGTTTGAATATCTGCTCAGTGTCATGAAGCTGGCAAGAGAAATGCCAGATCCGCAGGAAGCCATCTGGTCCTGCCACATTCTGAAAAGAGGAGGGTGCTGACTGCAATACAGCCCTCCCCTTATCCCCTACCTACAACTCCCCAGGTCACTGGCATAAACACAGGCCACTCAGAGTCAGGGGCAAGTTCCCAGGTGACTTCCTTACAGCAGCTCTCTGGGAAAAGCTGGCTTGAAGGTCTGGAATTCAAATTCAAACCATTTTAACGTGCAGTTGGTGGTGAGAGTGCAGACATTTGGGTCCTTAGACTCATAGATCTCTATCAAGTGCCTGATACATGCCTCAGTCCCCAGCTAGAAACAATGGCAGATGAAGAAGGGTTTTCACACTCAGGTTTCCAACAGAGGCTGGGAGGTCATGAGCTGTGTGGGCTGCTCCTCTCGCTCTTGGACAAGAATCAGTGTCGGTTTTGATATTATGATTGCCATCTGCTGTGCTGTGCTATGCTCAGTTGTGTCTGATTTTTTTCAACCCCATGGACTGTAGCCCACCAGGCTCCTCTGTCCATGGAATTCTCCAGGCAGGAATATTGGAGCAAGTTGCCATTTTCTTCTCCAGGGGATCTTCCCAACCCAGGGATCGAACCCATGTCTCTTGCATCTCCTGCATTTCACGTGGATTCTTTAGCACTGAGCCACCAGAATGATTGGAACCAACTAAATAAACAACAGTATCTAAGAAGCCCACGTCAGTTTTTCCCTGCCCTTCTCATGCTTTCCCCTGTCCTTCTCACCTTAAGAATCCGATCCCCATGTAGAAACATAGCCTCTATTGTTGAAAGGTTGTTCCACTTGAGATGTAGCTTCCAGTTACAGGCAGAAATCCATGGGCAGACTCTGCCTAGGAGAAATATTCTTGTCACATAAGAATCCCTCTATTAATCAAAAATCACATTATGGCTTCGAGAATGAAGTTTCCTTTACTACTCTTTAATAATAAGCCCGAGATAAGATAAAATTGGTAATTGCACGTTCTCTTCTGATGGGAGATAATACAAAAGTGGTATAGAAATTTGGCTTAAAGGAGTATATTCACTTGGCTAATAGGCTTCCATTATGTGTCCTTTACTTATTCATTCATTACGATTTTGCCATGTATGGGAAACTTTAATTGGAAGTTACTTATTACATTGTTCCTAAATGTTAGCAGCAGAGGAAAGTTTTCGATAATCAAAGAAGGTTGAAGGCAACAGAAGCCCAGGATTTTCTAGACAGTGAATCCAGTAAAAGTAGATCACTCGTACCAAGCACGGGTGAGAGCCTTCTCCTCAACAGATGCCCTTCAAATCAGAGATTAAGGACCAGCTTCATGTTGACAAAGCTCAGATATTTTTCAGTGACAGTACAATAAATGGATTCTAAATCATATATTGACATGTGCATTTTGTTTCATTTATTACCCATATTTCAGAAGGCAGCTGTCCCTCAGCTACAGTCCACAGTCAAGAGAGAACAATCAGATGCAAGGAAATCCTATAGGTTTGTTTTGTGTGATTTTTACCAGCCTACACGTTATGCCTTAATTACTGGCCATTAATCCCTATTAATCAATTAAATCATATTTACATTTCTGGCACCAGCATGATGAACTCAAGTAGCACTATTACAAGGGAATATTCCTGATCGAGAGGCAAAGCCCTACAAATACCTAGCATAACTTGTGTAACTGAAGTAGGAAGTGCAGTTCACCAAGCATTCTGTGGTTCCCATCAGTTCCAGCTGGGGTTGGGTCCTTCCCTGAGTCATATCTCACTGGTATGGACTCAGCACCAGGGGGTGTCTGTATCCAGAGAGCTTTGTGAATGGTGTTTTCCTGGGCCTCGCTTACATTGCAAAACAGAAGAGTTGAAGCAGATTTGTTTGTTCAAATTGTTCTTTAGCTTTGATTGTTAACCATAAAATAAGGATATGTTCATTTGCATTTGGAAGTATCTATGAGCCATACTCAATCTAGATCTACAAGGAAGGCTGGCAGACGTTTACCATCACCATCTTGGAGATGCCAGAGCCAGAGGCTTCTGCTTATCCCCAGCACCACCCAGCTAGTAAGTGGTAGATCTTGTCAGGAGCCCAATCTTCTGACCCCTCCTCCCTTACCCCAAAGCTGCCAACCACTTCGGAGGGACCCAGGTGGAAAGCCCTCGCTAAAGAGCAGATGATCCACTTTGGGCTAAATGGAAATTTGTAAATCAACTCCTCCCTTCAGATCTGGCATGTAACATTTATAGAACTTGGATCCTTCCTCAGAGAAGAGTCTTGTGAAAAATACTTTCTGTAGTTAAGCTTGTGTCTAAGCTCTCCCTTCCCTTACAGGTCTCTTTAATGAAACCTCAGGAGATTGATAAAATGAGATGGTAGCTGCCCCAGTATACATTTTTATGGTGGCTCCTCCATCTCTCTTTCCCAAATCACCACCCTTAATTAAAAATACATGAGGACAGCACCTAGCCTTAGCACTGACAGGTGAAAAACCACACCAAATTAGAAAAAGCATCCCAGTGCAGGTCAACAAAGCATGATTCCTAGGAGCTTGTGAGGGGGAATCTAACATAAAGCAAACTTAAGGGACTTCTCTGGTGGTCCAGGGGTTGGGAATTCTCCTTCCAATACAGGGGATATGGGTTCGACCCCTGTCCTGGGAATATCCCACATGCCACAGAGCAACTAAGCCCATACACCATGATGAAGACTCAGTGCAGTCAAAAATAAATAATTTTTTTTTTTAAAAAGGAAAACTTAAGGTGCTGTGGAGGTTCTTCCAGCTGCTAGCAGAAGCAGTGGAAATCAACAAGCTTTAGCCAGAGCTCTTGGGATACTCTGGCTTCTGTCACTTACTGACTCAACGAAGTTGAGTATGCTCCTTGCATCAGTCAAAGAAACCACTGGCACATACGTAAAGGAGCTCACAGTCTGGAGTTGTGGGGGGCAGGGGGATGGCAGAAAAGTCATTAGAAGATTACAGAATAATCAGTGTTGAGAGTCACAGTCCAAATGGGATAGGAAGAGATGCCAGAAGGGCAGACCTCACCCAGATTGGAGGGCAGGGAGCTAGGAGAGCCTTATCCATGGGATAGTGCTTGAGTTGAGTCTTGAATGATGGGTAGAGGCTATCCAGATGGTCAAATGAAGAAAGGCTGTTCTAGCAGGGACACAGCATGTGCAAATGCACAGAAGCTAGAGGAACATGAGGCAGATATCATGGGAATGGGAAGGAACTAAAAAACCTGCCTGAGATCTTCAGCACCTCCAAGAGCCCATCCTCCCACTGGCAGAGTACTCCAGAACCTCATGAATGTTCACTGAACACGACCAGACATCACCAGAGCCCTGGGTACTCAGATGCTGTGCAGCTAGATCCTGGTTCAGGATTTGACACCAGAGAAAGGTCCGTGTGGAGCCCAGACCTGCCTGGGTCATGCCAGAGGTCCCCAGAGAACTTCCTGAAGTTCTCTCTTCCTCAGTTTCCTCATCTTGCAAACTGGATTAATTACACCTTCTCTGAAAAGTTTTCCTGAACATTTAAAATACTGCTTATGGCACACCTAGAACAAAGGTGACAACCCCATGCATGGTCATTTCATTTCTGTTGCTATTATGGGGCATCTTGACTGGACTTGCAATGATCCTGGAGCCACAGACAATGCCATCCATTCCACACTCGCCTGCTGAGTCTGAGTTAATGGCAGGTCTATGGGCTGACAGTGTTCATACCTCCAGAGACCCACAGGTTACACTCTGCCAATAACAGTGCTTAACTCTCTTTCAAAGCCCACAGAATCCAGATACCATCATTTTTCTCTCCTTGTGCTTTTAAAGAACGCACCCTCCATTATTCAGTTCAATTCAGTTCAGTCGCTCAGTCATGTCTGACTCTTTGTGACCCCATGAATCACAGCATGCCAGGCCTCCCTGTCCATCACCAACTCCTGGAGTTCACTCAAACTCATGTCCATCGAGTCGGTGATGCCATCCAGCCGTCTCATCCTCTGTCGTCCCCTTCTCCTCCTGCCCTCAATCCCTCCCAGCATCAGGATCTTTTCCAATGAGTCAACTCTTTGCGTGAGGTAGCCGAAGTATTGGAGTTTCAGCTTTAGCATCAGTCCTTTCAATGAACACCCAGGACTGATCTCCCTTAGGATGGATTGGTTGGACCTCCTTGCAGTCCAAGGGACTCTCAAGAGTCTTCTCCAACGCCACAGTTCAAAAGCATCAATTCTTTGGCGCTCAGCTTTCTTCACAGTCCAACTCTCACATCCATACATGACCACTGGAAAAACCATAGCCTTGACTAGACGGACCTTTGTTGGGAAAGGAATATCTCTGCTTTTGAATATGCTATCTAGGTTGGTCATAACTTTTCTTCCAAGGAGTTTAAGTGTCTTTTAATTTCATGGCTACAATCACCATCTGCATTGATTTTGGAGCCCCCAAAAATAAAGTCTGACACAAAAAAGAGTTGCAAAGGTAAATCTGTTGGAGGGAAGAACAATGTCACATTCTCAAGACAAACAGAAATGTTGTTGGAGTGTCTACCATTTGGATTGGCAGCACCACCTCCCTGCTGCCTGAAGATTTCAATCGGTAGTTTTCTTTCTCCATCTTTTCTCCCCCTCATGTGATTCCATTCTCACCAATCAATTTTAGTGAATCTTTTGAGGTAAGAAAATTAACTTTATTACAGGGATGATTGATCATGCCCAGTTTCACTGACTCTCCACTGCTACCCAGTAGATTCTGCCATTAACTCAAAATGAGCCCTGGGGGCCCCATATCCCAGGAAAGCCCTCAGCTCCAGGCAACCTGGGACCATTGGGCAGCCTTGACTGGGTACCAAGCAGTCTTTATGAATCCCAACTCCACGATGTAATGTGACCTTGGGCAAATTACTGACCCTCTCTCACCCTTCATTCCTCATCTGTAAAACAGTGATACCATACCTATTACACAGTTGTGTGTGCTCATCATACAGTAGACAATAACTGAAGGACAGCTATTTTCTATTTTTAATATCATTATTCTCTCCCTTCTTGACTCTGAAGGGATGTCTTGTTGCTGAGTACCTTTGCCATCCTCATGAAGAGACCACGCAGAGTCTAAGTCCTAAGCATGTGTTGGCTCCAGTCTCCCTTACAGGAACAGCAGCCTTCTATTCTATATTGCTGTCAAACTGTTGTGCCTCTCCTGCAAAAACCTGCAGAAGAAACACCCTCCTCCAGGAAGTCTTCCTAGGTGGACTCTGTGTCCAATCTCATTATTTTTTGGTTTCCCAGCAGGAAAAAGAAAACACACTTAGATGAGATACCAAGGAGAATTTTTATAGAGGGACCATTTATAGGAATATGAATAGGACTTAAAGAACCACCACTAGAAATCAAAGTCCCAGAGAGCAGCAGCAGCGGGAAGTTGTACCCACCCCTTGGCCTGAAGGGAATGGTGTTCTTGGAGCCTGGTGAGACCTCAGGCCAGGCTGAAATTGGCCAAACCCAGAAGCCAGAGGGCAAGGGAGCCTGGGAGATGCAGTATGTGCATGTCAGTTGCAACCCCAGAGAACAGGACAGGGAAACAAAGGGATCTGGGGCAGGGGCAGAAATGAAGACTAAAGCACAGCCCTGTTAGTCCAGCTCCTCCATTAGGCTCTGCAAACAGGATAACTGGGGAGGAATTTGCTATTTGTGAGACATACATTTTCCATTTGAGGATCTGTGGTGAAGGCTATGGTGTCACACCCCACGACGTTCCCACAAACATTCAGCCGCATCTTCTCCCTCTGGATTTCCCTCTGGGGCAGAGAGCTTGTCACTTATTGAGCACCTACCATGAACCAGGCAGTGAGCCCCATTTGACCTGCACAACAATACTGAAAGGGCTTCTGGTTTGCAGGTGAGAAAACTGAGGCTCGTTGAAGCTGAGCCTTGCCCAGGGTCACTCAGCTAGAACTGTATCCAGCTCTGTCTGTGAAACCATCAATTACGTCACCAGACTCCGTGGTTTCATGAAAGGTTGCCAAGCCTGCCTCCCTCTACCCTGGCCAGCTGTCCACAGGTCTTATTCAGGCTTTTATCTATCTACTACAGGGTTGTTTGATGGGATCCACTCAGCCCTCACACCTGAACCCAATGTTAGATGCACCCAGACTGACAGGCACTCGGAGTGGCTGTTCGTTCTATTATCACCTCCCCGAATAGTGTTGAAATCAACCCAACTGCACAATGCACATCCTTCACCTGAAACTTACCTTCCACGGGTGAGATGCCAGAATGAAGCCAAGATAAGCTCCGTCCTGGCCCGCAAAGGGCCCTGACTTCTCAGTCTCAGAAATGAGAGGAGATTTCTGCCACCCACTGTGATCCACCACATGGGGAACTCCCACACAAGAAAGGGGATTAAGAGTCAATGATCAAAACAGAACAAAGAGAGATGACAAATGTCCACTACTGGATAATTTAAAGTCTTTTAAAAATAAGCAAGATTCTCATCTCCATAGAAGCTTTTGGACGTAATTCTGCCTGAATTGGGGAAAGGAGAGAAGATGGGCCAGAGTCCCTCCAGCTTTCATTCTGAGTTGCATAGTGAGTGAGTTCAGTGTTGGTATGAAGAGGCAATGGCTTTCTGTTTTCAACAGGAACACTGGGCAACCTTGAAAAGCTGTGCCCTCCATCCCCCTGCCTGTGAACACAGCCACTGGGGCTTCCTGGTCCCCGTTTCAAGGCCCTTGCCCATCTCCTGCTATCTAGCCTCCATCTTTCCTGCTGCAGGACCGGCAGCCCATTTCCTCTATTACCAACCTTGTGGAGATGGAGAACAGCTGGGCCTTGATCCTCTGGAGAATAACTTTTCAGAGATTTGTTTGAGTGGAAACACCAGGGTCCTGAGGAATTTTCCCCTTTGTTTGAAAACAAATGACTTCCTCCTTGTCTGCTCTGAGGGGTTTCCACCTGAGTTGTGGTAACTTCAAAGGCTCCCCACGTTCCTGCTGAAGAGGCCAGAGGCTCTCTGGGGTCTCCTCCCGCTGCTTCTGCCCGAGGCCCTGCGGCCTCTGCCTCGAACCCACCCCTCAGCAGCCTGAATCAGGGCCCCGAGCACACTTGTGATGGGCTAGACGTCTGCATCTGCACAGATGTGTACCGAGGCTTGTGTTTGGGAGTGCGTCCAAGATGCATCGCTCTCTTTACCCATTAAGAATCAGCCTCAGAGAGCAGAGAGACAGGAGGGGAGACGGCTTTCAGCAGAGTTTGCTCAGTTTCGGTTTGTAATAAGTATTTATGACCAAGTTACAACAAGCCCTGAAAAAGAAGCTTTTCATGGAAGCACAGATACTTACTGTTGTGTTAATTATAGGCCTCTACTGGCCCTTCCAATATATGCTCTATGTTCTTTTTTAACGCTTTCCAGTGATTCTTTTCTTCCTTTTTTAAAAACCATGCCCAAGGAGCAGCTGTTTTCTATATGCAGCTGGGCCCTGCAACAGACAACTGTTTCTCTTTTAGCAACTTTGTCAAGCTTATTGTGAGATTAATCTGACTGCAGGTGTCAGGTAAAAGCAGAACTCTGTTTGCAAAAACCAAGAATCCTGTGGAGGGTGAAGGGGGAGGCCCAGGAGTCAAAAGACACGTTGGTCAGAACTCAGGAAGCTCAAGAACCTGCAAGCCAGGCCTGGGATGGCCACATGCACCCTTCCCTGGCTGCAGGGCGACACCACACTTCCATCAGGGATGCCTGGGTCCTGGAGAAAGATTCTTTGCAAGTTGAAGAGCAGAGCCTTTTAATTGCCATGTCCCCAGTGACATAAAATCTCACAAACAACCTCCATAAATCACACCCTGACAGCTACCGGGCTTGTCCAACGCTAAACACAAGTGGACTCTTCTTTTAAGTCAAGTCTTAAGTTGTAGGCAGCACCATCACCCTTCAGCAAACATCTGTAGTTCATCTTGTCGTTTGAAGAAATATATGAGTTTCACTGTCTTTTTTTTTTCCTTTAAGCCTTTTGCAGCTTCTGCTCCTTGATTTCTTTGAAGACCATCTGCTCCATATAAAACTGGGGGTGGGGGGCATGCCGTGCAAAGGGAACATTTGGGAGCTGTACAGGCTGTGAGAAAATGCAAACACTGCAAAAACTGTATCAGCATCACTGGACAGACCACTTGTCCTCCTGAACCCCTGACCCTCAGTGAGTGTTGGACTTGGGACCTCACTGGTGGCTCTGGCTGCCGTGTGTTCTGGTTCTGCTTCATGGCCAAAATTAAAATCCCAGGGCTGGTGATTTTGAGAAACCCCAAACCTGGAAAATACATGCTGGGGTTGACCTCCAACACTTCCCTAAAAATACCCTGTGGACAGCAGAATGCAAAGGGGGACCTGGGTGCCTTGGGTGACGTTTCCCGCAAGCACGGCAACAAAGGCCCCTGTCTCGGGAGCGTATGTCATGGCATGATGTTACCACAGGGGGGTAGAAGTCATGCACTTGGCCGTCCTCTCTGAAAAGCAGAGGGGAAAAGAAACCAAGCTCTCCGATGCAAAGAATGGCAGCAGGTCTTCCTGTCCCGCTGCCCGTCCCTCCCCCCAACCTCAGCCCCAACAGAGGTGTCTGAACTGAAGCTGGCTTCTCGGAGGCAACAGATGTTGAAACATTTGACCCCTGAAACCATCGCCACCCCCAGCCATGCCCGGCTGGGTTTCCTCAGCCCTAACGTAGCCCAGGCAGCCTGCATTCTCAAGTTCCAGGAGGACTGCTCCACTTGCCAGGAAATGAATTTAAAGGGTGCTTTAGAAAACCAGAACAGTGCCTGTTTTGCCATGGAAGCAAAGCTAAAACAGTGATGATGACTGAGATTATAACACCAGCTCTTCCTTCACCCACAGAAGTTTCTGTTCTTTTTATATGTTGACCAGAGAGGTCCTTATAAATTCCAAAGCTTCCAACAGCCAGTTTCATTTTCCCATCTGCCCCATAAGCTCCAAAATGCTTTAGTTAAACTGATTAAAGCATTTACAATTAGCATCCTTGTTATTAGCAGTATTAGTTTCATTGCTAGAATTTACAGAAAAGTTTTGTGAAGTTCAAACTCAGTCCTTTATGGGGTCCTCCTGTTTTTACTTCTCTCTGGAAACACACTATACACACACACACACACACACACACACACACACACACACACACAGATTTTAAGCAATGAAACAAGCCACAGGTTTTTAAGGCTCATTTGAGCCTTTGCCCCTGAAAAGATGGATTCAAGCATCATTGGTATTTTTGTGGTTTGTCATGGAAGGCCCTTCACTGGCTGAGAGTTCAGCTTCCAGCTGGATACCCTGGCCAGGTCTGACTTTGCCCACACTTAGAAGGTGGTGTCGGAGAAGGCAATGGCACCCCACTCCAGTACTCTTGCCTGGAAAATCCCATGGATGGAGGAGCCTGGTAGGCTGCAGTCCATGGGGTCGCTGAGAGTCAGACTCGACTGAGCGACTTCACTTTCACTTTTCACTTTCATGCGTTGGAGAAGGAAATGGCAACCCACTCCAGTGTTCTTGCCTGGAGAATCCCAGGGACGGGGGAGCCTGGTGGCTGCCGTCTATGGGGTCACACAGAGTCGGACACGACTGAAGTGACTTAGCATAGCATAGCACAGCATAGAAGGTAGTGTAAGGCCACCTTCATGTAGCATGGGGCTCTCACTCTCCCTGTCCCTCCTCCCAACAGGTCCAGTGGAAAACCCAAAGCAAGTAAGTATGAAGACGCCTTTAAACAACAGCACAGATTTACCCAACTCTGTCAAGCCTGCAGATTTACAGGACAGAGGAAATTTTACCCGAGGCGCGGAGGGGGTGGAGGGAGGACTTTTTGTGTCAATCACCTCCTACAAGGTCAGAAAATAAACTTGCTTGCAGTTGTTAGCCACTTGGTGGAGATGGCAGAGAAGCCGCTTTAAACAGTTGATTCAGCATTACAAGTGGAGGGAGTAGGAGTTACAGTAAGTCTTCCTCCCCTGCCCCAGGTCAGAGCCGCTCTTCTCTCTGATGGCTCAAGGTGCGCGGTGCCCGGTGCGCGGTGCCCGGCGCGCGGTGCTCTGCGATTACGGCCATGATTTGTTGGAGCACTTTTATGTAGAAGCGCCTGCATCCGAGGTCTGTAGCGCACCTCTTTGACAGTTCCAGATGTTGTGAAGATGAAATACCTCCTGCTTGAGGAACTGTGCAACTAGGAGACCCGAAAGGTGTTCTGAATGCAGTTTAAAAAGGCATCCATCTTAAAATAATTTCAACATCTCACTCGTCTATTTATAAGCACCGTCAGGTGGCTTGGTGGTTTTTTTTGTTGTTGTTCTTTTTTTTTTTTTTTTTTTTTTTTTTACCCTCTCAGAGTATTTCAAGAGGGTTGCTTTTACATCAGGATATTTTAACCAATGACACTTCCACCTGGGACCACCTGTTTAACCTGCCTTCCAACACTGTGGATATCTTTCTACATCAAGCTTGAGGCAGAAGGGCCTTCTCGTCTTTCCATTGGGTCCATCACTATCAAAAGGGCCTGACGTTGGGAGGAAGGTGGAACCGTCCAGGCCTGGATCAAGCAAGATTCATTGGAGAGAAGGCCAAAAAAAGCCCCACTTATCCCTCCAACCTCATAACTCACCACGCTGTCAACCTCTGCAAATAGGAAGGAGACCTGACCTTTACCAGGACTTTGGAGTGGTCTCTGAGCTTAAGTTTCCCTGGTTAAAAACCTGCTCTGGAGACCACCCTTTAGAAGACCTATCTCACTAGTCCTGATCAGAGTAATGTTATTCTTGAGTCATTAAACTTCACTCTCAGGAAGAGTCAAGAACAGAGCTAAGCTGTAAATCACAGCCCTCTGGAATGGATTTGTGCAGAATGGACCGACCAGAGCATTCCTGCCTTGCTGGATCAAGCATGGTAAAGAGATTATGGAAGGTAAAATTCGGCTAAACATGACTTGTTTTGACTTCCTACATTCTTGGTTGCCTGTCTCTCTATGAAAGGTTAAGACCTAGGAGCGAAATAGCATCCATGCTGTGGAATCGCTCTCACTCCAGACAACATTTCCTACTCAGATGGTCCATAGGTGTGACTGAGCAAGCTCACGCCGAGGAGTTTGATCCCATCAGATGGATATTCTTCATCTTGTGGTTTTACTTGGTCCCTCTCACAAAGCCACCAAAACAGAAGGCAGCAAACCCCGAAGCTGAACTTGTAAATCACTGTTCACATGTTTGCCACTTCATGTGGTTGAAATTAGCCTTTCCTTCTCCCTGATGTCATTAGATGAGTCCTAAAACGGCAGTGACATCATCTCAGCTGATCTTCTTGCCTCTTCCCCAAATCCTTCAACCCATTTGGATAATGGTTTCTCAAGCTGCAGTTTCTTGACACATTTCATCTTGTGGTCCCAATATCCAATTAAAAAAAAAAAAAAGGTTTTCTCACACCTTCCTGCTCATTTGACCACATATATCCTCCAGCCTGCTGGAAGAAGGGAATTCTAGAGATGAGAATGATAATATACACTGTCAGCATCACTGTCCTCTAACCACTGGGAGCCCTCTTACTTTCTGGAATGTAGGTTTTTCAGAGCTGCTTCCCTGAAAGAACTTGGTGGCTGGTACCTGGGCTGTAGAAGCAGGTCAGCATGTGAGAAGGCCAGGATGACATGACAGAGGGGCCTACACCCGACTCCTGTGTGCACAGAGAGGTGGGGTCTGCCAGCATGGTCAGACAAACGTGAGCAAAGACATCTGCAAATTAACAAATGCCAGCCTCTGGGGCCATGTCATGCATTCGTCTTGCTGAATAAGGTAGAACCAGAAAGTAATTTTGATTAGCAGTCGTCCAAGCTATTTATCATAAGAAATTACACAACTGCATTGGAGCTGGGGATTCTCACCCAGCTATTCCTGCCTGCATTGTTGTGATTTCACAGCAGGAGGCAGACATGGCAGGCAGAAAGACCTCCTTTGCCTAACTTCTGCTCTGTGAGAGTCAATGGATAAGGGACCCTGGAAGAAGAGGTTTTGAATTATAAGCTCAAGAAAACAACCAGAGGAAAAAGACTCCCTCTTTCATTTTTTCCCACATGTTAAACAAGCAAGCAGTAAATGTGTCTCCTCTTGTTGGGAAACCAATCCACCAGCAGTCCTAATGGAGAGAAATTTCCTCTAAGACATGAAAGAAAACTTGAGTTGAAAGGTTTACTAAGGGTGATGGGATCTTTATTAAGAATGATTTTTCCATAAAAGGGAATAGCTCTGGATAAGAAGAGCATCCTAG
This sequence comes from Bos indicus x Bos taurus, assembly GCF_003369695.1. NCBI lineage: Eukaryota > Metazoa > Chordata > Mammalia > Artiodactyla > Bovidae > Bos > Bos indicus x Bos taurus. The sequence goes on from NC_040077.1 coordinate 70,462,817, forward strand.
AAGTAGCATTTGCAAGAATTTGTAAATCTGAGCCTAAATATCTTCTTACTCATCCATGCATTTTTTTGCAAACAAATAGTTTTCTTTCTCTATTTGTTCTGTCACCGATACAGCCCTTCCCTAGTGATCTGGAGCAATAATATTTGCAGCCTGGTGAATTTTCTGGAAACTGTAGAGGGAAGAGAAATGCTCAAGAGTGCCATTTAAAGCGTGGAATGCCCTTCTCAAATCAGTAAAGTCAAACCAACAAATCAGCAGCAGCTTCACTTCTTATCCACCAGCCTTTGTTAGAAATAGAGTGCCCATAGTGTCTAGCATTGGAAACACTTGGAGAGATTGTGTTTTTTCTCTCTTAGAGACTTTTCTTCACCTCCTTGCCACCATCCAGTTGATGAGTCTGCCGCAGGAGGGAGATAGTTGGGCAGGGCTCAGTCCAGAACTGGAAGAAAGGCCCAGTCCAAGGTCCTCCAGAGGGCTGGGCTCCCAGGAACCCGCGAGGACAGACAGCTTGATGCAGCTAATAAAGGGCAAAGGTGGCACAGTTGGTAAAGAACCCACCCGCCAATGCAGGGGATGCAAGAGAAGCAGGTTTGGTCCCTGGGTTGGGAAGATCCCCTGGAGAAGCAAACAGCAACCCACTCCAGTATTCTTGCCTGGAAAATTCCATGGACATCGGAGCCTGGCAGGTCACAAAGTGTCAGACACGGAGTGACTGAGCATGCACACAACAGGAAAAACTCATTTCTTATCGTTTCACCCATCTCCATTGGCTGCCAAAAGAGAAACTGTCCTTCCAGTTTTCTGGAATGGCTGTGCAGACAGGGCTAAAGAAGAGCTCTCCAAACCCTGCCATCTGGCTAAAACCTGAAAAATTCAGTCTGTGAAGTGCGTAATTTCCTAGTACTTCCAAGTCATTCTTCTATTCAAAAATATCCAAATTTCTCACCACTTGCATGTAGGTGTTTGATGTCATTCCGAAGAAAGCCTAGATGGATATTTATTGGACATGATACAAACTTCTGAAGGACAAAGATTCCTTTATCCATAAGAAACCTAAATATCCTTCTGGCCACAGCAACCTTGGGATCTTTGGAAACATCTAGAAGAATGCAATCCAGTCTGCTTCTCCCCCAGATCTTTCACGTAGTAGATGCAGTGACCAGCTGTGCACGCAGCCTTCAGTCTCATCCCATACCCCATCAGTTTGAGGAGGGCAGAGGGCCATGGTGCCTAGCCCAGTGCTGGCCCATGGTGCGCTCTTAATAAATCCTCAGTGATGCGGTGTTGGTGGAAAATCGGTGTTAGCACGCAGACAGCAGCTTCCCAGGGACCGTGCTTGGGGCTTGATGTGCTCTGTTTGGGGGGAGCAGAGCAGCTGCCTCCCTGAGCCCAGGGATTTCTCACTCTGTGGAGGAAATCCTTTAAGTATTTACAACCATTTAACAACTGCCTATATCCTGACAGTTTTACCTCCCAAATTTCTCCTGATGCACGCTTCTCAGCCTCCACACCACCTGCACCTCTGACCCCTGCCTGAGCTGATCTCCCTCCTTCCACCCCCAGCCCCATGGAGGTCCTTCTCCATGCAGCAGCCAGAAGGATCTCTTTACAATGCAGATTTGCTAAAAACAAGCAAACAACTTCAGTGGCTTCCCACAGCATTTAGAATCAAGATCAAAATCTTACCTTTATCATATGTAAAATAGAGTTTGGTGTATGACGCAAGGCACCCAAAGCTGCTCTGTGACAACTTGGAGGGATGGGGGTGTCAGAATGGAGGGGACAGATGTATACCTATGGATGATTGATATTGATGTATGGCAAAAACCATCACAATATTGTAAAGTATTTATCCTCCAATTTAAATAACTAAAGAAATTAAAAAAAAAAAAAAGCTTTACCAAGCCTTCTAGCCACCATCTCTGGCTTTCTTGCATTTGCTCAGGGGCTTTGCACTTCCCTGTTCCCTCTTCTTGGGATATGCCCCTCTCCCAACACTGGCCCTTCAGCTCACACCAGCGCCATGTCCTTAGGGGGGCCTGACCAGGTCAGAGCTCTGCTCTCCCCCTCATGCTCACACACACACACACACACACTCCCTATAGCAGCCCCTATTGTGCCCTTCAAAGCATAGCCCCTTTTGTGAGATCGTTTGATGATTAAGGGTTTTCCTTCTTGACTGTAAGTCCTGTGAGGGAGGGGCAATGACAACTTCATTCAGTCTTGTACTTCCAGTGCCTAATACAGTGCCCAAAGAACCGGGAGTATAGTAGGTACTCAATAAAAATGGACTAAATGAGGGAAAAACTGGCAGACAGGCACACAGGCAGAAAGAAGGAAGCAGGGAAGAAGGGGAGGGAGGGAGGGGGGAGCGGGGAGGGAAGGTAGCTAGAAACAGTAACAACTAAGTCCAACTTCTGGTGAATTCCTCAACATCTCTAAATGCCCAAATCCCTGGATCCCATACGTCTCTTCACACACTTTTAAATGACTCAAGGATTTCTGTTGTTGTTCAGTCACTAAGTTGTATCCAACTCTTTGCAACCCCATGGACTATAGCCCACCAGTCTCCTCTGTGCATGGGATTACCCAAGCAAGAATACTGGAGTGGGTTGCCATTCCCTTCTTCACGGGATCTTCCCTACCCAGGGATCAAATCCATGTCTCCTGCACTGGCAGCTGGATTCTTTACCGCTGAGCCACCAGACTCAAGAATACAGTGTTACAAAGAGGAGGAGGAAATGGAGGAAATGAGAGTTCTCATTTCCTGGTTCTTATAATGTTTGGTCCATTCATTTCTTTCCCAACTCCGCCATGCAAGGGGTCCTGTGCTCATCGCCAGAGAGAAGCCATGACACAGGGGCAGGAGCTGGGGGATCTTGGCTGACTCCACCTCACCCTGAACCAAGTCACCCACCAGCTCTGTGCCTCAGTTTCCCGCTTTGTAAAGAAAGGGGGTTGGATAATTCCAAATGACCCTTGCAAATCTAGTGTTCTATTGCCCCAAACTGGATAGTGATAATAATAAAAACATTATTAATTGAGCACTTAATCCATGCAAGAAACTGGAGTTGCCCTCTGTTACTGCATTTGATCCCCAGCTACCCTGTGAGAGAAGTACAATTATCTGTGACTATTTTAGAAACATAGGAAACAGGCAAAACTTGCTGGCAGAGAACCAGCTACGAGATGACAGGGTTGAGATGCGCACAAACATCCCTGACTCTCCTTTGCTACATGACCTTAAATTGAACAATGGCCTCTAACAAGGCTGGAGATGGCCAGTCTCAGGGCACCATGGAAGACGAGGAGGCACGTTTAGCTCTGTGTTTAAAGCAGGCAACTGTCTCCATGCAGAGTGAACACCTTCCCTTGGTGCCCAGGAGCCCTTTTACCCAGATGAGTTACTGCTGAAATAGACTTGGAGCTCACAGGTGCAGAGCAGTGGCATCAGGCAGCACGGTCTCCTGACCAATGTTCTCTGTGGACATCAGCCAGTAGAAGCTGGTTTCCCCTACTAAACAGCTTCCTGACCCAAACTTTCCTTGGTTGTCTCCTGCCTTCATCTGAAGTCATGATTTGGGGGGGCTCTCAAGCCAGATATGATTGGAAATTAATTTTACTTAGCCTCACAACATCTGAAAGTTGGACATTTTTACATAAAATTCCAGATGTGACCATGCTTGAAAAGCCAAATGGTCTGGCTACAATCCCATGTGGTTACAATCAGCTGGGCCTGAATAGGAATGGCCCCCTTTGATAGATGGGCTCTCTCTGGCTGACCACAGACCCCACCACTCTATTGTCTCTCACGTACGCTTGCAGGCATTTGAGTTTGGCAATACCAGACTTCAGAACCAAATCCAAACACTTTAGCCTGGCATTTAGCCTGGTCCTTTGCTCTCTGGACCCTAATTTCTCTTTCCAGCCAATTTAAAGCCCTGCTCTCCATCCTTATGGAGTGAACCTACCCTGCAGGGTTAATCACACCTCATCCAGTGGGTCTTCCCTCTCTCCCCATGGCCCTACCCCTAGTTACATTTGCTTCTATATCATTGGTTCTCTTTCTGTTTTCACATAGCCTAACTGCTCAGCTGGACAAAGCACAAAAGGGGTGGAGACTCTGGCTTTTCCAAGTCTGTGTAAAGAAGAGCTACTGAAGGAGGGCCTGTTGCCTGATTCCCTGCTGCTCACTGAAGTGTGGTCCACAGCCCAGCCACTTTGGTATCTCCTGGGAGCTTGATAGAAAGGCAGAATATCAGGCCCTACCCCATATGACTAAATCCAATATCTCCCAGGTGGACAGTATCACAGTAAAGTTTGAGGGGCCAGGGTCAAGTTTAGGAATTGCAAGTCAAAGCCAGGCTTGGCCACAGGTCCGGCCCTCACTGTTAAGCCTGTCCCCTATCTCTTCTTTAGGCTGTTCAGCTTCTCCCATGACCCAGCAAAAACCTCAGCACCTGGCTACTCTCTGAAGAGGTCAGAACAAATGGGCTTGGGGCCCCAGGTGCAAAGGCACAACTCCCCTTCACATGGTGAGTGCTACCCCTGTATGAAGGCCTAGATGGCAACCCCCGTCCCCCTACCCCCACTGGGGTTCCTGCCCCTGTGTGATCCCCTTTCCCTCAGTATGGACCACAACTGGAGACTGGCTTATAACAAATAGGAATACGGCAAAAGTGCTAACAGGTCACATCCAAAATTAGATCACAAAACACTGATTTCTGACTCTCTCACTCTCTCCCCCTCTCTCTGTGGGAGAAGCAAGCTGTCAGAAGTACGTAGTCCAATAGGCCCATGTGACAAAGACTTGATGTCTCTGGCCAACAGCCAGAGAGGCCCTGAGGCCACCTACCACCTTGTGAGTGAACTAGGAAGCAGACCATCTTCAGTGGAGCCCCGAGGTGCCCGCAGCCCCGCTGCACCTTGACCATATTCTCATGAGAGATTGGGAGGAGGGGCACCCAAGAGCAATGCCCATATTTCTGACCCACAGAAACTGTGACATTAGAAGTATTTGTTATTTTAAGCCACTACATTTGGGGTAAGTTTTTACACAAAAGGCAATATATTATATAGGCAGGTACTTTTATGCTTCCATTATATAGAAGATAACACTCAAACACAGGGATGTAAATTGACTTGCCCCAGGATACAGAGCAAGTAACTGTCAGAGCTAGGGTTTGAACCCCAGCGGTCTGGCTTCCAGAGCCCATTGACTGAGCATATGATGCTCCCATAAATGGTCCCGTTTGACCAAAAAGTGTCTATTTTTACATCTGCTTCTCCATCAGACCATGCTCTCCATTTCAGTTCTTTGTGCCTGGCCCCTGGTCAGCACCCAGCTCCCACAGGAAGAGCTGGGCAAAAGTTGGCTAAGTTGAGCCAATAGGGCGGCAGCACAGGCTGCCCCAGTGACCGTGGCTTTGCACCAGAAAAGGGAGACGCAGTAGGGTTGTGGAGAAATGTCCCTTGAGTCCTTATCAGCCCCAGGTCCACTGCATGGAGATGGAAACCCTTGTTTTGCTGAGACATACAACTCCAAGCAAAGCATGTTAGATTTGGCTCAAGTTTAATATCCTTGATATGATCTCCTAATCTTTTTCAGGTGCATCTCACATTTAGGAATCTTTATTTGGCTTCCAAATAGCAAGTTGTCTCTTGTACCAAAAAATATGTGACTTGTATCTGTTTATCTTAAGTAACCATTGAAAGATATGTTTATAACTTTATGGGAATGTCCTACAAACCTGTTAAACAACATCTGTTATTGTTGTGTGTACACTTTTCATATCTTTTGGGTCACATATTTTTTAACATGAATGGCTAGGGAGAATTTTTTTTTTTTTTTCACTTTTCTGGTGCTAAATACATGTGAACTTGCATCTCCCAAGCATTTGGCTTTGCCCAAAGTTCAGGGAGCTGACACTGGCTGGGGGCAGAGCCAGGGGTGGGGCCAGGTGAAGGCTGAACTGGCCTTGGGGCAGGGCTCCAGGGACACGAGGCAGGAGGAAGATGGAGGGGATGCAAGAGGTGGGAAGGATGGGGTGGAGGTGGGGTGGAGGTTGCTTCTCCACCCAGCTGAACAGATCTGTGTGTTGTTGAGAGCATGCCATTAGCACTAGGTTGAATCCTCCCTGCCAATTCTGCTGTGGACTTTGTCTCCAGTCTTCAGTTTGCTGCTGCTGCTGCTGCTAAGTTGCTTCAGTAGTGTCCGACTCTGTGCGACCCCATAGATGGCAGCCCACCAGGCTCCCCTGTCCCTGGGATTCTCCAGGCAAGAATACTGGAGTGGGTTGCCATTTCCTTCTCCAATGCATGAAAGTGAAAAGTGAAAGTGGAGTCGCTCAGTCGTGTCCGACCCTCAGCAGCCCCATGGACGCAGCCAGGCTCCTCCGTCCATGGGATTTTCCAGGCAAGAGTACTGGAGTGGGGTGCCATTGCCTTACTGATCTACAAAATGGGAGTTATAATAAACCCCTAGACCAGGGGTCCCCCACCTCAGGATCTAATGCCTGATGTTCTAAGGTGGAGCTGATATAGTGATAATAGAAATAAAGTGCACAATAAATGTAATGCTCTTGAATGATCCCCAAACCATCCCCCCTCCCAGGTCAGTGGAAAACGTGTCTTCCATGAAACCAGTCCCTGGTGCCAAAAAGGTTGGGGATTGCTGCCCTAGGCAAGCTGAATATGTTCTCTAAAAGTGACACTTTTATAACACTGGTTAGGTAATAGATGAAAAGCTATTAAAAGATCCTGCCTGAGAGTAAAATATGCAGCCTTGAGAAGGGACTAAAGGGGCGCCTTTTTTCTATGTTAGTTCCCCCACCCCCTGGCTTGTCCTCCTTGGGTGGGACCTGGCTCCCTCACTGGAGGTAAGTCAGCAAGGTTTTTCTGGAAGCCTGCAGGGTCCTTGGCCCTATGAAACGAGTACAAGAAAAGGAAGACTTTGTCACAGCTGGGGGTGCCAAGTCCATTCCCCAGTGTCTTGCAATTCTAGGAGTATCTACAAATGCATCTTTTTTTCTGATTAATGGACTTTTTTGAGAAGTTTTAGATTTACAGAAAAAAATTGAGTGAAAATACAAATTCCCATAAACCACTTCACACATCCTGATTTTCCCTATTTTTAACATCTTGCACTAGTGTGGTACATTTGTTACAATTGATGAGCCAATACTGATGCACTGTTATTAACTGAAGTCCATAGTTTACATGAGGATTCATGCCTTGTATTATACATCCTGTTTGATGAATGTTATAGTATTGTATAGAAAAATAGCTTCATTGCCCTGAAAATCCCCTGTGCTCCAACCTATTAATCCCACCCTTCCTCCTCAACCCCCAGACTTGGCAAAACCATTGATCTTTCTCTAGCTCCATAATTTTGCCTTTTCTTGAACATTACATGGTTGGAATCATATAGTACGTAACCTTTTCAGATGGGCTTCTTTCACTTAGCCATATTCATTTAAGTTTCCTCCATGTCTCTTTGTGGCTTGAAAGCTCATTTCTTTTTATCACTGACTAATATTCCATTGTATGCTGCACCATAGTTTGCTTATTCATTCATCCATTGAAGGACATCTTAATTGCTTCCAAGTTTTGTCAAGTGTGAATAAAGCTACTATAAGTATGGTATGCTAGATTTCCTATGGACAAAAGTTTTCAACTCATTTGGTTAAACATTGAGGAGCACAATTGCTGGATAAAATGGTAAGAATATGTTTAGTTTTGTAAGAAACTACCAGCCAGTCTTCCAAAGTCATTTTGCCATTTTATATTTACCCCAGCAATGAATAAGAATTCCTAGTATCCCATATCCTTGCCAGCATTTGATGTTGCCAACATTTTGGATTTTGATCATTTTAATAGGTAAGTCATGATATCTTATTTTAATTTGCAGTTCCCTAATGACATATGTTCACTGCAGATGGTGACTGCAGCCATGAAATTAAAAGACGCTTACTCCTTGGAAGGAAAGTTATGACCACCCTAGATAGCATATTCAAAAGCAGAGACATTACTTTGCCAACAAAGGTTCGTCTAGTCAGGGCTGTGGTTTTTCCTGTGGTCATGTATGGATGTGAGAGTTGGACTGTGAAGAAGGCTGAGTGCCGAAGAATTGATGCTTTTGAACTGTGGTGTTGGAGAAGACTCTTGAGGGTCCCTTGGACTGCAAGGAGATCCAACCAGTCCATTCTGAAGGAGATCAGCCCTGGGATTTCTTTGGAAGGAATGATGCTAAAGCTGAAACTCCAGTACTTTGGCCACCTCATGCGAAGAGTTGACTTATTGGAAAAGACTCTGATGCTGGGAGGGATTGGGGGCAGGAGGATAAGGGGACGACAGAGGATGAGATGGCTGGATGCCATCACTGACTCGATGGACGTGAGTCTGAGTGAACTCCGGGAGTTGGTGATGGACAGGGAGGCCTGGCGTGCTGCAATTCATGGGGTCGCAAAGAGTCGGACACGACTGAGCGACTGAACTGAACTGAACTAATGACATATGTTAATGAGCATCACAGCCATCATTTTAAATAATGAAATAAAAGAAATAAGTAAAAATGTAATTTGCCTGCTCTGGGAGTTAGTGATGCACAGGGAAGCCTGGCATGCTGGAGTGCATGGGGTCGCAAAGAATCGGACACAACTCAGTGACTGAACTGAACTGAAAATGTATACTATGCAGTCACTGTGTGTTTAGTGTACAAATAGCACCGAGGATCACAGGAGATAAGGGTTCAGACCTCCTTGCCAAGAAAGCTGGGCTTCTCCTAAGGATCAACCTGCTCATTTTCATAATCAGTCATGTTCTTTGGTTACTTTTTTCTTTGGCTACAAGGATTCTCAAGATGATCTCTAAAAGTGACACCAGATTTATTATAGGCATTTCTACATTCCAACTTTTCCTCTTATTTTATCTTACAGTCTACCTCTATTTCTAAAATTTCCTCATTTATGGGGAGCCATGGAATGGAGGAGGAACTAAAGTAATAAATATGTACACACAGGCTTCTATTTTGCTGGACAGTATATTTAACTGGCTTAAGGTGCCAGCTGCCTCCCTGAGTCCAACCCAGAAGAGAGAAGGAGACTGGTAACCCCAGAATCTATCACAGAAACTGCGGTAACTCCTTGGGAAGACAGAAAGTGGTTGAGTTCCATTCCAAGGAAAATTTTGTTACAGCAGCTGTAAGGAATGAATCCAGTTTGGTAGGCTAAACAGCTGTAACCAACACACCCAAGAGGTCTAATGGCTGGAACACAACAGAAGTTTACCATAGTGGTCCAGAGACAAGCTGCATATTGGAGGGTAGCTCTACTACACACAGTCATTCAGTGATCCAGGCCAACAGAGGCTTTGTCATCTTTGACAAGAGGTTTTCAAGGCAGCCCTGGTCTTCACTCTTCCAGCCAATGAGAACAGGAAAGAAAGCATGAGAGGTTTGATGGGTCAGGAAGAAATGGCCATTCTGCTCACATTCCACTGGAGAAAACTTAAATCTCAAGGCTCTACCCAGCTATAATGGAGGGACAGGAAATATGATGCAGAGATCCAGCCTCAGTGATCAGAGCTCCTATTTGAAAAATAGTTTATATGCTTATTCCCAGGAAAACTAAAACTGAAGGGCTAGTAAAACAGTTTCCAAGTCTTCAGACAATCTTGAGGCTAATGAAATTCAAGAGATGGATCAGATCAATGCTTCTAGAAAAAGAATAGAAAACTAGAGAAAATCAAGGAAGTGTCCCATTGGGTGTAACCATTACAAAACTCATGAGAATGCTCCATGATTTCATCCAAACAGTCTAAGAAAGCATGGGAGGAAGTCTTCCCCACTCTCCCCATGACTTTGTGTTGGGTCTGGTGACATTCCTTTCCTGTCCCTCCTAATCTCCCATGTGAATTCCCCTGTAGTCATCATTTATAACCTGGAGGAGTTCCCATGGACCTCACTGCCTCTAGCTAACATTTGAGAATAGGCATGAACCCTGAGCAGAGTCATCCAGCTTCCAGCTACCAAGAACTTGAAAGAGAATAAAGTCATCATGGCATGGTGAGAACTGAACTCCTAGGAAGACTCTTGTAAAGCAGGCACCAGGAACAAGAGGTTCATCAGAAGAGATTCAGCTTGTTATTTGCTTGCTTGTTGGTTCAAACCTTTGCTTTAGTGGTAAAGTGTCAAAAGTGCACATTTTGGAGTCAGAGCTGGATTTAGATCCTACTCTGTGACCTTCAGGGTCTTCACTCGTGGCTCAGATGGTAAAGAATCTGCCTGCAATGTGAGAGACCTGGGTTTGATCCCTGTGTCGGGAAGATTTCCTGGAGAAGTGAATGACAACCCATTCCAGTATTCTTGCCTGGAGAATCTCATTGCAGAGAAGCCCGGCAGGCTACAGTCCATGGGGTCACAAAGAGTTGGATACAACTGAGAGACTAACACTTTCACTTTTCACTGTGACCTTAAGCAAATTATACATCCTCTCTGGGCAACAGTTTCCTCTTCTGCAAAAGGAAGATGCAATAACCAACTTGCAGGACCACTGTGCAGAGTAAATGAAAAAAGTCCAGCCCAATAAATAGTTATCTTCCTTTTCTACCTCTCTCTCAGTTTCAGAATCAGTGCATGGACCCCACGTTGTCTTCTTATAGTAAAGCGTACTCACAGGGAGACAGCAAAATCTGTAGTGAGGTCATCTGCTGTCATGTCTCACGTGTTCATGTGATAGAAATGTACATAGTTGACTTCAGGCTGTGCTCACACCCTGCACCTAAAATGACCTCTTCACCCTTTGCCACCCACCAGAATTCCTTCCATATTCCAAGGCCAAGGTCACAACCAGTTCTACAGTAGAGCCCACTCAGCCCTCAAGTAAGAAGCAATGTCCCCAACCTGAGTATAAGCATCCTGGGGGCAAGGTTTCTGTCTGTCTTATTCAGTGCTGTATCACCAACACTTGGGAGATGCTTAGTATACAGTAGGTGCTCAATTAATATCAGTTAAACAAACATTAATTAAACATGCCCCTCTGTAACACCTATAGCACTACTCATCCCACCACCTTTCATTCATTCTCTCCTCTGTCAACAAATATGGTGAGCCTATTGCACAAGGCACTGTGGAAAATGCTAAAATGATTGGGGAGACAGACTGACCTTAGCAGACAAGCCTGCTGTCTAGGAGCTCACAGCCAAGGAGGAGATATAGACTAGTACATACACATATACAAATATATATATATATATATATATATATATATATATATATGTATATGTAAGAAGATACCAGGTAGGTGTAATGCTATTGCACAGGGGTTGTTCAGAGGAGAGGAAAGCTGCCTTCTGCTGGAGTGGTGGGATCAGATAGAAGGCTCTGATTTTAGCATATCTCCCACCACACGTCTTGTTACTTATTTTCATGTCTTATACCTCCAAAGACCCACAACTCCCTGGAGGCACAGTCACCCCCTCATCTTCCATGACCCTCAACCTATTTTGAGGGCTCACCCTCCTTCCTATTTCTGGCACAGAAAAGTGTGAATTTATGCCATTTTTGAATACAGGTATTGGGCATGGATGAAAATGGACCCAGGTATGTGGAGTCTTAAGAAAACAAGTTGTCTACAACCCCTTGCCCATTACTTTCTTGTCAAATGGCAAATCATTTTGCAAAATCTGGCCATATCCTGGGAAGCCACCCCTTGCCCCAAATTCACCTGCACTAATGATCCTTCATGAAGACAGAAGTCATATGTTAAACAACATACCATTATAACATGAATAAGACTTCTCAGCTTAAAAATATCCATCAATTTTCTTGTCTCTAGAAATGTTAGCCTTCATAAACCCAGCAAGCACCAGCAAGGCAATGAACCTGGGGCAAGGACATCTGGGCCAAGTCTAGGTGGAACTCAAGTCACACCTCGTCCTATCTTCCCAGTCATATTAGCATTTTCCACAGTGCCTTGCACAATAGGCTCACCATATTTGTTGACAGAGGAGAGAACGAATGAAAGGTGATGAGATAAATCGTGCTGTAGGTGTTACAGAGGGGAATGTTTAATTAATAAGTTTGTGTAACTGATATTAATTGAGCGCCTACTGTATGCTAAGCATCTCCCAAATGTTGGGGATATAGCACTGAATAAGATAGATAGATTGGGTATCCCTCACCAATCTATCTTTTTTTGGAATTTTAATTTTGTTAACTATCTGTTTCAATTGAGTTATATAATATGCTTAGCACATGCTTACTATATAGTTGGCCCAGCAAACGTTCACTCTCCTCACCATCACTGTTACCACACAGGCCAGCCCTGGATGTATTCCATCTTAAGTGAGGCTCTCAAAATGCTATATGTAAACATCCTGTACAATCAAAAAATCTTAACCTTTGAGAGAAAGAACTTAGATCTGTACTCCCCTGGTATTCACCAAGTGCTTACTACTATTATTTTTGTTTTCAACTTTGAAAGCACAAGGGTATATGCATGCAAGTAATCTGTAAGTACAAAAAGAAAATATGAGAAAATCCTCTGTAACATCTAACATCAGTGGGCCATATTGCAGGCATGGCTGTAATCTTCAAGATTTGATTGAGCAAGGAAATATGTTAAGCAGGATTCTTTAAAAAAAAAAAAAAAAACCAATTCAGACTCAGGATAAAGAAATAATAGGTAGGGAAACTATACACCATGGGCACATATAAGAAAAGCAGAGAACCATAGCAGACAACAAGCATATAGAGGTATAACACAAGTCATTTGGATAAGGCTGTTTTTAATGGAGGGGATTGCCTGGGAGTGGAGAGAAAGAACATAGTCCATGGTCTGGGATAAAATAGGACCACTTAATCAGGATTGCTTTGAACTATCACAGTTCAAGAATGATGTGGGGAATATGGAAAAGATTTAGAATAAATTTGCAAACAGGTCCTAGGAAGAAAGGGAAAACCCTCAAGTGAATTGTTACTCTTGAGCCTGGAGAAAAGGATGAAGAGAGAGGTTGTGGCAGTTTTCATTTGTGAGCAGGTAGAGCAAAGGAAGAATGGTGAGCAGCTGTTCCTCACTCCACTGAGTCCCGGAATGGAGGAAATAGTCAACAAGAAGAATCTAGGTTAAATGTCAGGATTAATTTCCTGACCATGAGGGTTGTTAAATGCTAAAGCTGTTGACCCACAGATGTTAAGGACTCTCTTTCGTTGACACTCTTTAAAAAGGGAGAATGAATGAAAATGACACTTCTGTCTTGAACAACTTAAGTAAAGACTGCCTCCAAGAAGAATGAAAGAGCAGATGGCTTTTGAAACCTCATGCCCACATATATACGTGTTATTTTATAGACATCTGTATGGTGGGAAGCATTCAATAACTGCTTCACACTTAGAAGCTGATACTCTGTCCGAGTGCACGCTTCTCCCTGCAGTGTTGCTTAAGGATGAAAATAGGTCTAGCATCACCAATTACCACCATTACCAAACGAAGCATCTTTAGGAACACACTCCAGATCAGTCAAGCTCAACATGTTCTATAGCCATCCCCCAAAATTGTCCTCTTCTGTTAAACTGAGTAGATGAATTGAGCAAGAACAAGCTAAAGCTGTCCAACCTGGGCTGAGTTTGCCTGTTTGGTGACATGGACAGTCTTGGGTTGTGGGGATGGGGGGTCACAGACAGGGGCCTCAGATCCTCTTTCTGTGTTCAACCCCAATCTTCTGTGTGGCGCCAGACAGATCTTATAGCTTCCCTAATGCAGTCCGTGGTCCCACTTGTGAAATGGTTTGCCAACAAGGACTGCTGGATCAGATACCACTACAGAAAACCAGAGCTCCAAGGCACTATTGCTGTTCAGTCACCAAGTTGGGTCCGACTTGCTGAGACCCCTTTGAGTGTAGCAAGCCAGGCCTCCTTGTCCCTCACCATCTTCCGGAGTTTGCCCAAGTTCGTGTTCATTGAATCAGTGATCTCATCCAAACATCTCATCCTCTGTCATCCCCTTCACCTCTTGCCCTTAATCTTTCCCAGCATCAGGGGCTTTTCCAGGCTCTTCACATCAGATAGCCAGAGTATTGGAGCTTCAGCTTCAGCGGCAGTCCTTCCAGTGAGTGTTAGGGTTGATTTCCTTTAGGATTAGCTGAGCCACGTGGCTCAGATGATAAAGACTCTGCTTACAATATGGGAGACCCAGGTTCTAACCCTGTGTTGGGAAGATCCCCTGGAGAAGGGAATGGTAACTCACTCCAGTATTCTTGCCTGGAGAATCCCATGGACAGAGGAGCCTGGAGGGCTATAGTCTACAGGATTACAAAGAGTCAGACATGACCGAGCAACTAATGCATAGTCCTTTAGGACTGACTGGTTTGATCTCCAAGGCACTATGTGGAACTATTATTGCCAAAGTGAGCATGCTCGAAGGACCCCTCTGCTAAAGAAGATGCTGTTGATTGGAGCTGAGCTGGACTTAGCTGGTGGGTCCTGAAAGCTATGCTTAGGCTCAACTGAAGGAAGCACCAGGCTGAGTCCTTAGTTTTCCAAATGCAATTAGCTTCCTGAAGCTTCAGTCAATTTTCAGGGAGCTGGGAGTCACAGCACCCTCTTTCAGTTTCTCAAGCTCACGTGCTTCAGACAAAAGGACAATTTAAGGATCTTGCCCTGTTTAGCATTCAACTGATCACTCTTCAGAGAAAATTATTTCTAGATGCAACCAGGACAGAGGTAGCATGAAGAGAAGCATTAATGACCTAAATTTCCAGTAAGTAAAAAAAAAAAAAAAATCACTTTCTCATGAAGATGTGCATCTGTGTTGGAGGTCCTATGATTCTTTTTTATTATTAAGATTGTTTTTGAAAAAACCCTCAGGGCCATTTCTAGTTTTAGACTTCTAGTCTGTGGAAGTAGTACTAGAAAATGCACTTCCTCTTCTCCAGTCACCTTCCCTAAGAACATTCTAGTCTGCTTGGTCCCCCAGGCTTGGTAGCAGAAAATCATGAAGGTGAATGTGAATTCACCAACATTGGACTTAAACAAGCCCAGAAAACCATCAGTGAAATCAACTGTGTCCATTAAGGTGGAGCAAGAACCTTCAGTGTGGGGAAGAATGCAAGCTGGGTCTCCTATTCACCACGATGTCAGCCAGGCCATCTCTGGCCCTCGCTGTGCCCCCCCTGACAGACAGTTGTGGGAACACATATAACCCTCCCCCATCTAGGCCAGACTTCCTCCCTGTCCAGTACATCCCTGTGGGATTGATCCAGGTCCTTCTTCACCCCATCATTGTCTCATCACAGTCCAAACTCAAAGGCTTCAGAGAGATTCAAGAGGAGATACCTTAGGGGGCTGGCACCTTTGGGCAGCCCAAAGTCCCTTTCAACACTGCTATCTCAAAGGGTAAATCCTTTGTTTCAAGGCAACAGGGACCATACAGTCCCCCAGGGAAGTATGGGCTGAAACTAGCAGATGTTTTGTAAAGTGTTTAGAGCAGCTCAGAGCACACATGGCTGTAGAGAGAGGTCAAGGCTGGCAGTGCCCCATCCAGCCTACAGCTCCCCATGCACCTAGGTTCCCCTGCCCAGAGCAGCTCCTGATGGGAGAGGAAGAGGCAAGGAGGATTGACAGGCAGGTACCTGCTACATGCCAGGTGCTGGGCTGGGGTTCATGTGTGTCCCGTTTCATAGATGATGACAGAGAGGCTCAGAGGTGACATGACTTTCCCAGTAACTCTCCCTGAAGACAAAGGCATCCTAGGGTAACTCCCTCTCACCTCTTACAAGCATGTGGACCATTCTGAGTGGGAGTGGGTAATGGTTGAGCAGACTGGTGTGACAAGAATACTGACCAAAAGTGATCTATCCTTGCAGGCTCTCTCCCTCTCCTACCCCTCTCCACTTCAGTATGGCTTGGCTGTAGGTGTACAGGCAAGTGAGAGGCACGTCAAAGTAAAGGATGCTCCCAACAGACCCTCTGATCCCAGGGCCTTGAAGTGAGAGGCCCAAGTGGACTACAACAGCAACGGTGTTAGGGCAGGGCAGTGAGCATCAGGACAGGGCTGAGGAGGAGTCCTGAACTTGGATTTCGTGCTCCAGCCAGGAGCTGCTGGAGCCGCCCCAGGCTAACTGCCACGTGCCTGAGTGAAGTTAATAAAGTTGCATCCTAATAGCCTTCGAGGTCTCCTGGGCTGACGTCCCTGAGGGGCCCAGGCATCAGGAGGTGCTTTGTTCATTTATTTTGGCAACTTGAGCTCTGTGTGCTTCACGCTGCTCTTCCCGTCTGTTTTGCAAGCTTAATAAAGTCCTCGTAATGAGGCTCGACTTCAGTGAGTCTGTGCACAAGCCTCTGAGAAATGGGGCAAAAGTGACAGGCTTTTTTTTTCTTTCTTTTTTTTAAAGAATTTACTGTGTTTGCAACAGAGAGAGGTAAGTACTAACAAACTTCTACTCCACTGGTACAGCCCTCATTTCTACACTGTGTCTCCTAGGGATACCCTGTTCCTACTTGAGTATTTCCAGGTTGAGATTTTGCACAGGCACTCTCAGGAAATGGGGCTCAGGAGGTAAAGACACATATCCCCAGTGGCTGGGCAGAGGCTTTGCTATCCACTCAGGGTTACACCTCCTTGTGGCTCCTTCGGTATGGTTGTGTGTGTGTGCATGTGCACACTAGCCCTGTGCTAGATGCTGATAAAGAAAAACAGGAAGCAGAAGTGGAGACTGTTGCTTGGCCCTCCCAGGATAGGAGGTAGCTGGTGAGGTCTATATACGTTGGGGAATAGCACGCACAGCGTATGCTCAAGGGGAGCTGTTTTTACTGCAAGGAAAAGACTTTGGAGCTAATTTTCCTCAGAGAGAAAATTTCCTGGAAGAGGGTCCTGACTTTGGTCTTGAAGGAAAGGGATAAAGAATGAGAATACTACATCATATTAGATATGTATGTTACGTTATTCACCCACACTATGAAAGACATGTTGAGATCATCTCTGTTTTCACAGATGAGGAAAACAAATCCCAGAGAATTTAAGCAACTTGCCCAAGTTCCCACAGCAGAGTCAGTGCCTAAACCCGCAGCTATCTGACCCTACAGCCCACATCTTCCTACTCTTCCTCATTGTCATTTTGTTGCTAAGTCATGTCTGACTCTTTTGCGACCCCCTGGACTGTAGCCCACTAGGTTCCTCTGTCCATGGGATTTTCCAGGCAAAAATACTTCAGTGGGTTGCCATTTCCTTCTCCAGGGTTCTTCCATGGTATAGGACTTGGATTAGCAAGAGAAATTTAGGAAGAAGTTCATGGAGAGAAAAAATGCTTTTATTTTAAATAAAAAACATGAAAAAAGGTTGAATGCTCAATCTCAAAAGACGAAAACCAGGGTGCCTGCAAACCAATTATAAATTCTAAAAAGACAACCCAACAAAAACTCAAAGAAAATTTCTTCCATCAAGGAGAGCTCTATCTCCTTATCTGTTGCATTAATTTCCTCAGGCTGTCATAACAAAATACTACATCTCAGTGGTTATGACTAGACAGAAATTTATTTTCTCATAGTTCCAGGGGCCAGAGTCTGAAATCAAGGTGTTGGCAGGGCTCTCCCCAAAGGCTTTAGGGGATGCTACTTCCTTGCTTCTTCCAGCTTCTGGTAGAGGCTCCTGACATTATATTACTTTATCCACCTACCCTAACATTCTGACATTCCTTGGCTTGTGGCAGCATCATTCTGATCTAATCTCTGCTTCTGTCTTCACGTGGCCTTCTTCCTATGTTTCTCTGGGTGTCCTCATGTTCTTTTATAAGGAAGCTGGTCATTGGATTTAGGGCTCACTGCAATCCAAGGTAGTCTCATCTCAAGATTATACCTTAATTACATCTGCAAACGCTCTATTTCCAAACACAATTACATTCACAAACCAGGAGTTAGGATTTGGACATATCTTTTGAGTAACACAGGGCTTCCTTGATGGCTCAGATGGTAAAGAAGCTGCCTGCAAAGCAAGAGACCAGGGTTCAATCCAGAAAGAAAGATCAATCCAGTCAGAAAGATACCCTGGAGAAAGGAATGCCAACCCACTCCAGTATTCTTGCCAGGAGAATCCCCTGAACAGACGGGCCTGAAAGGCTAGAATCCATGGGGTCACAAAGAGTCAGACATGACTGAGCAATGAAACAACAACAATTCTATGAGATTTCCTTCCGCTCAAAACATGATATGTCTATTCTTGCTTAATACCGTACTGTCTTGATTACCATAGCTTTATAGGAAAACTTGAAATCAAGTGCTCTAATTTCATTCTTCTTTCCAAAAGCTGTTTGGCTAGCACACATACTTTGCTGTTCCACACGTAAATTTTAGAATCAGCTAGTCAATTTCTCCAAAAATAAGTAAATAAATAAAGCCTGCTGCCATTTTGAATGGGATTATATGGACTCTTGCTTAAAATATCTAGAGTTCATTTTATTTCCTGTTCTCTATCCAGGCTAACAAAGAGTCTCCCCTGGCCCTTGCTTCTGGACTTCCCCCTCCATTCAGTTCACCTGGGATCCCTATTCAAGCTAATGACAAAGACAAGAACCCTTTAGCCTCTCCCCAAGTCCTGAGCCACTGGCTTCGATGGGCAGCTGTTGAAATGCACCTCTCCAGTTATCCTTGGTGATGTATGTCTCCTTCCCCATCCCCCTCTCCCATTGGCTGACACTCCATTTTTCTTCCCTCACCCAGCACTCTCCCTCTCCCAGCACTCTCCCTCTCCCAAGCCCCTTCTGCCACCTATCACCTTAGCTTAGAGTTAAAAGACCTTTAACCTATGCAGATTTATTTTTGCACAAGGAAGTACAGCTCTATCCATTGCCCTCATTTCCCTCTCCCTCCACCCACCCACCATACTGCCAACCCAATTCCCTGCCCCAGTGCACAAAGCTTACAAACACTCCCCGCAGTCCTAGAGAAAGAGATGGCCAAATCCCTCCTCTTCTAGCTTCCAAATTGCAGGCTTCTGCAGATGGGAAAATATAAGGTGTGAGGCCCTAGAAAGTTCATAAACTTTTATGCAGATTGGTTTTAGTCTGGTTTAAATTAGGCAACAAAATAGAATTTCCAGATGTTCTATTTGGAATTAACTTGGCTACAGAGAAAAGGCTACTAGAAGGAGGAGTTGGTAATGGGGTTATTTTTACATTCCAGAAAGGGAGTCACAAACAGCATATGGACTTGATTAGAAGAAAAGAACCTGCTGGTTGGCACATTAAGAAGACTGTTCTCATTTATTCTGGTTGAGGACATGCAAAGGTGCAACGAAACATTCTCAAGTCACTGGGAAGATAAAGGGCCTGGGCAATGGTGTTTTGTCCCAGCAGTCAGCTAAAAGCAGAAAGGATTTTGGGCAGACGTAAAGGAATTCTTTGACTATAAGTCTGATCTTCTCAAACTTTAATGTGTGTTTAATGAATCCAGAATGGATCTTATTAAATGCAGACTGCAATGGGTAGATGATGCCATAGCTTCTGGTCCACAGGCCATGTGTTATAGAGCAAGGCATTAGGGTGTTAAAATGGAGCTAGGAAAGAATATTCCACTTACATCGAGTGTTTCTTAAGGACCTTCCACAGATCAGACCCATGTCCAAAGGCCTGAGGTTGGGGAGTCCAAGAGGGAACATGTGAAAGTTGGACATCAGCATAATCTCCAGTGAAAGTAAAGTATGGATAAAGAACTAAGGTGAAATTCAATAAATAGGAGTCATAGATCTTCAACTTGAAGTGCTATGGGGACCCTGAGGAAAGAGTAGCCAATTCTATGGGAACTAAAGGAGGTTCAAACAAGCCAGGTCATGGGGATGATGGTATGTCAGGGAAGAGAAGGAGAGGCATTCTTTGTGAGAGGAAGAGTATGTGCAAAGTCCCAGAAGGTATGAAAAAGCCACAATATGTTTAGGAAACAGTGAACTGAGTGGACCACATGGTGGATGAGAGAAGAACTAAAACAATATAGAAGCCAAGTTGGAAAGTCCTCAGAGTCATGCTAAAAAATTTGAAATCACAGCAAAAAGAACCACTGGGCACATTGAGTGAGAACAAGAGTAGCTTGGGTTTATGTCAGGGGTGAAAACTGAAGAGGAGGGAATGAGATGCCTTCATCCTTGTTTAAGATGAGATGAGAGGACCATGGGCCTGAGTAGCTTGACAATAGCCAACACGAAGTCACAAAGTTAGACCTGGTGCCCTGCCTCTGCCTTCATCTTCCCCACTGAGTTCAAGGCCAATCAACCTGAGAGTTTCATGGGCAAACTCAGGCCCCTATAAACATAACAGAAAGGCAGATGTCTGGGACTTAGAAATACAAGCAGAGAAGGAAAAAAGGAAGGAATTTTTGGGTCAGGTTTAAAGGGCTGAGCATTTTCATTCATTCAAAAAATCCATGCTGTGCCCTTGCACAGGCTTCTCTGTGTCTTCT
This sequence comes from Bos indicus x Bos taurus, assembly GCF_003369695.1. Classification (NCBI taxonomy): domain Eukaryota; kingdom Metazoa; phylum Chordata; class Mammalia; order Artiodactyla; family Bovidae; genus Bos; species Bos indicus x Bos taurus. The sequence goes on from NC_040077.1 coordinate 70,483,257, forward strand.
GAGAAAGGGTCCATGTAAAGGTGAGGTCAGGTATAGCAAAATGTATGCCCAGGTGCCAGGAAGATATAAAGGGGTGCCAGCTTGGGTGGGCAGAAAGACAATGAAATCAAGCGAGAAGCCTAACAGAGATGGTCCCTTGGTTGAAGGTTGACGGGCAAGAAAATATAACCAGGAAAAGAGGAGGGATAATTCAGGCAGCTGGAACAGATAAAAGCACATGGCATAAGGACCTGCCCCTCCATTCAGCATGGAAGGGCAGTGGGGCTAGGAATGGGTTGTGGCGTGGCAGAAGATGAGTCTTGAGTAGAAGCTAGATCTTCAAGGGTTTCTGGGGTCAGAGTATTGATACTGGGGGAAACTAGCCTAGTGGAATCCTGTCCATCAGGAACTAGGCATAACAGCAGTGACACCAACAAAAAGGCCAAGAAGCTGCCTGTGCCAGGGCCACATGGACCAACCTGCACAGCCCAGGACAAACTATGGTGGCTTCACAAGGCTGGGCCAGGACCCCACCAAGTACTTTCCTGTGAATGCTTTGGGCAGACATGTGGGGTCAGGGTCTGATCATGGGGCCATTAACGTCATACTTCCCTTCAAGGTCACCTCAAGAAGAACTCTCATCCTTGCTGACATTCCCAGCCCAGCCAAGGAATGTGAACAGAGGTGATGGGCTCCTATGAGGAATCCTTGAGTCTCCACCCGTTCCAATCAAACAAACGTCACCACTGGCATCAGTTGATGCTGAAGTTTAAGATTTCTGAAAACTCAGTTTGGTTGGAACATCAGAAGCTAGATGAATCATTCCAACCTGTTATCAGTCTGAAAGGACCAGGAAGAGAGAATAACTGGGAATAACCACAGCAAAATGGAGATGAGGGGCCTGAGATTAGGACCTTAAGGAATAGAAGCAACATGGAAGGAAGTGGGCATCAGGGCTGGGTAGGGGCAGAGCACTTCCCTGTGGGGCAGGAGCCCCAAGAGAGCTTGCCAGGAAGAACAGTGAGGACAGAAGGAGGAGTAGACAGAGAGCAGCATGTGAGGAGGAACTGAGAGAGAGCAGCATTCAGTGGTGCCAAGTGTTGCAGACACTCCAGTCCCAGCTGTTCTGAAAAGAAACCTGGATGGGGAGCCAAGAGGAGAGCTGCAGATGTGCGCCCTGTGTCTACACAAGGGTAGGGAAGCTTCTAGAGGTACAGACACTCCTCACACCTGCTGTGGTTAAAGAAAAAAATCTTATTCTGAAACTTCTTTAAGTGATAGGGAAGGCCTTATTCTAAACTATTGCAATTGGTGAACCATCACAACAGGGGAGAAGAAGTGGGCTCAACTTCAAGAAGTGGGACAACACAGCCTCTGGGAAGGCATAGGTTCCCTTATGGCCTCACAGCAGAGTGAGGGCATCGGTGGATGGGAAATTCCTAAGAGGAGGCATCAAGGGTAAGGGGCTTCTGTTAAACCAACTTAACAGGATTCTTGCTGAAAACAGAGAACCCTCATTTGTAGACTTTGCCAATTTCTGTGATGCAAATATGTCCCCTTGAGGCTTCCCAGGTGGAGCAGTAGAGAATCTGCCTGCCAGCGCAGGAGATGCAAGAGATAAGCATTAGATCCCTGGGTCAGGAATATCTCCTGGACCATAAAGAAGGCTGAGAGCCGAAGAAGATGTTTTCTAATCGTGGTGCTGGAGAAGACTCTTGAGAGTCCCTTGGATAGCAAGGAGATCAAACCAGTCAATCCTAAAGAGAATCAACCCTGAATATTCATTGGAAGGACTGAAGCTGAAGCCCCAATCCTTTGGCTGCCTGATGTGAAGAGCTGACCCACTGGAAAAGACCCTGATGCTGGGAAAGACTGAAGGCAAGAGAAGAAGCGGCTGACAGAGGATGAAATGGTTGGATAGCATCACTGACTGAATGGACATGAGTTTGAGAAAACTCCGGGAGATAGCGAAGGACAGGGAAGCCTGGCATGCTGCAGTCCATGGGGTTGCAGAGTCGGACATGACTGAGCAACTGAGCACACACACAAATATGTCCCTTTGGCTGATTTCAAGATGCCAAATGACATCACTGGGCTGAGTTGGGCAGAAACACTAACAGTGGGCCCATCATACTGCTCTGCTCTACTCTCTATCTGAGGAGGTGGGCTGTCAGTCTCTGTGGGGAGGAGAGGACACAGGGAAACTACGACTTTCTAGAGGCTGCCCGGGGTCCTGCCAGATGGACACTGATCAGCTCCTCTCTCACCTCCAGATCACCTCACTCACCCAGTGCCCCAACCCATGCCCACCTTCTGACATCCAAGCCCACTTTCCTTAAAGTCTACACCCCATACATAACTCTGCTGCTACTGCTGCTAAGTCGCTTCAGTCGTGTCCGACTCTGTGCAACCCCAGAGACAGCAGCCCACCAGGCTCCACCGTCCCTGGGATTCTCCAGGCAAGAACACTGGAGTGGGTTGCCATTTCCTTCTCCAGTGAATGAAGGTGAAAAGTGAAAGTGAAGTCGCTCAGTTGTGTCTGACTCTTCTCGACCCCATGGACTGCAGCCCACCAGGCTCCTCCATCCATGGGACTCTGCAATGTATATCATTCTGGATTGTCTCCAATTCAATCACCTCCAAGCTAGGATGTATGAAGAAAGAATAGGAAATTCTATTTGTGTTATTACCTGGCTAGAGAGTAACACAAACTTTACAAATATCTAATTCAGGATTAAGCATTGCTGCCCTCACCAGTTCATTAAGTCAGACCCTCATGTGTCACATGGTATGTGGGGAATTCAGAGGGGACAGTGGCTGGCTGACAATACAATGGGAATGATGGCGCCTCCCTCACTTTTCTGATGGTTTCAGCATCTTGTGATATATATAGTATATGTGGAAATTATGGATTACATCATCTTAAATAGTAGAATGTTTATAATAATTTAAAATAAGATATGGGGTGACCATGAAAATCTTTTGTATCATAAGAGGACTGTAGGTTATCTCTTGGCAAAGTAATTTTTTTTCTTAAGTAAAGGTGAGTGTATAGTTTTCTTTTGCAAAAAAAAAAATGTTCTAGATTTGCTGAACTTTTCTTTTATGGAACTGGCTCTTGTAGTTTAACAGCTGGAATATTCTTAATTTAAAACAAAGAACAAAAAAAAAACCTATATTTTCCAGGTAAAGGTAGTATTTTCACAAGGAGTGATAAATAACCATTTTGCCCAAGCAACATGTGCTACAATAAAAGTACTTTGAGAACAGATGTTTGTAAATGTTTCCATCACTGTGTGATTTTATTCCCCAAGATAATATATGTCATACTCTTTCTTTATAAAACTCTAGTATTTGCACACTTAAAAAAAAAAAAAAAACAACTTGGAAACAATTTTCTAACCTATTTAAAAATTTTCCAAGGAGAGCTTCAGTGGATCTTGAACCCATTTGTTAAAAATATAACTTTTGATTAGTTTACACGAATTGACATTAAGGAAGATGGAAACTGACTAGCTGACTAGATGAATTTCAATAAAAACCTTTGCACAATTGCTAGATGGGATTTTTTTTTTTAATGAGCATCTTGATTTAGTAAGCATAGCCAACATTGCATTTCTTCCATTTGGATTTCAATGTCTTTATAAAGATTCTTGTTTCAGCTCTGACACCATTAAAACTAAGTATTTTTAGAAAACCAAACTTAGAACCAGAGCTTTGAATCCAATGGTCTACCACAAAGGGCTAAACCAACATTAAAACATATTCAAATACATTTTTTAAAACTAATAATAATTCTGAATGAGAACAAAATGTCTTTTGCCATTAACAAAATTAACCTTTTAATACTAAAAAATGTTAATAAATGTACCTTTATTCCATGGACTTTGTTTCTGTAAGTACTTAATTTCCTTTGTATTTATTTCCTTTTATATCTAGTTTCTTTTGTCCTATTCATAAATGCAACTAATAAACATTTTTAAAGTGCTACTCCTTTTGTTTTTAGCTCACTATCAATTAGTCTCTAATTCTGTGTATGTTTTATCCTAAATAGAACACTAGTGCAGAAAGACATACATATGGTTTATAAATAAGTAATCATAACAGGTGGACATGGAACAACAGACAGGTTCCAAATAAGAAAAGGAGTATGTCAAGGCTGTATATTGTCACCCTGTTTATTTAACTTATATGAAGAGTACATCATGAGAAATGCTGGGCTGGAAGAAGCACAAGCTGGAATCAAGATTGAAGGGAGAAATAGCAATAACCTCAGATATGCAGATGACACCACCCTTATGGCAGAAAGTGAAGAGGAACTAAAAAGCCTCTTGATGAAAGTGAAAGAGGAGAGTGAAAAAGTTGGCTTAAAGCTCAACATTCAGAAAACGAAGATCATGGCATCTGGTCCCATCACTTCATGGGAAATAGATGGGGAAACAGTGGAAACAGTGTCCGACTTTATTTTTGGGGGCTCCAAAATCACTGCAGATGGTGATTGCAGCCATGAAATTAAAAGACGCTTACTCCTTAGAAGGAAAGTTATGACCAACCTAGATAGCATGTTCAAAAGCAGAGATATTACTTTGCCAACAAAGGTCCATCTAGTCAAGGCTATGGTTTTTCCAATAGTAATATATGGATGTGAGAGTTGAACTGTGAAGAAAGCTGAGCACCGAAGAATTGAAGCTTTTGAAGTGTGGTGTTGGAGAAGACTCTTGAGAGTCCCTTGGACTGCAAGGAGATCCAACCAGTCCATTTCAAAGGAGATCAGTCCTGGATGTTCATTGGAAGGACTGATGCTGAAGCTGAAACTCCAATACTTTGGCCACCTCATGAGAAGAGTTGACTCACTGGAAAAGACTCTGATGCTGAGAGGGATTTGGGGCAGGAGGAGAAGGGGACGACAGAGGATGAGATGGCTGGATGGCATCATCAACTCGATGGACGTGAGTCTGAGTGAACTCCAGGAGTTGGTGATGGACAGGGAGGCCTGGCGTGCTGTGATTCATGGGGTCGCAAAGAGTTGGACACGACTGAGTGACGGAACTGAATCATAAAAGGGGACTGATGGGGCTCATGATTAAAAGTATATAGTGGGGGCTTCCTGGTGGTACAGTGCTTGAGAATCTGCCTGCCAATGCAGGGGACATGGGTTCCATATCCACCCTGGGGGGATCCCACATGCCACGTGGAAACTAAGCACGTGGGCCACAACTACTGAAACCCACGTGCCTAGAGCCTGTGCTCTGCAACAAGAGAAGCCACCACAATAAGAAGCCTGCACATCATAGTGAATAGAGAGGGAGGTTCAAAAGGGAAGGGACATATGTATACTTATGACTGATTCATGTTACTGTACAGCAGAAACCAACACAACATTGCAAAGCAATTATCTTTCAATTAAAAAAAAAGTTTAAAAAGCATAGCCCCACTCAGCATAACTAGAGAAAGCCTGTGTGCAGCAATGAAGACCCAACACTGCCAAAAATAAAATTGGATCAATAAACCTTCTTTTAAAAAGTGTATGGTGAGCACTCTTGCCTCCTGTCAGTGCTTTGCTTCACCAATAGGCTGAAGTCTCCTTGGTGACAGGGAGAGTGACATAATTCATCCACAACTTCTCTATCCCACCCAATACCTGGCCACTGCTGCTCAAGAAGCATTTGTTGAATGGAGGGATGACACAGCAGCGCAGTCAGGAAAGGATGAACACAGTTGTTGATGAGGCTGGGACAATGACATTCCCTCCTTGGCACTCCACTTGCCTGGGAGTGAAAGCGAAGACCTGTGCTTAAGTGACAGCTTTGCCACAACTTGCTTAGTGACTTTGATTTTTTTTTTCCTCAGCTACAAAATTATGTTTCTCAAACTTCAGACATTTATGTGCCAAAAGGATTTTTGCCATTTTCTTATATCCCTATTTTTTAATTAACCTAATACTTCTCTTTTTAAAAACACTTTTTTTTACAAGCCTTCCCCTCAACAATAGCCTGACATGGTGGGATTAATGAAATAGTTATTTTTGTCTACTACACATTAAAATAAGTAGTGACTATTAAAATATAAAATGTTCATATTCTTGTTAACCAGAGTCTATGCACAATTCTTTGTAAAACTTGGAGCCAGATGGTTATTTCTAAGGTCCATTCAGCTCTGAGCCTTGTGAGTCCGTAATTCTATGAATGGAGTAATCTCCTGACTCGCTGAGGGCTCTCCAAGTCTGGGCACCAGGTCAGGACTGAGGCTCCCACCTTATCTCTGAAACTCAGGAAACACTTCCATCTTTCCATCTGGATCACAACTTCGGACAAAGTTTTGGGAATAAAAGTGGGATCACTTTTATTTCAATATGACACGCTCTGTCTTGGTGTCAACCACTACAATTCAGAGTAATACAGTACTGTATCCAGGAATCTCTTACATTTCAAGCTTTTAACTCAGACCTCCCTTTCCGCTCACAAACACTGAAGCAACAGTCAAAGTGGTATTGCCAAGATTGTGGACTTTATGTGCAAAGTAATGTGGGGATTGAGCCCCATGCTTAAAATAGGGGGACTGGTTTCTGGGTCCAAAAGACCAGCAACTACTTTTCAGCAGCATCGCAGTGGGCTAGTCACCTGGAGCACCTCAGGCGTAAATGAAGCCATGACTGGTCCCATCCCTGGCATGAACGATGGGGACTATTTCAGCATGTGCATCCATGGCCGCTGTTATTCTGACAATCAATATTGCTCTGCTCCAGGGCCTGCGCTGAGCATGGAGGACCCAGTGGCAGCCAATACAAGGAGTTCTGCCCTCATGGAACTTACGTTCTACTAGGAGGAGTCAGACAAGGAAGATACTGTTATATATCATCAAACAGTGGGGGATTTTAGGAGGTGGAGAAAAATAAGCAGGGTCAGGAGGATGGGGAATTGACAAGAATCAGAGACTCATCCATCCCCAGACTGCAATTCCCCTCCACACCCTGGTATCAGCTCCCTTCCTTCTCTCTCTGTCCTCTCTCCTAATCCCCCTCATGAATCAGACTCCATTACTCAGCTCACAACTAACAGCATGAACCATCCACCAGTCCCCAGACCAACATTGTGATGTTCCCTATCTGGTTCCTGTCAGACAAGTGATTAGCCTTGCCCTGAACTAAGCCAAGACAGAGCTGGAACCTCAAATCCTAAAGCAGAAGCCCCAGCCGTCTGCCGTAGAACCTGGATAAGTCACTCTGCTTCTCTGGGATGTCACAAATGCAAAAAATATTGAGAGAAGTAGATTATAGTTCAAATCATAATGATGCTCCCAAGACCCTGTGTATGTGTGTGCATTAAGTCACTTCAGTTGTGTCCAACTCTTTGCAACCCTATGGACTACAGCCTGCCAGGCTCCTCTTTCCAAGGGATTCTCTAGGCAGAAATACTGGAATGGGTTGCCATGCCCTTCTTCAGGTCCTAAGACCCTATAAAGACATTAATCCTGAAATGGGGACAGAAGTTGGAGCTGATGTAGCCCCCAAAGTCATCACTGACCTAAGTGATCTTGGGGAAATATCCACTTATAGCACATATAACACCACAGCCTTGAATTCCTGTCATCTGCCAGGCACTGTGCTAGACTTTTATTTGTCCCCACAGTCCTACAAGAGCTGACTTAGACCTAGTAGCTTCTGCCAGCTCCTTGCTTTTCCGTCTCCCCCCTGCCTCCTTCCTGTCCAAAAGAAAGCAGGGTTTATGGGCCAGAGGTCTCACAGTAGAGCCTGCATCTGGCCCACAAACATGGTTTGACTTCAATGTGCAGGTGGTCTGTACCATGTTTTAAAAGGATACTAAACAGTAACCAACTAATTTCACACTAAATAAAAAAGTCTTTTAAAAAAAATCTGAGTCTTTAGCCCATGTTTAAACCTGGCATTGACTGGAGCTGGGCCACAACAGCCCCATGAGACAAAGCATGGGCACACCAGTTTGCCACAGACCCCACTGATCTCTATTGCCTCCAAGTCAGCTCCATTCACTCATTGGAAATACTTCTCTAGCCTAGTTCCTGACTCCTGGCCTCTGTTGCAGAACTTTGTCACAAGTGCTAGAGGATGTCAGGATCCAATGAGTAATGGTACACTGAAATGTTCTTGGCCAAGCAAGCTATAGTGAACATTAGATTTACATAGGAGACAGAAATGAAACTAATAATAGCTTATTGGAGTACCCACTCCATCACAAGCATGTGCAAAGTGTCCTCACTACTCATTTCATTCTGTCCTCATGGCAACCTGTCGGAAAACTTCTTTCCCAAAAAAAGGACAAGGACACAGAAATTTAAGAGAGGATAAGTGACTTGTTCAAGGTCATACTTTTGATATTGAGCCCAGACCAGCTCTACTCTGCCTTAAGCCAGACCTCCCCTCACTTTGCATTTGTCTAGTCCTTTTGACATAGTCTAGTCCATTCTCTCTAGTCCCGGAGAAGGCAATGGCACCCCACTCCAGTACTCTTGCCTGGAAAATCCCATGGACAGAGGAGCCTGGTAGGCTGCAGTCCATGGGGTTGCGAAGAGTCGGGCACGACTGAGCGACTTCACTTTCACTTTTCACTTTTATGCATTGGAGAAGGAAATGGCAACCCACTCCAGTGTTCTTGCCTGGAGAATCCCAGGGACAGACGAGCCTAGTGGGGTCACACTATGGGGTCCCACAGAGTCGGACCAGCATACAGAGGGCCGTCTATGGGGTCGCATAGAGTCGGACACAACTGAAGCGACTTAGCAGCAGCAGTAGCAGTTTGACTTTTCCAAGATGTGAACTCTGGCTCCATTTTTAAAATCAGGATTTTGTTCTAAACAAAATGATGTTTTAAGGAGTCTACCAGATATATTTACTCTCCTGTGTTGCTGGCGAGGATGGCAGGGGTAGGCAGGGCTAGAGGCAGACAGAGTTAGCCTGGCAACTGTTAAGCCATGTCAAATTTGAGAGTGTTTGCAAGACCCATCAACAAGCATGCCTGTGTCTTTTGCAAGACTTCAGACATTCCAGGCCACCAGGCTGATCAAACCAATTTAACGGGGCTAGGGATGAGGGTGAGCTCAGATTTGCTCAATGTTAGGCTGTGTCTGGGCGTGCAAAGTCGTGCATTTCTCACTGCCTGGTCAATACCACCAGAGCAAGAAGAGAATTAAAGAAAAATGCAAAATGAACACTGCACATGTTGCTGGTGTTAGATTATCCTGCTGTTTGCTGGTTTGTTTTTGTGATAGATGATCCTCTAGAATCTGCTCTCCCAGCCCCAATCACAACGGGAGAGCTATTCTTTGACTCAGTCCATCCTTATTGAGGGTCATGTTGTGCAAGTTGTATGCAGCAGACAACTCAGACATGATCCTTGCCCTAAGATAGACTCCCAGGCCACAGGGAACAGACAGATGTGCAGGCAGAGCGTTGTGGATGTCCCCTGTAAAACACTGAATGAGGAGTTGGTCACTCAGCCATGAGTTTTGTGACTCTGGTAGTTTGAAAACCTCTCTGGGACTCACTTTTCCTCACTCTAAAAGCATAACGATGTAATACCTACTTCACAAGTTCACTGTGAGAATGACCTCATTGGGTACAAACAATTTTTAATTTTTCTCTTCCCAATCAAAAAGGAAATTGTGGGGCCCCCTGTCCTCTCACCTCACCTCAGTGAAGCCTGATACCTTGATAGACAACCCCCTACCCCAGGGTGCTCAGAAAATCTTCAGGTGTTGGGATCTAAGGAAGGATGCTGTGACCCAAGATCTCAGCATCTTGAAGGTAAAGTCTGCCTTTAAGAGAACAAAAGAAGAGGACCTTAACAATAGCTAAAGGAGGAAAAAGAGGTGAGGGGGTTCAGTGGTCTTTTGCAAAGAATATCCCAAAGGGCAGGTATAGATTTTAATTCAGTTGGTCATCTAGCTTTTGAGTGTGTGCCTCCTCAGCTGTCAGGGTGGGAGTCACAAAGACAAATCATATCCTGGCCCCTCTCCGAGCAATTCTAGATTAGTGAGCTGTCTGGGCACCAGCTGTTGTCGATCAACTCTGTTCCTTGCTGATCATGCAAATGCCCAGTAAGGATTTGATAAAGGTGTGACTAGACTCCTGGTGCCCTAACATAGAGCCTAGTCTGTGTTCTTCAAAGCCAACCCACCACTGCATCCCTGCTCCATTATCACTCACATCCCCCTACCTGAAGCCACCCATGGACCCTCCAAACCCCTCAGAACTCTTGCATGCTAAGTCGCTTCAGTCAGGTCTGATTCTCTATGACCCTATGGACTGTAGCCTGCCAGGCTCCTCTGCCCATGGGATCCTCTAGGCAAGAATACTAGAGTGGGTTGCCATGTCCTCCTCCAGGGGATCTTCCCGACCCAGGGATTAAGCCTGCATCTCTTATGTCTCCTGCATTGGCAGGGGGCTTCTTTCCCACTAGCACCACCTGGGAAGCCCCTCAGACCTTTGAGGATCACACTTTATATCAAACACTTTGTGACCAAAATTGATTCTGCCTATACAGTGCACTAAACTATTTCATTTGCCAACACGTAGTAGGAACACAATGAAAACCGATGAATTAAAATTCCTTGTGGGCAAGGACCATGTCTTTATCTACATCCCAGACCTATTTGGTATGTTAATAAATTCTTGTAGCTGAGTTGTGCAGTTGCCACCGATGGAGAACACAAGCAGCCTGGGAGAAGACAATGTCAGTAAGTGGGCATCGAGGCCAGAAGTGGCACTAGCCATCTGTCCCAGGGAGGACCCACATGGTCACACACAATGGCTCAATAGCCAGAGTACCTGTTTAAAAGGCCAGCCCTCTAGCTCCTTCTGCAGCTCAGAACCTTGGGCTGTGCTGCCTGTAGTCACAGCCACTGCCATGCCCAATGAGTGCAGAGTAAACAGTTTCTTGGTGAACAATGCTGAAATCTGAACCTGATAGGGATGAAAAGCCCCAAAGAGGGAAAATGATTGTTTGCCAAGTGATGATTTTCAAACCACACCTTCGAAAAGTTTAGAAGAAATGGGTCACAACAATAGCTTTTCCCCTCTTTGGATCAGGGTGATAGTTACTGAAGGATAACATTAGTATTTCCCCCAAATTCAGTGGCATTAACTGTTTAATTAATTAGGCAGACTACATCGACATCTTCCTGGTTTGCATACTTAAAAAAGAAATGTGAAACTGTTTAAATTTTCTGGAGCTTGACACTCATTATTTTCCAGTGAAGTGATAAGATTTGCAGCTCCAAAACCAAATTTAAGCTATTTAAGAAATTTCATGTCAAGCCCCTCAGGGCCAGGTTTGGTCTCAGATAATTTTTCTGCTCATGCTCAAGTCTAGGCAAGGAAACAGAACACAGAAAACAAGAGGTCATGGATTTCTTAAGGCTGGACAGTCCTCCCACCCGGAAATTGCCTTCTGAGCTGTAAGTAGCCGAGGACCAAACTATGTTCTTAAATTCCAGAGGAAAAAATATCTCACCCTGGTTGCAATGAATTCGATACTTTTGTGCTCTGTGCAATATGAGTGATATATAATCCATATCAGGATTTCTAATCCTAAATGTAATATACATCCTGGAAAGAGAGTAATTCTTTGCTAATCTTTTTTAGTTTATTGCATTTGCTGTCTGGGAGCACTCAATTCTAACAAATCCACTCCTGGCCTTAAAAGTCACTCATTACATTGTCTATCTTGTGATGTGATCAGTGAAGTCCGGTTATTTATTTGATGAAGAGCAAAGATTGTCCTCTGAGAACCCTTTCTCTGATTCTTTAACAATTACAATAACTGAATCATTATGCAAGAAACTAAACTCCCATTCAAAATGAATTTTAGATTTTGTTCTTATGCTTTCTGCACATTGAACTGAAAGTTCATGAGTTTTATGACCCGGTTGCGAGAGTGCAGACAAGCACTGGGGAGGGGTGGGATTTGAGCTCTCTTAGATTGTCATACAGAGAAATCACTGTATAAAATTTTAATTATCTATCTTGAAGTAATAATAAATGTTTGATGAGATAATAATGAGACATGCAGGGAAATGTTAATGAATGTGTGGAACATAAAGAGTTTAAATAAAGGAGGAAGCAAGATTGTTCGGTACATCGGCTGTTACTATTCATATATTTGCTACAGCATCCTAGAAGGATGCCTTGTGGTCATCCTGCTGTCAGGATAATATTGTGTTTGTTTACGGTGGAAACAAAGATCTTTGCATATTTTTCCCCTGGCAAAACTGTTACCGAAATAACTCCTAGATTTCCTGGAAATCTGCAGCCCTGTCCTAAAGTTCTACTTCACGTTTTTCTCACCATCTCTGGGCTGGTTCCTACTTCCTTGTTGCTATGGTCCAGGGAGCACTTGTACAAGAATGAGGACAGAATCAGTATCGGAAGCCTCAGGTCACTGACGTCATCAGCAATCACGGTGCTGGGGTGGTTCCTAACTTAATTCAGCAAAAATTAGAAGGTGTTTTCTCTGTCAGTGGTGTTTTTTACTTGGAAAAACACCATATAATTAAAACCATTTTATGAGTTTTTGCAAGAGGAGAAATGATGACTCAGGCCTCAAGATTTGTTGTTGGGGCGGGGGTTCCGGGGGGAGGCTGGGGGTGGGGGTGTGGATTCTACTCAAGCGAGAAATAGAAAGTATTGGCCAGATGGGACATTTGCAAATAGTTTTAATTTTTCCCTTATGCTTAGCAGGGCCTTACTGCATGACTCCAGGAAGAAGCAGAACCAGAAATAAGTAGGATGTATGAGAGCCTTTATCTGCCTCAGGACCAACCACCTAGGCATCAATTCTGAAGTAAGATTTGAACAACACAAAGGCTCTCAAATGTGGTGGGAAAAGAATGGGAGGAAGTGATCACTCACAACTAGCTCTAGGCAGATTTTACCTTTGACTCTTGCCAAAGTACTTAAATCACAGAAAGGAAATTTTCATCCGATAACACACAAGAAGAGGTAACTTTCAGTAGGTATGTAACATGTTCTAAGGCCTATATTAAGCACATCACAGGTATCAGCTCATCTGATCTTCAGAACCCCAAGACATAGGTACATCCCCACCCATCTTGCAGATTAAACAACTCAAGGGAGGAGAAATTAAGAATTCACCTCAAATCACAATGGCAGCAAGTGGAAGAGCCAGGGTCTCTCTTAAGTTGGAGCTTGGGGGTTCTCTTTGCACGAGGTGGTGCACCCCTCCAAGCCCTTCCTCTGCACTGCCAGGGTGACACAGCCACTGCATCAACACAGAGCACAATCCCCACACGCTGTGGTCCTAGCCCAGCCAGACCCGGATGTACTTGCTGCAGAGGTTGGAGACAGACGGCCGCCGGGGCTGACAGAGGCCTCAGAGCTGAGTTCAGGGACTACCTGGGACAGACTCCCTTCTTTACAGACCAGGAAATGGAGAGGCCTGGTGGGGGTTGGGTTGGGAAGGGGTAGAAGAGTGGAGATAGAGAAAAAATCTCTCAGCTCAGTGCCTACTTTTCAGGAGCTAATTGTGTTCATCTGCTTTCTGGTCAACTTCTTAAAACCACTTCCCTCAAAATAAAATGTGTCAGGAGGGCTCTGCCCTACAGAGCATCCAGTAGGGACTTAAGGATACAGGGAGGAAGAAAGAGCACCAAGAGGAACTAAGAGAGCAAGAAGGAAGAAAGAGGAAGTCGTGCCTGAATTTAAGCAGCACATATTCTGGTGGGATTGAATTCCTTTTTGTTTGCATGTGTCACCGACTCAGTATTTCAAAGGGCACAGCAACGACATTCTCATGAAACTAAGTCAGACTCAAAATACACCATTACGACTTAATATATCCAGTATGTAATTTGTACTTAGCGGAGAGGTATTTGGGACCTTTTTACCTCCTCCCCGCTCCACCCTTCGGGCTCCCAGGGGCACGGTGGGAGGTAGGCCTCAAAGCAACCTTTCTTTGTAATCTTCTGATACCAGTGGCAGTTGGACGGCTGTAAAATTACATCTGTCTCCTTTAAGGCCCTTAGGCCTGGACACTGATTCTCCGGCAAGAGAGTTGACCCTCCTGGGTCCTGCTTCACTGACATTCTGGAATAAGCCTCCAAGGCCCAGAGCCCAGAGAAAGATGCGTAACAGAGGACCCCAAGTCATTCCTCCAGTGAGAGTTACCTCATCAGGGGTGGCACCCTCCCCCCTCTAAAGTTAGAGGCTAGCCTGGCAGACGTCAGCTCTGAAAGTGGCCACAGAGGCTGGTTTCCCTGCCGAGGCCCGCTGTGTTCTGCCTACAACAGATGCGCTGGTCCACACAGCTTCTCACTGGGCCAGACCAGGCAGGCTTTGCACAGGCGCCCCCACCCCAGAGTGTGCAGACCAGGCTGGGTGGTGATGGGGACATAGTTTAAACTGTTGCCTAGTGTTCTCCTAAGCCATCGCCTACTTTGGAAAAGAAAAAAAAAAGAACCTTCATCCTTCAGGCAACAGCTGGAAGGCTTGCCTGAATGGTGCGGCTTCAATGTGGAGGGTCACACGGTGCTGATCTAAGGGCTGTGAAGTCTTGCTCACCCAACTGTTGACACTCAGTAAACGGGGCAGGCGGGGCTGGTGCAGGCATCTGAGGAAGGAGGCGCCCACCCCACCCCCAGCCGGAGAAAGAATAGGAAGCAACTTCTATTCAGGGTTCACAGGGGTCCCAGCCCCCCTCCACCCCCTGCCAAAGCCACCAGGCCCCAACTCTGCTTCCAAGTTACCTTGTATTATAACAGGATTAAAGTATATTTAGCTCCTCTATTAGCATACTTTAGCCCCATTTTGGCCTACTTAAGGCTTCCGGCTGACTTTGATCACTTTTGCGTTCTCCTCACCAACAGGAGGGCCCCTGGCAGGCCCAAAAAAAGTGGGGGGGAGGGGGGATCAGACTGTGAAATTGTCTTGATGCTCCTTCTCTTGTTCCCAATATTCTGCGGGCTTTCCTAAGCGGCCCAGTTTACACCCGGAATGGGCAGGAAGAGAAGAGGGAGGTAGGAGGAACCAATAATAATTAGGTCTTAGTTGGAAGAGGAGAGAAAAGGTTTGAGCATCTCCTAAGAAAGAAGGGGGGGGAACCCTATAATTTCTACAGTGTCTGCCTTTTTATTGCTTGCATTTGCATATAAATTAAATCCATATTGTAGCTTTAAGGCAAGCCCGGGCTTAGAATTCCGCACAGCTCGGGGTCCCATTGTCTTACAACCAGTTCTAGGCGGCGGCGAAATGAAAAGGGAGGGGACAGCAGAGGAAGGAGAAAGTCAGCTTTGTAACGTTTTTAATTGCCTGTTTGTTTTCTCCGCCAATTACAGGCAAATTAATATTTAAACTTTGGGAGGCTGTGAGGAAGCGCTTACAAAATAGATTTCAGCCCTCCTCTGTGTGCAGCCTGCTGCTCTCGACCATCCTATGCCTGAAATTTTGTGGTGGTGAAATTTAAAAAAAAAAAAAAATCATCATTAGAAAAAAGGACCAACATGGACCTAGACCCTGTTTCGATTTCTTCTCTCATGGCACCTCGTGTGCCAGGATGCCCCCGTGCTTCTGGACGGAGCCAGGGTTGCCAGGAAGGGCCCTGGCTGAGTGTCCCTGGCTTTCTTCAGTTTTCCTGTGGACCCAGAAGTCTGGCCCAGAGACTCTCAGCTCTGTGACAAGTGACCTCGGGTTAAATTCTGATTCACTGGAGTGTCGCCAAGGAAGCGTGGGCAAAGCCACTTTCCAAAGTCCTAGCAAGCACCTCAGGATGGGAATGATCACGCAGGTCTGGGGAGAACCCGGTGGGAAAGGGCCTCCCTGCTGTCTTAAAACCATTCTGCAGTGGTGGGGAGGTGCAGGCTTATCTCTTGAGGTTCAGCCTGGCCCAGCCAGCACATTTTAGGGAACTCCTGAGTCAAAAAGTAATCAATTACATAAAATTCTAACAGAAGGACAAGAGGCAAGAAGTCCCACCTAGGCCTATGCATCCTTTTTGTGAGATGTGTTGTTTGGGTTTATTTATTTAATTAACGTGGGTACTCTGCACTGCCTCTCCCTCCATCCCTTCACCTCCCAAAACATTTCTTCTCCTTATTGCTGCTACGGAGGTGTGTCATTTAATTTGGGAGGAGGGGCCCAGCTAGTTATTGTTGTTACTAGATTCATCTTATAAATCTCCATTCTGACGTTACTTCAATAAATGGTTCCTCAGAGTCCTTGGCACCTCTTTGGAATTATCTGTCTTTGCTAAGCGTCCTCAGAGCCAGCTTCTCGAAGCCCTGTAATCGTCTACACTCTTGGAATTGATCTGTCTAGAGGTTTTTTGACTCCATCTTTTTTCTTTTTTTAATTTCCATAATGTTTCTTTCCTGGAAAGAGAGCCCAGAGTGCGGCGGCAGCTTATCAACACAGCCTCCCCTTTCCTTTGTACTCAGAATCTCCAAAAAAATCCATAGTTCTCCCATCCCCCACCCCTGTGATATAGACACTGCTTCTCCCGTGCATTGAGGTCTTCTGAATTTCATTTTCACTTTCTTCAAAGACCACTCCAAAGGCTCCGTGTTCCTCACCGAACTGCACAGGATTTTTTTATTTCTTTGAAACAAGCCCTTCATGACTCCTCCCTGACCTGGTCCCATGTGGGCACTGCCAGATGGGATGCAGTTTCGTGGGAAATAATGGTACGTCTAATTGGGTGCATTTTGCCCATTTGCCTGATTTGTGTCTCTGGAAAATATAAGCTGCCCGCACTGGAGATGCCAATTCAGCACCTTCCACTGTGTGTCCAGGAAAAGAAAAGTTAAACTTGGTAACCAATTTTTTTAAGATCAGTCATTGACTGATTTGATGTTATCAAGTTGTTTCAAAATAATAAGAATGATAAGAATGGAAGCAAATATTCTTGATTGTTTACTCCAGGTCAGGCTCAATGCTAAGTGCTTTACAGCAGAACATGTATTTCATTTGTATCCTCAGGGCAACCCTAGATGAGCTATGTACTGCTTTTAATCCCAGTTTTATAGATTATATAACACAGAGAGGTCATGTAACTTACCGTAAGTCCCACAGCCTATAGGATGCACAAAGAAAGTGAAATCGCTCAGTCGTGTCCAACTCTTTGCGACCCCATGGATTGTAGCCCACTAGGCTCCTCCGTCCATGGGATTCTCCAGGCAAGAATACTGGAGTGTGTTGCCATTTCCTTCTCCAGGGGATCTTCCTGACCTAGGGATAGAACCCAGGTCTCCCACATTGCAGGCAGACGCTTTAAATTCTGAGCCACCAGGGAAGCCCCAACCAGGGTTCAAACCCAGGCCACCTGCCTGGAGCCCATTAATTAACGTAACCATCTGCCAGAGTCCAACAATGTTACCTCTGTGACAACAGGCAACACGGGCGTCTGGAAGGGGCTGACGTGACACACCACACTCCCACTCACATCAGGCCTAGTGACAGCCTGTAAGGCAGTTCTCCCTTTCACTGATCAGAAACTAAGGCTTAGAAAAGTTAAGGATCTTTCTCTTATCTATTGCTAACAGATAAACTGAGGCATATTAAAATGTGTAAGAGTTTATTTGAGCAAAAACTGATCGGAATTGGGCAATGCCAAGCCAGAAATAACTAGGAGCCCCCCTCCACAGGTGCTGATCTCGGGGAGCTTTAGCCTACAGTAGCTTGAAGCAGGGCTTGGATTCCCCAGCCATAGATTGAGGCCAGATCACAGCAATGAGAGCACCAAATCCTAGCCACTAGACCAGTGGTGAGTGGCAGGGGCCCTGGCTCCTCAGCTTTGCAGAAAATAATTCCTATGAAGACAGAAAGTAATGAAACAAGTAAAGTATTTTTTAGGAGAAAAAGAGTACAGCAGGTATGGATAGACACATGGGTGGACTCAAGAGAGTCACTGAGTCGAACCCTCGTGGTAGTTTGAATTACTTTTATGGGCATTTCTTCTGTGTTTCCTTTAGCCAATCATGATTTGCCTGGTTCACAGTCCATATTTGGTGTATCTCAGGATCCTCCCAAGTGTGCTCACCCATGTCTTAGCCAAGGTGGATTCTACCAAAAAGGCATGTGGGTAGAACATCCCTTGGCATCACTTCCCTTTAACCTCCAAGGAGGCTTTCTGCACATGTGTTGTCAAGGAGGTTTCCTGACTTTGAGACTAAGAAATATGTGGACTGAGCAGGGGCCAGCCTCCTCCCTTAACTGTCCTGTTATTCTCATCTTGGAGTTTCTGTCCACAGGGAATGAATCGCCAATTGCTCTACCCTGGGTGGAGGCCCATCTACCACCTGCCTCAGTGCCAGGAAAGATTTTATATAGAGAAAGTACAGAGGCAAAGAAAAGAAATTATTTGATTGGCTAAAGCTTAAAGCCTCAGTTCAGTTCAGTTCAGTCGCTCAGCCGTGTCTAACTCTTCGTGACCTCATGGACTGCAGCACACCAGTTAGCCGTTTATGACTGGTTATCCTTAGTGTTTTGATTTTGTAACTTCAAGGCACTTATAAGCTTAGATGTGGGTCGACTTCCTTAGGTCACCACTATGGCTCATCAGTGACCTGAGGAAGCTTATCAGTGTAACGGCTCATCAGACAAGTGTAAATTTGTCTACGTTTAACACTCTGTTCCTCATATGCATAGAGCCCACACTCAAACCCAGGTCAGCATGAATTCAAATGCCACCATCTTCCTACTGTATCACCTGCTCCCAGTGTAGACAACACCTGCATAAAAAGCCATGTCAGTAATACCCACTGACTCCAACAGCCAGCTGTCTCCATTACCACTCTTATAAGTGCCCACAGGTGTGTATGCAGCACTGCTCAGGCAGGTCACACAGACTCTACAAAAGGCTATGTGACCAGCCCTGTCCTAATAGACCCCACCTCTGGGGGTGAGGAACAGAAGAAGCCAGACACTTGGAAATGGGCTTGTGATCTGACTCAGCCAGCCAAATGTTTTCAAGATCACAGGCAGTTCGAATGCTCTGTTTCAATTTCTGTGGATTTGGGGGTTCCCAGACCTTTGAGCCAGTCCAGTACCCACCCCACCCCCCAGTCTTCTTCTCTGGCCAGCAGCTGAGCCTGTCCCAGACTCAGCCTCACTGCCAGGCCTGTGCTCATCAAGACTATTGTCACCAGGAGTGAGACTAGGGCGTGAGAGTGGCCCAGAGACCCTCCTCTCTGGGCCTCAGATAGCAGGATTAAAAGCCTATCATCCTTTAAACCAGGAATACATGCAAATGACACAAAAGAGAGCATAGAGTAAAAAACTCCCCTCCACTTCTATATCTCAGATATGCATCACTTAGTTCTCCTTCCCAGAGGCAACCACTGTTACCATTTTGGGAGTATATCCTTCCAAAGATCATCTGTGCATATATAAGCAATTTCACACACACACACACACACACACACACACACACACATATATATGCTATGTAGGTACATAAACACATATGTATGTATATATGCTTATTGTTGTTTATAGAAATGGTAGCATTTGTTGTAGCTGTCCAATTCTTTTTAAAGGTTCTGTAATACCTTATTATATGGATATACCATGTGTGTGTACATGCCTAGTCACTCACTTGGGTCTGACTCTGTGGCTTCATAGACTGTAGCCCACCAGGCTCCTCTGTCCATGGGATTTTCTAGGCAAGAATACTGGAGTGGGTTGTCATTTCCTTTTCCAGGGATCTTCCCAAGCCAGGGATTGAATCCACATCTCCTGCATTGCAAGTGGGTTCTTTACCATCTTAACCACCAGGGAGCCCTGGATATACCATAATTTATCTAATAAGTCTTCTAAGCATTTCTTAATTGCTTGACTCGTTTGCTGTTCTCAATGCTTTAGTGAAAATCCTTGTACATGGTCACCTCGCAAGTGTGCTAACATATTTATAGGGAAAATTACTGGACCTAAAAGGGAATGTGTATTTTTTCATTTTGATAGTTGTTACCAAATTATTCTCTGTAGAGATTTTATCTTACACTTCCATCAACATTATATAAAAGTGCCTGGAGACTTCCCCAGTAGCCTTCCAGTGCAGTGGGTGCAGGCTCTATCCCTGGTCAGGGAGCTAAGATTCCACATGCTTTGGGGCCAAAAAACAAACAAACAAAACAGAAGAGACATTGCAATAAATTCAATAAAGACTTTAAAAATCATGCACATCAAAAAACACTAAAAAAAAAAAAAAAGTGCCTGCTTCCCCACAGCCTGGGGAAGTGATATAAAACTTTTTGCTCTTCGCCAATCAGGTGAAAAGTATTATCTCATATTTTGTGCATATTTATTTCTATTATTATGAGTGAAGTTGAGCAACTCTGCAAATGCTTAAGAACCATTTGAATTTCCTCATCTGTGGATGATGTACATTCTTTGTCAAATTTTCTGTTGGGTTGGTGGTTCTTATTAATTTATAATGGTTCTTTATACATAAGGAGACTCACTTTTTCCTGGTTACGATAAATTGCAAACACTTCACCCAACTTTTAATTTCATTTTGTTTATGGTGTTAGTTTTGTTTGTTTGTTTCACCTAGGTGGCCTTTTTTACAGCCTGGATTCTAGTTTCACATTCCCAAACTGTGAGTTACTTGATAAACATGATGGCATTTAGAGATGCTGATACTATTTTAAGGAATCAGAGATGTTTAATAGCACTGCTGAGATTCAAACTGCCAGCAGTTCAGATCTCAGTACCTTGGCCTGTGGAATGAGGGGGTGAGACTAGATGCTATGTAATGCAACTTTCAGTCGCCTCTGGCATCCTGTTCTTCCCTAAATCATTCCTACAGCTCCCGGGTCTCCCTGGGTCAAGGGTCTTGCTGGCCACTCTGCTACTGGGCACTGCTGATGGATACAGCTGTGGGAGGCTTCCTTGGCACAAGGGCCTTGCCTCCCCTGAGCCATAGATTCCTGTCCCCCTCCTTTTGGGTAAGCCTTTGACATCACCTCAACTGGACAAGTGTATAGAATTCACACCTACCACTCTCTGGCCTGCAAAGCACAGAGTAGACAGGAACCTGGGTCACCCGGTATAGCATTTAACTCCAGCCTTCCCCACCAAAACCCTCCAAACAACGTCTGACATGTGGATAGTCATCAAAGCCCCCTGACTCTGCCTTTGGAGTCACTTTGTAGATTTACATTCAGCACCTGGAATCACCTAGGAAGATACCCACTGTTCATTTTCAATACTTGGATAATATAAGCAATATAGCACTATACCTTGGGGTCAGGTAATGGGCTCCAAAGAACCTGAAGGGTGGCAACTGTGCTGGCCTTTGGTACTGCCGTCATGCTGATTTCCTTCAGCTGGTCTGTGTTCTCCCCTGGGAAATTTATATTTCTTCCTGGCATCCATCCTACATCTTCTCTGGCTACCACGGAGACAAAGAACTCCTTCCCTGGCTTTGAGAATGGCTTGTTTTAGAATTCTTCTCCAGCCTCTCACAGAAGGCCCTGGTCTGGAATATAAGAAGCCCCTTTTCTCCCTCCTGCCCTAACTCACAACCTCAAATGACATTTTCTGAGACCAAAAACTCCTCTTTGAAGCAAAACAGCAAAACCCCTCCTCTGGTCTCATAGCAAAGGCCTGTCACTTAAGCACATAATTTAAGGGGCATTGGGGTCTTTGCAAAAAGGAATATTCTCTATACCCCTTGAGCTTAGCAGGCCAGACATTTTTACCTTCAGAATCACTCCTTTGAATGAGAAATAAGTAAGATTACTATATCCGAATGCTATAGCATATTCACTAGGACTAGGACTATTTTAAATGCCCTGGGCCAGGGCTGGGTGCTGGGGACAGAGAGGTGAGGGGGTTGGTTTGCCTCCAGGTATCCCAGTTAAGGCAGGAGAATACACCAAAGTTTTAGTGGGTGAGGCTCTAGTGGATCAGGCTCGTGCCTGGGGGAAGAGCTCAGGGTAACTGACTTGCTGATGTTCACCTTGGAAAGTCCAAAGCGTATCTGACCTTGAGAAGATGAGCTGTGGGGCAGGGGAGTTTCATGCTGTTAACAGCTCTGTTTGTGCATCAAAGGGGAGCAGAGAGAAGAGGGACAGCTGAAAGGAAGGAGGTGACCAGAACACCTTGGCTTACCTCCCAATTTCTCCAGAAGTAAAGTCTGGGTCCAGCATGCCTGCCAGAGCCGGTCCCAAACACCCTTCTCAGCGCTGTGCTATAAGCCAGCACAGTGCTGTGTGCACACAGGGTGCCAGAAACTGGGCTAAGAGCTCTGCAGGCATCATTTTACTTAAACTGGCACCGCCTAAGAGGGAGAAGAAACAGGCTTGGATGAGTAGAATGATTTATCCAAGGTCACCCAGCTAGGAACAAGAGATGAGATTAAAACACAGGTCTGTGCATCTGAAACCGACATGTTTAAACCAACTGCACTTGCTTCAATGGGAGAAAGGCCAGAGGGACACAGAAACCTTTTTCCTTTCACTGTTACCTGAAACAGATCAAAGGTCACTATGGGCCTTGACCCCAAAGAAATGGACCTGACGTGTTCAAGTTTCTCTACAGAGCAAGGAACCCATCTGATGGGCAACAGATCACATGTGTTAGGCTACATGGAGTCTCAAAAAGTATCTTGTCTTGCAAGGGTTCAAATGTGCTCCAAGAAACCCACAGCATCTGGACAAGTCTGGCCACCAGGCTGCCCAGTGTCTCTATTCTCAGTCAGGTCAGCATCCTTGAAGTCCTAGTAAGCTTTTCAATAAGACACCATTTAAACAAAGGCTGTCAGAGGGTCGAGGTACGTCAAGGACCTGTGCTGGGCTGAGTGCAGACCCCAGATCTCTCTGAGATCCAGCTCCGTTCTTGGCCTGAGAGCACTTGTGAGAAAGCATTAATACCCAGGGAAACCTGCTCCTGGCAGGCTGCACGTGCCCCTAGGGTGCCATCCAGGGCATCCAGGGGCCCAGGGAATCTGAAAGCCCCCAGGCTCTGAGGACCAGCAAAAAACAACTGTGCTTAGGTCAAAAGGCAATAGCCTGCAGACAACATGAATGCAGTCAGGGGTTTACACATCACACACCAAGCCTGTTCATAATCTATGCTCTGGTCAGTGAAGCAAGGACTTCTGTGTGTGTCTGAGTAAGCCTGGTTCCCTTGGCCTCTCTGAGCTTCATTTTCTTCAGCTGCAAAATAGGGCTCATCAGATCTTTCCCACAGTATGTGCACTCACTTTGGGACTGAATGTCTATTATTTGGGGCTTCCTAGGTGATGCCAGTGGTAAAGAACCTGCCTGCCAATGCAGGAGATATAAGAGATGCGGGTTCAATCTCTGGGTTGGGAGGATCCCTTGGAGGAGGGCATAGCAACCCACTCTAGTATTCCTGCCTGGAGAATCCCATGGACAGAGGAGCCTGGCGGGCTACAGTCCATAGAGTTGCACAGAGTTGGACACGACTAAAGTGACTTAGCAAGCACGCACGTCTGTTGTTTGATTTCCTTGTGCCTCTGTTTCCTTGTTAGCAAAATGAATAGTTAGTAATTCCACCTGCCTCAGATTCTCCCAGGGGTTCAATGATTTCACACATGACCTGACAAAGCACAAAGCACCTGAAACAGTGCCCTGCACATACTAAGTCCTACAGACGTACATATACATACATGCAAATATTAACCTTCTTCTTCTTCTTGATCATGTTACCTCCCCGTGGCTGGGTCTTTGTGCATTTGTGTGGTTCTTGTTCTCCGGCTGGAGAGACCCCCATCTTCTGTGTTGTTTGGTGCCCCCATAGTACCTAAAATTCTCTTCGGCCCTCAGAGGCTGCTCTGTGACTTCACCCTCTTCCATCTTTTCAGTGTTCTCTCGCTGAGGACCTAAGTATCTCCAGTCCCCAGAGGGTCCAGCACCAAACCACTACTACTCTGAACTGACTGAATGAAAATAATGATTGTGGCCACACAGCCAGGATAATCTGAGACAAATTTAGAAGGCCCTTGACTTTCACAATGGGTTAAAATGACATTGTCTGCATTACCCCCCTGACTCTGCACCTGGATCCACCAGCAAGAGAGAAGCAGGAGGCTATCTGTCTCTGCTCCTCCCGCCGCATAGAGGACCCGGACGGCCATCCAGTCCTGCTCTGGGCCCACAGTGCCCCCACTTCGGTCAGGCCCAGAGGTGTGGGGCCTCCCAGTGGGCGGGCATCTGTCTTGAGTTTGGAATCTTGCCCATCCGTGCTGGCATTGTTCCTTCCTGCCTTTGTCTCATGGCTTTCCTTCCCACCGTTTTGTGCAGCTTCCAGAATGGACCCTTCTAATAACGGGTTGCCATCATATATTGTACACGCACACGTACACACGCACACACACACGCACACACACACACACACCTGCCTCTGTCAGGCTCATTTTCATAGACCCTCCCACCCCTGGAAGATCTCTGCCTGCAATGTGCACCCCCACACACACCCTGGCATGCCCTGGCAACCTCTAAAGGCCCCGGCACCCTGCCACAGTGGTGCCAGCCCCTGAGCAGAGGCCTTTTAGAAGTTCCTTCAAAGGGGCTTTATAGCTGAGTACTTGCGGAAAATGTGCCACTTACAGAGTTTTATCTGTCTATTCTATCTGCCGCTGGGGCAGATAGACCAGCATCCTCTTCATAACAGCTCGTTGCTTTTCCATCCAGAGTTTTCCCCAGAGCCCCGCAAGGCAGCCCATCCTCCTGAAGGGGAGACAGGAAGGCCACTATCCCTCTGCCTGCTGTGGCCAAGCTGAGCTAACTTGGTACTCAGGAAGGTCACAGGGATAATCCACTGCCTCCAGGCAAGTTATCCCAGGATATCAGCCATACTGCCAGAAACTGAGATTCAAAATCCATTCCAGAATTTCAGAGCTGGGTGGTCAGCCTCAGCCTATCCAGTCTGAGTCCCTGTGTGTAATATGCAGGGAGCCCAGGCTTGGGAGGTGGCATAACCGCCATCAGTCACAGCGGCGTTCCCACACCACCTACTGGGCGCCCACTGTGTACAGACACTCCTCAGTCGGTGCTCACAACAGCCCTGCCAGGAAGATTCTATCAGCCTTGCCTCTTTAAAGAGGAGGAAACTGAGGTGCAGAGAGCCTAAGGAGCTTAACCCAGATCCCTCGGAAGTATGGGATCCAAGGTTCAAGCCCAAGATACAAGTATAGGACTCATCACTGTACTGTGTGCCTGGGAGGCTTTAGACCCAAGTCCTAGCTCTGCCGCTCACTTGCTGTGTGACCTTGGACAAATTACTCCATCTCTCTGAGTTGCTGAAATAAGGCCTACTTCGATGTATAGCTAGCAACAATGAGGGCTTCCCAGGTGGCGCTAGTGGTAAAGAATCTTCCTGCCAATGGAGGAGATGTAAGAGACACAGGTTCAATCTTTGGCTCAGAAAGATCCCCTGGAGGAGGGCATCGCAACCCACTCCAGTATTCTTGCCTGGAGAATCCCATGGACAGAGGAGCCTGGCGGGCTACAGTCCATGGGGTCATAAAGAGTCGAACACGACTGAAGCGCCTTAGCACACACAGCGACAATGAAGGTGTAGGCCTGCCCATAATGAGGGCTTGATAAATCAACCCGTTCATTCTTGCCTGAACCTTGTAAAGTCTGAGAAGATTCCACTCTCACCCTAAGATAGTTTAATGTGCATTAATCTAATATTAACCAGAACTGGTTTCCCAGCTAACACATCCAGCCTTATAACCAACTCCAGTCCAAGTTCTTGTGAAAAGAGAGGGGTCTGCAGTAGGACTCTCTCAGGGTCATGGATAGATTTGCCTATTCACCTTTAACCTGGACTGTGAACTTTATGTATAAACACCTTTAAGGACATATGACCATTCATGGAAAGCCCTTTGCCTTTGCACATGTTTTCCCCTCTTCTGCATCCTTCAAAACTCACTGAGGGCAGCAGCTCCTCCAGGAAGTCTTCCCTGATTGTACCCATGCCAATCCACTCCCAAGGCCTCAGGTCTCCCTGAGGTTTCCTTAGCACTCTGTCCCAGAAATTACCATCCTACTTTTTTCTAGCACTTAAATCACTCCATCTCAGGGGTCCGCTTCTCATCTTTCCATTCAGTGGTCCTCACCTTTTCAAGTGCAAAAAAAATCCCCTATTGTTGTTCTTCAGTTGCTAAATCGCGTCCAACTCTGTGACCCCATGGACTGCAGTGCACCAGGCTTCCCTGTCCTTCACTATCTCCCAGAGTTTGCTTAAACTCATTTTCACTGAGTCAGTGATGCCATCCAACCATCTCATCCTCTGTCAGCCCCTTCTCTTCCCACCCTCAATCTTCCCAGCATCGGGATCTTTTCCAGTGGATTGGCTCTTCACATCAGGTGGCCAAAGAATTGGAGCTTCAGCTTCAGCAACAGTCCTCCCAATGAATATTCAGGATTGATTTCCTTTAGGATTGACCGGTTTGATCTCCTTGCAGTCCAAGGGACTCTCAAGAGTTTTCTCCAGCACCACAATTCGAAAGCATCAGTCCCCTATCGAGCTTTTTAAACAGACACACACCAGGGAGCTTCAAGGTGAGGAGGTCCAGAATTGGACCCATGGAATCTGAATTTGAAAGCTTCAGAGGTGGTTCTGCTGTGACCAGTGCTGGGGGGCCCTCAGGGCCAGTCCAGCATCCTGGGCTCCATAGTAACCCTAGCATCCAACAGAGATCTGCACCCAGTTAGTGCCCAACAATTATTCACTAGATTAATGAGTTTCACATCTCTTTTCCTCCTGCCCCCAGGTTTTTACCAACTCTATGCACAATTTTGAGAATACGGTGGAGAAGGTGTTAGGAGATTGAGGGGAAGGAGAAGGAAATTCCATTTCCAGAAAGAAAATGAGGAATTCAGTAATTCCTTGGCTAACTTGGGCTCCTGAAGGCCCTTTTGAATATACTTGTTAACAACTATAACAACTATAACCTTAACACCCTTGCTTTGGTGGTTCTTTATAGTTTTCAAAAGGGATCCTCCTGTGAGCAAACAGGGCAAAAATGATTATCCCCATTTCAAAGATGGCCTCAAGGAATTTCAGAGAAGGCAGAGATCTAAGAGATTATTCTTAGATTGTTTTTAGGAGACTCTTGAGAGTCCCTTGGACTGCAAGGAGATCAAATCAGTCAATCCTAAAGGAAATCAACCCTGAATATTCATTGGAAGGACTGATGCTGAAGTTGAAGCCCCAATCCTTTGGGCACCTGATATGAAGAGCCGACTCATTGGAAAAGACCATGATGCTGGGAAAGATTGAGAGCAGGAGGAAAAGGGACTGACAGAGGATGAGATGGTTGGATGGCATCACCAACCCAATGGACATGAGTTTGAGCAAACTCCAGGAGATAGTGAAGGACAGGGAAGCCTGGTGAGTTGCAGTCCACGGGATCACAAAGAGTCGGACACGACTAAGTGACTGAACAACAGCAACAAGAGATTATTCTAACCATAGAGATACCTCATTTATTTTTAGATCAGAAATGTGGCTCACAGAGAGTGAGGAGCTCCTGATGGCCAAAATGAGAACTCAAGTCTCCAGATGTCCATGGTCCCTCAGCTGCCTTAAGGGGCTGACCCTGTGTGGCTGGGGAAAGGGAGGCCAGTGTGGAGGAAGGGGGTTCAGCTACCAGCTTGACAGTTCCACTTCCAAACAGAGCCCCTGTCTCACCCTGCACCAGCTTCACTCTCTTTTTTTCCAGCTCCTGATGTGAAGGAAAGTTCTCTAAGGTCTCTGAGGTTCATGGGCCCACAGAGTCGGCAGACTAAAGTTCAGTGCCTGCAGCCTTCTAGTTATTTCAGGTCTTCTCCCCAGTTAGGGCCTTACACTGTGCTGCGTGCGACAGCAGGTAGGCTCTTCCCTGGGGCCTGTGCCCTCGCTTCCAGCACGGCTCTCTCCCTGAGGCCAGGCATTCTCACACTCTCCATCACAGCTTCCCGCCTCTGGCCCTCACTCACACATCAGCCATTCTTGGGGCTCTTTCCTAGGCCCTCTTCTCATTCCCCTCCCCACTCCCTCCCTGAACCCATCTTCTCCCACCCACTCAAAAGACCTCAAATCTGCGCCTCTGGCCCATCCCTCTCTGAGACTTCATGGACCACCATGGTCACATCAAACTGAAAGTCTCAAGTCCTACTCATGCTAGGTCATGTCTGACTCTTTGCAACCCCATGGACTGTAGCCCACCAAGTTTCTCCATCCATGGGATTCTCCAGGCAAGGATACTGGAGTGGGTACCTCCGGGTAACTTCCTGATCCAGGGATCAAACCCAAGTCTCCTGCGTCTCCTGCATTGAAGGTGGATTCTTTTACACTGAGCCACCAGGGAAGCCCAAAAGTCTCACAAACACCCCCAAACTCCTTATGTTTGTGATGAATCTCATCATCAACCCTCACAAAAAAATAGATCTGTCCTTCTTCCTGTATTCCCAGCCTCCATTGCCCAAACTCCAAACTCCAAACTTAGAAAGAGCCTCAGCCTCTGCCACCACCACCCCTCCTGCAGTCCCAAGGATTCTGGTTTATAAGCATCTATTGACTCCTTCCTCAGCCACCACCCACCCACCAAAGAAGGGCTCTGCTACCAGCCTCCCTGCTCCCCACACCATGGGTCAGGGCACTGCCAGTCCACATTACCTTGCTCTGCTCGGACCCAGGTTCCCTGCCTGCTTCCAGAGGGTGAAGAAAGGGAAGAGTCTTCTTGTATTGCCTGTCACAGCACTAAACTAAGAAATAAGGTTTCATGGTGCTTTTCAAAATTTTTTTTTTTTGGCCACAAAATCATAGTTAAAAATAAAATTGCACTGAAATACAGTACACATGCACACATAAATTTTTAAATTATAAAATTTCATCACTCTTACTACACAGGACAGACAGACTCATATTTCCTATCCTATGGTGCTAATGGTAAAGAACCCTCCTGCCAACACAGGAGACAAAAGAGACGCACGTTCAATCCCTGGGTTGGGAAGATCCCCTGGAGAAGAGCATGGCAACCCACTCCAGTATTCTTGCCTGGAGAATCCCATGGACAGAGGAGCCTGGTGGGCTACAGCCCATAGGAGTCGGACACGACTGAAGTGATTTAGCATGCACGCATTCTATTTAAGTTTCTCTATTGTATCTTTTTTTTTTTGAAAGTTGCTTGCAACCCAGTGAATTGATTTTGTGACCCACTAATGTGTCATGGAGTTTCCCAGGTGGCTCAGTGGTAAAGAACTCACCTGCTAAGCAGGAGATGTGAGTTTAATCCCTGGGTCAGGAAGATCCCCTGAAGGAGAAAATGACAACCCACTCCAGGATTCTTGCCTGGGAAATCGCGTAGACAGAGGAGACTGAAGGGCTATAGCCTATGGGGTTGTAAAGAGTCTGACACAATTTAGCAGCTGAACAACAACAATGAGTCATGAGCCACAATTTCAAAATCACCTGTCCATTGTAATGGAATTTAATAATGGAATTTGCATTTTGAGCCTGGTGGATAAACCAAGGCTCTTCTGCTTGTGTGGTTCTTTGTGTCGGCAGTTTGGATGTGAATCCCACAGATGAGGTGAGTTCCCCACGGCAGTCAACAAATGTGTGTGGCTGCCAGGGTCTGGTGGATCAGGCCTTTGCGTGTGCCGATACATGTAAGAGGTCTGTATATGGGGGCAAGAGGCATCTCAAGTTGTTTGACCGGAAGTTTCTTGTGTGTAAGTGTGAGTCAGCGCGCGTGCCCCAGCAGGCTCTGAAAGAATCACAATGGAATCCCAAGCAGCGCCTCTCAGTGTTCCTGTGGACTTGACCCCACTTGCCTGCCCTTTCTCAGCAGCCCCCCATCACTTCTGACAGCAGCAAGGGAAGGACCCTTGAGAGAAGTCCCAAGAATCCAACCAAGCTCATGAAAGTCTCTGGAGAACAGCGCCACCCCAAGGCCTGGTGGGCCCACAGATACATGATTCATGGTGGGGTGGGGGCACACAAGGGAGGAAGAAGAGAGGTGTCCAGGCCTCCTCCCCATGTCTCCCTTCCCCCGTGGTCAGAAAAACATCACAGTTGTGATGTCCCTCTTCTGAATCGTATCTCCAAGTCTCTCATGGGAAACAGCGTGGTGGGCTCCTTCTGTCCATTCAACATCTCCCATGTCTTCCAGTAAGGCTCAGCACATGTAACACTCCCAAGAACGCCTACCTCCCAAGTACGCCTACCACAACAAGGTCTGCAGCTCATATTTAGCACTTCCTCTAGCTATTCTAAAATGCGTAAATGTTCAAACCATAAGTCAGACAAGGGCAGCCTAGCCCTGCTCAAAGCACTCCAGTCACTCTCTGCACCAGGAATGATAACCTGTGTCCCCGCCCACGGGCCCTGCTCCACCTCCAAATGAACTGTAGTGTTTAAATACTGGTTTGAAAAAAGGAAATATTAAGGAGGGAGAGAGAAGGAGGGAAGAAGGGAGCAAGGAGGGAGGAAGAGAGGAAGGTAAATCCTTTGCCAGTTTTCCCTCGAATCTGACTGCTGCCTGCAGAGTCCTGCCACCAGTAGGCCAAAGAGAGAGGCAGAGGCGAGGGTATGGGAAAGAGACAGGTGCCCTACACCTGTCCCCAAAGCAGCAACCAAAGGGCATCACTTCCAGCCTGACCCTCCCCAGGGCCTCAGCCTCCCTCCATCACCCTGGACCCAGCACCCTGTCTCTCCCTTCTCCTTTACACACACCACCTCGAGCTTGGTTCATACCCCATCTCTGAACCCCTTTCTCCTTCAAGAGCCAACTCAAAACTCTTCTCTATGGAAACATTTCTGGATGACTTTTCACTCTATGAATCTCCAGCTTGCAAATGTTTGCCTTCTTTATACTATAAGACATTTCATCATATGGAAACAAATCTTAAATATTTGGAAAGACCATAGGCTTTAAATTCCAGTTCGGCTACTGTCTAACTGTGTAACCTTGGGCAAGTTACTTAACCACTCTGAGTATCAGTGTCTGAAATTACAAAATGGAAATACTGATACACCCTAAAGGGCTGTTATAAGGAGTCAGTGAGATGAGATACATGTAAATAACTTGGAAGAGTATTGGGCAAATAAGAAGCAATCAATAAACGGTAGCTTTTATTATGACATGTGGCATGAAATTCTAAGAAAATAATCACGTAATTGTTTTCTTAATTGCATTTACCTCTACATGAACTAAATGTGAAGTCACAGAGGAGGAAACTGTCCTTCTCAAGTCTTATGTCTCTTCCTAACCCCATCCCTGTTCCCGTCAGATCACGCAACCCACAGTCAGGAAACAGGCAAGTCATCAGAACCCTAGGCTTTTCATGAACACTTCCAAGACGCTGCCCACTAGGGCAGGGTGGCTGGTCCAGCTCAGGGCTAAGAAAGAGCTGAGAGAGGGGTAGATTCCAGGTGGAACAGGAGCTAGAAATTCTACTCCCTCAGATTCAATGCCTAGAAGTGGCCAGAAACCACCACAGCCACCCTGCCCACCTACACAAGAGGCCTGCAGCCAGCAGAAACTAAGACCATATAATTTCCTGGAAGGGCTTGGGAAAAAGTCCCACAGGGCTCCCAACCATCTCCCCATGAAGAATGCAATGTTCCTGCTACGTTTATATTTTGAAAGCTTTTGCTAACCAAATAAGCTACAATAATATAATTGTACTAATAAAAATAACAACCACCATTTACCAAGAGACAACAATATTCCATATATCTTATAACTGTTATTCATTTTTAAATCTGTTAAACAATAAGGCATTTATTTTCCCATTTTTATTCATCAAAGGGACATGTACGTCCCAGTCAGAGTACTGGTCCACATGGTCCACATGAAACAGCATCTGTGAGCCCAATACTCTGTAAGACCCCCAGGCCCAAGCAATGAAATAGGTCTGGCTGGCCAGGGCAGCCTCAGCAGGTGGTGTACAGACTACTTCTGGCAATCACCTGAAACATGGTGATTGCTATAGGCCCCTTCTCCCTGTTACTCTTGTCAAGGACCTCAAGTAAGGGACAGAGGGGGGCAACTGAATGAGCCCAGTCCCCTCATCTTACAAATGATAGATCCATACCGGAAGTAACAAAAGTCCCACTCTCCTGTCACACACCTGGTAGCAGAACACAGGTTTCCTGATCCAAGTGAAGAAAGCAGCCTGGACCCCTCGGGGCACTGTTCAAAGCTGCCAGAGGGCTGTCCCCACGCACTCCCCACCCACCCCACTGGCCCTTTCTGGGCTCCGGGCATGCAGAGAACTCTTTCCATAAAGAGAACCCATCTCCAGTAGGGCACCATCAAGCACTGGCTCGGTCAGAGTGGCCACAAATGTAATTCAAATTAAAACAAGGCTAACCAGAAAGCTGGCAAGAAGGAGACTTTAGAGAGCTTTGATGCTTCCCCTAATGACTGTGTTGATACTATTCAATCAGATGTCAGGTATCAAATTCTCTACCTTTAGATTGTTTTGGAAGCTCTTGCTTTATTGATGCCACATATGTGATCAGGGCTATCAGGGTGTATTCTACTCTGTCTCCTAATCGCCCTCTTCCAATGTCCTTGTTTTTAGAAGAAAAGGTGGGGTATCCGAGGGCTATTTTATATATATATATATACACACATATATACATATATTACATATAATAAATGAATGGAATCAGGAAACATGCTTGCTACAGATTAGGTCTCCTATCAACAGAAATATTTCTCAGAATGTCTCATGGCCAATGAATTTTTATACATCACTATTGTCTACAGATCTATATTATGGGAGAAAAGACATAAAGAAGCAAGTTAGAGAAAGAGTTTGATAAAAGACACCCCATTGCTAGATTCACTCCAGACATGTGCTCATGCCTTAAAACCAAACCATTTAATTGGCATCAGAGGGGCCTGACCCACCATGTTTGAAATGCAAACAAATATTCACTTGAAATGTTCACTAGTTCCACAGCACCCAATGAAGCAAGGCTTGGGCTGAATCAGTGGGATGGGGTGGGGTGGGGTATGGCAAGTCTGCTGGCCATGTTTCAAGATCGGAATTTTCACCAACCCAGAATTTTCACATCCAAATGTATCTTGTCCCCTTCCAAAGAGACATGCTGGAAACTCATATTTTATTCCAGCTACACTGCTATGCTTAAAAGCCCCACAGACTCTTCTAGAAGTGCATCAGATTGCATGGCACACTCTTTTGAAAATCCTCAGTGGTGGAGAAGTTTTGTCCTTCAGGGAGGATCTGAGTTTGAGTAAGAGTTGAAAGTCGTTCTGAGCCAAGTCTGATGAATAAGGCAAGTGATCAGACTGGAAATGCTATTTTGAGCATTAGTGAGGTTCAGATATAAAATAACAAGACTCCTTTTATGTGTCTGTGATGAGGAGTGTGTGTGAATATATGATTTGTAAACTAGTTTCTGAAAGAGAAACTCTTAAAAGTTTCAAGCAGTTGCAGTATTCCTGGAGCAAGGGCATATCCTTTCAAAGTCATTGCTTCAAAGAGGTCAACCGTTATTGGGAAATAGAAATGGGAGGGTACAAACCCAGGTCTGAGGCCATTACTTTGGAGCCCCACGTGGTGAAAGAAAGCAGCGAGGTTCTATCCATAGCTGGAGTAGAATCCACTCCGTGGCCAGGCCCTGGGCTGCACGCACATTAATGGAGACCATCACACTGGGAAGGCTGGAAGGGGGCTGGGCCCTCCTCCCAGGCCTGCTGGCTGGCTGGCTCTGTTCTGAATGACACAGCTAATTAAGGTAAGTACTATTGCAGCTCTGGGCTGGAGCTGCCGAAACGGGGCTAGCCTTCCTGGTGTCACAGCTTCCAGATGAATCCATATTTCAGGGGTTAACAGCTCATCTGTAAATAAAATAAAATGTCCTCTGGGCTGCAGCCAGGTAGCCCATTCCTGCCTTTGGCCTGAATGTGATTAGCACATTGGGGTGAAGGCAGGGAGGGGGTGAGAGGGCAGTGGGAGAAGGGAATCAGTTGGAGATTTTTTTAAAACCCTCTGAGAAGTGATTTTGGTGACTAATTTCCGAAGGAGGTTCCCCCTGGGACACTACCTCCCTAGCCCCCTAACTTTTAAAACTAAGTTCATTTTGAGGAAAAAAAACATAGTAAATTGGCTTCTTGTGGCTCAAGGCCCCCTAAACAGAATCAGTAAGGCCAGGGCACCAGACAGACCTTGTGGGTGCACAGGTCTTCCTTGTACTTGGAGAGTAAGGTGGGAATAAATGAGGCTGGCTTCAGGTTGTGCCCCCCAGTTTTTGTCAGAATCTCAAAGATGAAACCAAAAAAGACACAGCAAGCTAACACGAACTGTACCTGTAGAAGCAAATAGGCTAGGAGGTTTAGAAAGCAGGAAAGGCACAGGCACCTACATGAAAACAATCCATGAAAATCTGGTCCTTCCACTAAACCTAGCTTTAAAACAAACAAACAAACAAACAAAAAACCCTGCTATTTGAATACTCAACTGTTGTTTTATTTTCAAAACCAGGTTTGTGTATGAAGCCCCTGCATCTTCTTCAAGGTAGTCAGGAGCTCTGCTAAAGCTACACAAACTACATTCTCCAGGAAGCCTTCTGCCTCTTGAGAACATGCTCAGAAAGAAGTAAACCTGTGCACCCACCGCCACCAGGCAATTGTAATAATAAAGTGAAGGCAACCATCTTCACAAATTTTTCCATAAATCAGAAACTCTTTGAAGGTAAAATGTTGCTTGTAAAATAGCAAAGTGGCATCATTTAGGCGTAACCAGTGACTATGCAGCAGAGACCTAGGGATAGGTTTTGTTTAATTTTCTGAAATACCCTAAGTGTGAGCCCAGGTGATATTTTTATGTCTCCTTACGTGCCTGTCTATTTAGTCTCTTTAATAAGCTTGGAACGATGATGCACATGGGTTCCATTAAGGGCTTGAAAGTTTTCTCACATCTAGCCACACAAGAAATTCCTCCCAGTATATCTAACTTGTCTGCACGTCTGCTCTCTTGTTAACTTTCCAGCAACCTTTCCTTTCTTCACCCCACTTTCAGCATGTGGTGAAGGCATTAGCGAGGGTCGCAGCATATTATCTCCCCGTTCCAGTTAGGTGAGGAGGAACAGTTGACTGTACTTTTAAAAGTGCAGTCAGCTTTGGAAAGCATGAGGGTTTCTGTCTTTTGGGCAGGGCTGGGGGCAGCGGGGCGGGGGGGGGGGGGGCGGCGGTGGTTTGTTGTTGTTGATGTTGTTGTTGTTTTCACAAACAGCCCAGCTGTAAGAAGCCTGTCATTTCTCAGCCTGTTGTAGAACTCCAAAAGCCACACTCTAGCAGTTGTCTTCCCACACATCAAAAAACAACCACCACTCCCCCCCACACACATACACACAGCTCAGCTTCCATATTTCTAATGCTTTCCTTCAGAATACTTTTAAGAAATTATTCCTACACTGGGCCTTCCACAGAGTGCGTAACACAGACTAAGGGTTTTTCTAAAATCCAAATCTGAGCAGGAATTTTCTGTTTCCATGAAAAGGTTTCTAAGATGTGCACAGAAAATGAACTTCCAATAATTGTCTCCACCGTATTAACGCATATCTTCTGTTGGAAGAAAATCTGTAACCTCATCAAGGAATAGAATTCAAATAAATTTTCATTGTCCCACTGCACAAAGCTAAGCTTAGGCGAGTCCTAATTTGTTATTCATTCTTCTTGTTTAATTCATAATTTGATGCTAAATGTGGTGAAACAGCAGTGCCCCACAAACTCAACTGCATCTGTTCTCAGATACATTTCTTGCAGCTACACAGGCTTATGTTTTGCACTAAAAATGTTTTTAAGCTCAGAAGAGCAACATAAATGGAGGGTGAGTTATTTTTTCTATGCCTAGCAAGCCAACATTAATCTCTCTCCAAATTTTGGGTTCCGTTTTTAGTTTTTTACTCTCTTTTACTCTTTTTTCTCCCCATTCTGGCTAACTGTGCTTCTCAGTATTTCCCAAACCCTTATTTAAAGCAAAAATTCTTCCTGACAAATGTTTTTGGTTTAAAACTAATGTTTGCCC
Organism: Bos indicus x Bos taurus; assembly: GCF_003369695.1. Classification (NCBI taxonomy): domain Eukaryota; kingdom Metazoa; phylum Chordata; class Mammalia; order Artiodactyla; family Bovidae; genus Bos; species Bos indicus x Bos taurus. Next base: position 70,519,248 of record NC_040077.1, read on the forward strand.
CAACTGGGTTAATGCCACAGAAGCTAAAAAAAAGGTTTTCAAAAAATATTCCACAACCTGATTTTTAATTTACTGCATCATCAGCTACTTTTATGATAATATTTAATCTACTGAAACAAAACCAGCCTTAGAGGGGAAAAAAACAAACACCAACAAAAAGATAGTTTATTTTTAGCAGCTTCATTCTCACTTAAGGTGGCTACCGAAAAGGCAAACAGTCTCACCTAGGAACAGTAGTTTCTCTCCTCTATTTTTCTTTCTCTCTTCCTTCCTTCTTTCCATTAATTTTTTCTCTCTTTTTTTCTCAGTAGCTGAGTTAATCACATTAAAGGTTAGACTTCACAAAGTGCAGTTAACAAGTCTCTGTAAGAAGGCTTTTAGAAAGAAACACTCCCCACCCACCCACAGAAAAAAATTTATAGAGTGGTGATAAGTGTAAATAGTCAACCGTGGTCCAGATGTGCAAAACCCCGAAATGAAAAGAAGTTTAGTGACTACAGCACTTCATGAGGTCAAGTTTGGAAAATTTGGCTCAGAGGGCCATGATGGTGAGAGTGTCATTATTTAGGAGTCAGGAAATTAGGGAAGGGAGACAATAAAATTGCCTCAAAATTCAGGGAGTTTCTTCATCTCGGGTGCTTCAAACTGTTTTACTCCAGAGTTCATTGTTTTAGAGACAAGTCAGATGGGAGAGATGGCAAAGCAAAGTAAGCATTCTATGGGTTCTTATGGGTCTCTATATCCTATGTTTGTTCAGACTGATTTCTTAAGAACTAAGCATTCTAGTGAGAGACAGTTATGCCTAGCACTGTGCAGATAAAAAACACCCTTGAAAACCATGCCCTGAAGATGCAAACTGTAATGGAAACTGAGCCAGGGCAGTGGGCACCTCCCCCTACCCTTAAGGAACTGCTTCCAATCAAAAGGTGAGCCCCTCTGCATGCCTCCACATTTTTAAGCACTGGCCTAGATTAAGGCAGCTCCAAGCCATTAGAATGGGCCTTTCCTGAATGGAAAAGACGTTACTGAAGTTTTGCCTGTGTTTCTGGTAGAAAATGGCCCTACCCCAGGAGCACCGTGCTGGTGGCTCCTCAGCAAAGTAGAAAATGTCACTTACGCATGAGCCGTGACAACAGCATGTACAGGCCCGCACGTACGCTTTCCTCTGCCGAGCAGCTGCTACAGCTGCAAACTGCAGGGCAAGATCAAGAGGACTAAGGAGGCCAACGACCCCACATCCACAGCGCTCTGGCCATGGAGCACTGCAAGAGAAAGTTCAGGTTATGTCAGGATGTTTCCCCTGGAAATGAAGGGGAGGTTTCCTTTAAGCTCCATAATTAGCTTGTTTGAAAGCTCTCTGATTCACCTCTCCACCCTAATTCTTAAGATCATGAATTTTGCATTATTCTATGCACAATAATGCACATAAAATTAAATAAACAATTTAATTAATTTAATTAAAATTAAATATTAAACATATTGTGTATAAGGAACCTGCGCCTTTGATTTAATTGGGCGGGAGAATCCCAAGCACTTTGGGTAACAGCAGAAAATAATTAAAAACAACAAGTACGTTAGCCTCTGGGTACAAGAAATAGTTGGGAGCCTTCTCTTGAGAAAGGTTTATTTAATTAAAATTAAACTAATCTTTGGAAAACATTTGATAAGCATTTCATAATACAAATCATAATCCAAAAAATGAGGCTCAGCCTGCTTCTTCACAATACAGGAAAATTGTGTTAAATAATTTATCTCTGGCAGTAGCTACTTTCTCCTTTATACACACACATACACACACACACACAGAGTAATTCAATAGACAACATGTTTACTAGGTTTGAATTCTAGGTAATATTTGATTCATTTAAAATCTAAGATAAACATTAGCAAAGCGTATTAAGCGTAATACATCCATAGTGAGAATTTAGGAGACAGTGCTTGATTTTGAACTGGGTATTGATTTTCAGAGTCAACAAGCCTCCTTCCAAAAGCATCCTCATGAATTCATTTAAAAGGAAAATGTAACTGTTTTGGCAAATCACTATCTTGTTAATATTAGTGATTTTGGCAAATCAGTAATATAGCCCCAAACACTGAAAGATCGCGGTCCCACAGTCATCCTCAGATACATTTAACTCACAAGGCATCGTGGTTAGTGCTTCAGACCAGGAGAGGAAAACCATTTATATTCCTGCTTCCCTCCCACCCCCAGTTAATGTGACTAGATCTGTTATTCAGTTGCAGAGAATTAGATAATATTAGACACAGACCACAAAAGAAAGTCATCAGATACACACACACTACCCTGCTAACTCTTCCCAGGGCCTGACCTGCCAGAACCCCAGACGTCCATCGTCTTTACTAAACCAGGGCCCAGTTTGACACCTATAGCCTGAGCAGGAATATCACCAAAATAAGTTTGTGGTCCAATTCCAAAATTACTGAATGCCTGCATCTCAGCTAGCAAGTACCTACAGGCATAACTCTAAGCCTAAATTATATAAATGCCAATTGTCCACCTTTTAAAACATCACATACCCCTAAAGAAGACCAAAGTTAGACCATCCACTGACTCAGGTAATTCCCTTCACTTCTATTTCTGAATAACTTAGTTTACCAGAGGATATAAAATATTTTCTTATATTCTAATGATTCATAAAGGATAAAGAAACTATATTCACCTCAGAGATCTGTTGGGAGCATACAACAATGCATTTTTGTTTTGTCCTTACAGCAAAAGATTTTCAATATATGTCTTGACAACAAATCATATTCTCCACTGGTCATATGTAACCTAAAAATCATTGTGTGGGCTGTACATACCCACAGGTGTCACACACATAGAAAAATATGAGTCAAATGTCGTTCTACCTACACCAGGTCATTTTATAGTGTCTTTGCTTTGTAAAGAAAGCCATGACGATATGTAACATGCTATTTTATAAGCAGTAATTCATAATGGCAACTAATAATTATTCCTACAACATCACGCATTCCTCAAAAAATTCAGCTAAGCTTTTAACCATTTTCCCTGTTTGGTTCAACTTTTCTTTGATCAGAAGAACAAAGTACCATTGGAGACTTACAGTTGGACTGAGAGACACGGCGATCCAAAGGGTGGCCTGCCTATTACCAGACTTAAAATTAAAAGAAAAAATCTGGAGATGGGGCAGAGCTAAGAAGGATTGTAAGCAAAATATCCCAAAGCCACCTCCAGTTCAATTAACTCTTTCACATCATTATTGGAAAAGAATGCTTAACCCTCTAGAAAACACCCTGTGAAGAGCCTGGTGCAGCCCTGGCTCCCTCCAGCCAGGACCACGGCTGCAGAGGGTTTCTCTTCTGCCATCCAGGGCTTGTCAATGGTGCCCTTCATTTGCATGTCAATCCTTTTACATGATTAATATGTATTTATTGACCAGAAGGCCTTCCCAACCTAGGACAAAGGGAGACAGGCAGTCAGTCCCCTTTTATAGGGCAGCTATAACTTTCCTGGCAGGACTGACAATTGTGCACAGAAATAATTCTCTTCCAGATAAAAAGTTCCCACCATTCAGACTCATGAAGTGATGGAAAGAAAACAATCTAAACTGGGCACCATAAGCTCATGTGCACCCTCCACCCCTTCCCCCTAAAGTCATTTGTCTCCATTTCCTGCCACAACTGGAGAGTGTGGACAGTTACTTTGAAGACCAGAAAAAAAAAATGACCCAGAGTCTGAAGTTTTTACATCTCGTTGGGCCCACAATGGCCTCTGAGGCTGAGGTCTGCCCACAGGCAAGGCCTGACCAGAACCCTGAGTTACCTGGGGGAGGAGACTTGCCTTCTTTCCGACGAACGTGAATCTAGAAACAGGATGAAGCTGCACCCACCACAGCCCACAATTCAACTCCTCATCAATCTTTTATTCACTCAAATAAGCGTCACATTTCCCAGACTGACATGTAGAGTTTTATTTATTAAACAGCAAATTCCATTTTTATAAAAAGATCAGCCTTGTATCAACCATGAAAGATTCCCAGAAATTCTCTCCTCTTATATCTATTTCCTCACTCGTCCCACATATGAAACTAAATAAATAACAGCCTGGATGGTCAAGCAGTGGCATAAACTTCCACTTTCACTCTGGCATCTGCCTGTCTGAATGTCAGAGATGAGACTCCAGATAAGTTTAGAAAAATTGTGCACAGTATTACGATGACTTGTTTGTCCTGACGCCAAGGATATTGAGTCAGAACATCCAAGAGGGTTTTTTTTTTTTTTTGTCTTTATCCTGGGTGGTTCTGGGACTTACTCAGTTTGATTGTTGGCTTCCCACTTCTGAGGGTACTAAGTTCTCCACCCCACAGGGAGGCTGACAGCTCACTGTCTAGGGTTTCCAAGGAAAAGTGCATGAAACCATTTCTTCTATAAAGTCCTTCACTGCAGAAATTAATAAGAAAAAAGGGACTTTCCCTTTAGGTTGAGGTAGTTCATAGGCAGCCTCCACGTAAGCACTGTAACCTCTTGAAGGAAATGCACACACGTTTATGAACACCAACAAGAAATCAGTCACCTTTTCACTTCAAGGCCAGCTCCGAATTCCTCCCCAGGATTCATCATCCTGGGACTTTATGAAAGGTACTCATTAGAGGTAAACTCACTTGATTTTAAAGCAGAATTCTGGGGTGTTGCTCCTCCCAGTCTGTCCCTTACCTACATCCTATCGAACTCTAGGCAGTTGGGAACAAATGGTACGCTTTGCAGGAGGACTTGTCACAGGCTTGCTCTCCACCCATAGTCTGGTCTGGACAAGGTAAGGGAGGGAAGCAGTTTAAACAACCACATGGCTGTCTGTCTGACTTCAGCCAACCCCTGTTTCATTCACGGTGTCATTTTTACTTAAACTGGTTTACATGTATAGACTGTGCATAAAAGAATCCCAGAAAGAGTCCTAGAATTCCAAGAATGTAAACTTCAAGGGCTAGGCCTGCAATGGTGAACTTACCACAAGCAATTTAACATAGAATGGCCCCATGGATGTTTATAGGCAGGATGTTTCAAATTTCTGCCCAAGTTTTGCCCATACAGAAATGTGATGCTTATGTTGAAGAAGGTATTTCCCTTAATAATAACCTCAAAGAATATTGCCCTGAAATAGACCCGGAGTCATTTCAGAGATGCTCCTCTAGCTTCACACTTCTTATGTGATGCCCAGAATGTCAGGACTCCCCCTGCATCCATCCCTGTTCCCAATTCAAGGTTACACTTTCAAAAGCTTCTTGAGACTACTCCATACAACCACATTTCCCAGGAAAAATATCCACCAAAAATTCAGACATGAGTGTGGATAGCCCCTGAAAACAAATACAAAGACAAGGAGGGAAAGTATCATGAGAAATAGAATATAATCTCTAAATTCTGTACATCTGTGCTTTATTCCACTAACCTGAACAGATCTATGTGTTAAAAGTAGGGAAATAATTTTTTTCCTGAAGCTACTGACATAAAAAACTAAGGTAGGTGCACCTAAACCTGCCTTTGTTTTCTCTTTGACAGATCATAAATTCAGCTAAATTAACCAACCAGAATCAGTCCCAGAGGTATTGCCTCTGATATTATTAAAGTTAAGGGATGGGTTCCGATGTTTACAGTATTCCAAATAATCAGACTTCAGGAATTCACATGGCTAATCTGGAAATCTGGGCTATACCATACCAACATGGCACCTGGGACGCTAAGAGTGCAGCCCACCAATGCCCACCTCAGGGCATCACAGGCACTTGACTTAGGTCAAGTTCAGTTGATTGAATAATTTATCAGGATACAACAGAGGTTTCCCTCTAATGTTTGTTATCCTTAGAAGCCAATCTCTGTTGGCCAAAGAATACCTTTTAATTTCAATTCACTGACTCCCACTTCATACATTTGGTGGAGTAAAGGAGTGGAAACCACAGCATCCCCCCCCACAAAAAAAGCCTTCTAAATTTGAAAGAAGATTGAAAACTCCTGAACACCTCTATTCTCTCTTTGACCCCCTCCTTATCTAAGATTGCAGGCCATTAATCCAAAATGGGCACTAGAGCATTCTGGTATTTGCCTTCACGTTAAAATAACTGAACAATTAATGAAAGTTGACCACTGTTTGTGCGAGCAGCAAGCCCTCTCCCTTGCTTCCCCGACTTAGTGACGCATGATCCGTGATCGTATCTACTCACCGTCGCATCCCCTCCCCATCCAGCTGGCTCTGTCATCCCTTACTGCATCAGTGGAAACTCCCCAGGCTCTGTGAGGTGACTTTGCCCTCAAAGAACCATTAAGACTGCTGCTCTTGACCACTGAGGACCTTTGTGGTAAAAAAGTCATCATCTATTAAAGGCAGAAAGGACAACTACAGGGGCTTGACTCCATTGCAAGCTATAGACAAGTCACCAGCCACCTAATAAGGGAAATGCATCATTTCCAGGATGGTCCCTATTGATACCCCAAGGCAAGTCTCACACACTTCCATAAGGTGGCTTCTTAAGAAAAACAAGCTCCTCTAAAACAGAAGCAGAATTAACTTCCACTTTCCCTGCAACCTGTGAGCTGGATAAGGTGAGAGAAAGAAGGACTGACAGTCCCTCCTGGTTATCCACCACCCCCCTTGCAAACAACAGCCTTTGTGTTGGAGGGGCTCCCAGCATGGGATAACTGGAATGTGGGCCTGCCACTGTGTTGGAGTTAATAATACAGTGTCACAAAGGAATTTAAGCCTGAACTTGGGAAATTCTCCTTCTAGGAGTTTATACTTCTTCCTCTTCAAACTTCACTGCTCTGTCTCAAAAGAATAAGAAATCTTTATCGTTTTTCCCCCCAGAGGTCATTACACTTCTTTTCAACCTCCTCGTTGTGAGATGACCAAAGAATCACTGATTATGGAGAAGGCAAATCGCCTGCAATGTGTGAGACCTGGGTTTGATCCCTGGGTTGGGAAGATCCCTGGAGGAGGGCATGACAACCCACTCCAGTATTCTTGCCTGGAGAATTCCATAGACAGAGGAACCTGGAGGGTTACAGTCCATGGGGTAGCAAAGAGCTGGACAAGACTAAGCAACTAAACAACAACAACCACCAAGTCACTAGGTGAGTTTTGTACATCAAAGATAGAAAGGCTCTGGATCTACTTCCAAAAGGACCCATCGAGACTGCATATATGCATCAAAATAAAACTGTGGACAGAGAGTTGTCACTATGGACACAAGCCCTTGACCGCCTGAGCATGGAGAAGATCAGGGAGGGCTAGAGGGTTGGAATGAGAAAGTGAATGAGGTCAGGACAGCGTACATGGGTCTCCTGGCTCTCCTGGAACACACTGCAAATTCCAAGGAACTCCACTGTAAATAGAAAAGGGAGGTGCAGCATTAAGGTTAGCAGTGATTTGCACTGCATTGGGGACCCATAGACTACAGCCCATGAGGCTCCTCTGTCCATGGGATTTCTCCAGTCACATACACTCAACATCACAGGGATCCTCAAGAGTAACCCTCTGGACACCCCTTTTCTCCAATCTCAAATCCCTCAATTCTCAAGTCAGGGGTATGTAACTAGGTCTTTACTCCAACCAGCGGGAGCTTGCTGGCTGCAGCCCCAGCGAACAGAGCTCTTCCCTTCCCCAGGTAAGCCCATTGTAGGGGCTTTTCCCGACGATGCTGTCTCACAGCCAAGTGAGCTTGTGAGCCCAGAGACGGCTGAGGATCCGAGACAAGGAACTCGCTCGCTTGGTCTTTGCCGGGCAGTGTTTGCCATTTGCGGGAATAAATGAAGCATCGGTAATCTCCATAATAGAGCTTTCACGCTTCATTCTCTGAAACTAAGTTGGAGCTTAGACAGAAAGAAAAAAAGGAGGACTTTTAATTTAAAGTAATGATCATCAACACTCTGGCTCTAGAGAATCTCTAGGGGAGGGTTCCCCACCCTACCCCCAGGAAGCTGGAGGGAGGGCCGCGGCTCCCGCGCCTCACCAGGCGGGTCTTTTTGCTTAGATTGGTGGGCCAAATCCAAACGTGAGCAGCTCTCCTGGAGTAACAGGAAGGAGAGAAGCCCAGAGAGGGAGAAATATCCGATCAGGTTGTCCAAGAGAAAGGAGAGCAAGCCCTCTCCACCGAGGCCCGGCCAGGACTGGGGGCAGAGGCGTCTTCTACACAAGTCAGCAGTCCTCACTTGAGTTGCGCGGGGCGCTGTGGGGGCGCTTCCTCAAAACCCCGGGTATCTCTGGTTACTTTCACCCGCGGCAGCTTCGGTTTGGGGTCAAAGTGTTTGCACGTGGGGTGCATGGAACACAGAATCTCGCCCACCTGGAATCCCCTGATCCTGCCTAGTCCGAGAGCCCCAATAGTTCTATCCCAAAAGGGAATTTTGTTCACTTCAGCTGAATGAAAGTGGCGTCGGGAGGCTTTGTCCTTCCAATTCTCTCCTCCCCTAACACCCCGGGTCCCCTCACTCCCTTGCCACTACGCAAACCCACAACCCTAGACTTCTCACTCTGCAACTCCAAACAGCTCGACCCTGTTAGGGCATTTTGGAGAAGAGATAAGAAACTGAGGCCCTAGGAACATGAAACTGGGGTTTGGCCGTCTTCCCCCGAGTAGGTAACTAGCGATTCCGACGGAGCTCTGTTTCTGCCCGCAGAGGGACAGCGCACTTGAACCGACCCTGAAGTCGTGAGGCTAGCGTTGAAGGCCAGAGCTCAGTCCGCAAGGGGAGGAGGCGGGGGAGTTGCAGCCAAGGACCGAAGGTCCTCGCCCGGCCTCCGTCCTTCTCACGCCCGCCTAGCCGGCCGCACCTTCCTGGAAGCTCTATAGGGCCTGGGTGGGCGCCGCTCAGAAAAGATGCTGACCAAGGGCAAGAGGACTGCGCTAGTTTTAAAGAAATTCCATGCAAACAGTTAACCTGAGGGGGAAACCACAGCTGTGCCTAGGAAAGCGAATTGGCCAAATATCTCCAGAAAAGGAAAGGGAAGATGGAAAAAAGTCTGCCACCTGAAAGTGGGCGCTTTATTGTGGGAAGAGGCGGCAGGGGGCAGGGCTGCTGCAGCAACTTTTTCTCTCGCCCCCCAAAAAAGATCCCGCATCGGGGATTTCGGAAGGCGCTCACCTAGTCCAGGAAAATGCAGGTGGCGGCCCTTCGCGGGCCAGGTTCGCCCCAGCCAGGCACCAAGCAGGCAGGCGCCCAAGCTCTCGGACGCCAGGGCCTCCGGGCCAGCCAGGGCCGCGCAGGGCGCCGAGCGGGCTGGCCGAGCCGGGCAGCCGAGCCAGCGAGGGTTTCGGCTCCCGGTGGCAAATGTGCGCGAGCGCGCGCCTCGTCTAACCCTTCAGGACAAGTTGAAACAAATAAAGTCGGGTCTCCACAGCCTGAGGTCCACCCCTCCTCCTTCCTGGTTTGACCCCAGGCCCGGCCGCTCCAAAACATGGTTTGCGCAGCTCAGATTGCCAGCCGCTGCGCGATACCGCCAGGGCAAGGGCGCACCGCCAAAGGAAGGGAGCTTCCCCAGGGGCCACGACTTGGTAGCCCGGGAGTCAAGGGGGCCGGGGGTGACTGGGGAACGTGGTGGGAGCGGGGAGCGTGGCCGCCTCCAAGGTCAGCCCCGGTCCTGCGCGCCGGCCCAGGGAGGGAAGCGAGAGGTCGGAAGTCCCCGGCCTCCCTCATAGCCTCCAATCCCGGGAGCAAACTTGGGAGCCGGGCCACGGACCAGAGGAGACGGAGGGCAGGAAGCCAAAGAGACGCCCAGGCACACCCTCCGCAAAGGCCGAGTCCGAGTGGTCGGAGAGGTTGACCGCAGGAGGGCAGTCTTCTGAACGAAAACGGAAACCTTGGAGCAGAGGACCAAGGAGGAACCCAGAGGCCGGGAAGCCCATAGAAAATTACTGAAAGGAGAGCGAACCCGGCCTAGACACAAATCGAAACTGTACAGAGATAGTCGCTTGGGGGAACCCGGGTAGGAGATGCGGGAATATTGGCGCCTGCGGGTGGAGGGAGGCGGGTCCCTGTGCATCACCCGGAGCCCAGCGCCCGGGCAGCCCTCCCTTTGGCGTCTCCATCGAGCCGGTGGGCAGGATCCCGCGCTGGGCTAGCAGAATTGGGGTTTCGAGGTTCCCCGAGAGAGGACGAGCCCCAGATGCTCTCCGATCTCCAGCCTGACTCGACAGGTCAGCGCAGTCCAAGCCTACGGCCTTTGCTGCGCTGACCGGAAGTGCATCTGCGAGGCGCCCTCCGCAGACCGCGCTGGGCGCGCAGGCAGCTCCAGCCAGGGGGGAGAAGCCAAGGTCCGAGAGGCCAGGGGCGGGCTGTGTCAGCCGAGCCAGATTGGGCTCAGGAGGGAGAGGAGATTGTGAGGGTAGACACTGCTGATTGTGGTGGGAAGGGGTCATCTTGAAGACCTCCGGGGAACCTAATCTGAGACCAACCTGGGTGAAGTGGGATTTGAGAGCAAGAATTCGAACGTGAGGTACTAACTTGAGAGAAGAGTGGGAGGTTGGAGATGGCGGCTGAGGACTACTCCTACTTAAGAGTTCAGAAGAGAAAGAATAGCCTTTAACCCAAATCCACCCCATCCCGACTTATGCAGAAGTTCTCTTACTGTGGAAACATAGCACACCGGGAGAATCGTCCTGGTATTTTATGACATATAATTACTGTGTAAGCTTTAACGTGGTTTGGTGTGACTTTGGCAAGAATGTCCCTGGACCTCACTTTTCTTACCTGTAAAATGGGGATGATAATATCCAACTCAAAGAAGTGTGTGAGGTTGAAAAAAGTAAACTGTGTCAAATGGCTAGCAACGTGGGACACTGGCTGTCAGTAAATAGAGAATCTGTTATTATTTTTAAATTTCTGGATGTGTCTTCTTGTAATGATGAATTTTCATCTTGGATGAAAGACTTTTAACGGCCGCCTCACTGCAGCTGGAGGGGGGTGTGGGGCAGCAGCAGGGATTTATCAGTGGTTTCCCACTGCATTCACTTCATCAGTGGGTACCACTGTGTGCCTTCCGGCCTGAATCTGCTGGCCTCTCAGTCAGGGTCCTAGCCCACTCTTGCAGTCGTCTGTCCTTGAGGAATGTTCAATTTTAGTAGGTCTGTCTCTTCCTTGGATTCCTTCCATCTCACCTACAGGGGTCTCCCTCCCCTCTGCGATGTAATTGCTGTTCCTGGGGTGCCAGGAGTGAGTGGAGAGGGCGGGGGGAAACGGAGTGGGGGTACTGAGTGCACCCAGGATGGCGCTTCTCACCACCCCTGCACTTGCACTTGCATGGCAGCTGGGTCTGGGAGGAATCTTCTGGTAGCTGCTAGTCCCTGAGAGATTGCTTGCGTGTATGCTCTGTCCCCTGGCAGAATTGAGTGGGGAGGCTTGTGCTCACAGCTTCCCCCAGCACAGGGCTCCTCCTGCATCCTCCCACAGCCGCCCCTCACCCCATTCCCACATCTGAAAGGCAAATCTGGAGCATGGATCCAATCCTCTTCTCGGGATAAGCTGGGTGTGTTTGAGCATGCACAGTGCTCCGATCTCTGCTTTTCTGCAATCCATTATTGCAACCTGAAATCTTTCCAAATGTGCTCACAGCAACCTACCCCATATCTTTGGGAAGAATTCCAGAGTGGAGGGGCCTGCTCCATCTCCAGAATGGCATCTCTGGGAAAGGCTGCATTTAGAAGCAAACTCAAAGTGCAAATTATAATGGCCCAAGACTTACCCAACTCTCTAAGAAATCAGTTTCAGAAGTCTGCCCTCTCCTTCCCTGGATCTGCTTCACCCCCAGGAGGTACACCTGGGAAGGTGCAGGGCAGGTGGGAGGGAGGGATGGAGACAGGTGTAGCAGCAGCACATTTGTGTCTGAGCCCAGAGTCTCTGGGGAGAGAGAAGGGGCTGCCTTGACTCCAGACTTTCCACCCCACACAATCAATCCACTCACCTTAGTCCCAGTTCTCTGGTGGCCTTCATGAAAAGAAGTAGGCAGTCTAGTGTGTCCCCAGCCCTGGAAACAATGCCCTGTCTCTACACTGGATAGGAGCAAAGCCCATTAGCTGGGGCATGCAGATATGTATTGGACACCAGCAGGTGTACTCCTGGGTCATGTAAAAAAAGGGCCAGAAATTTCTACATTGACCATGGCCATCTGCTTGCTAGGAACCCATCTCTGTATGTCAGTTCTAGATATCTAGATACTTGTTTGTATATTTGCTCATATTTTACATAGGTGTACAAGTATTATATATGTGAGTACATTTTTTGTGCATTTGGATATGCAGAAGTATGTGCACATGTGCTGTATGTCTATATATGCATTGGTACCACCCACTCAGTGACACTCTTGAGGCCCTTACTGGACTTAGAGGAAATCTGAAGATTTTGCCTCTCACTTCCAGTATGCTTTCACACCCTGCCAGGCATTTCCCCTCCCACCCCCGACCCCCAGTTAAATGAAACTTTTTATTCCAGACTCCCTGTGGATCCCCTCCAACAATTAAATGCCTGGCCTAAATCATTTGGGGAGGAGTGGGGGCTGGTGGAGTCCCCAGTCTTGCCCCTTTCCACAAGTTACCACAATTCTTTCACCTGGGTTCAGAGTAAAAGAGAGAAGAGGTCTCTGGTGGGGTGATGAGGGATGGAGCAGTACTTGGCCACCTCCCTCCAGATGGAGTGAACATGATTTCCAATTTAAGCCATGGTGACATAGAGATTAAATGGGCCCCAGGCTGTGAGGCAAAGCGAGGAGAGGGGTCTTCAGGCTCGCCATCCCCTTCCCAGCCTGTGCCTGTTGGAAGATGAGGAATGAAGGTTGCCTGTATTGCCAGAGGAAGGGCTTTCATGAAGAAGAAAAGCAAGGCTGACCTTTGGAGAAACAGATGGCCATCCCCAGAAAAGCCACAGCAGACACTTTCACAGGGCAAGGAGTTTGGGGAGGCCAGTCTCCCTGACCCTGGCCTTGGCCTCGGCTTCTTGGTGTCAGCCAGGGTCACCCCTACCCCTGCAGTTAGGCTTTTTTACTGAGGACATTGGGGCATCTGGAAGCCCTGTCACAGGTGACAGGGCTGTGGGGGCCAGATGGGGGACAGGTTAGTACAGACTCTTTCTCTGTGCCCTTGGCAGCCTGGACACACATACACACACCCACAAACACTAATCGCTATTGGTGCCTATACACTCAAAACACACTTACACCTCCCAAGCCTAAATAAATGTATTTATTTATCAGTCAATAGCACCTCTATACAAATGCCCACGTGCAATACAACCCACAAACATACAAGCTAACACAGACCTACAATGTACCACCATACACCCGAATACCCCTTCTGTAGTCCACCCCCTTCCACACCTCCTCCTCCTGACCCTACTGAAGGAACAGGAGTTTCTGGCAAGAGAACAGAAGAGACCTTTGCCCTCAGAAAGAGCCAAGGATCAATACTGTTTAGACTTGGCTAGTGTGTATTTCCTCCTGGGCTGAGGAAGATTTAAGTTTATGGTTCAATCCAATCTTTAAAAAAATAGGTAGAATATAAGGAAGTTGGGATAGCACACTCTAGTATTTATTTCGATGCAGCCCCAGACTTTAATACACAGGCAGCTGGCTAAGCCAGACCCATAAATCAGAGAAATCAATGCCTGTTTATGATTATTATTACTTTCTTTTTTTAGAGGGGGTGCATGAAAGAAGTCTGACTGGAGTCCTCCTTCCCTAGTCTCTGCCCCAATCAGGAGGAATAAAAATGGGGATGGGGAAGAAAGAGAGAAGATAGGAAAGTCATACTGGACCATTTCTTGAGGACCTCAGCCAGATTTCAGAGATAAAGGCAGTTGTAATGAGTAGGTGTGACAAAGAGGAAGACACAGGGGGACCAGAGGAGCCATGGACCAAATGTTTAAGTTCTCCAAGCTTTAGTTTCCTCCTCTGAGTAAAGAAAAAAATTCTATTTACCCATAGTGATAGGAAGACAAAAGGAGATAATGGGCCAGAAGTCAAATTACATAATACTGACACATCCATGCAATTTACCAATATAATCCTGGGGAGAGGTGACCACCTCTCTCTCCCCCAGAGGGAAAACTCTTGGCTTTGATCTCCTGGTACAGATAAAGAGGGGCCTTAAGGAACAGGATGCTTCTTGGAGTTACTACTCAAGTTGGCCCCTGACTCTGCATCTGTGATCTTGAGGGACACAGGTATCCTAAGGGGCCACACTGAGGAAGGGAGAAGGAAGAGTAGCTCAGTTTCCATGCATTTGGATAGAAAGATTCTCTGTAGAACTGGGCACCCTAACATCCTATCTGCCTGTGGCCAGATTCTGGAAGGGGTACCCTCAGCCTCAGATCTCAGCCCCAAAACCAAAAGCTGTGGAGAACTTGAAGATTCCGGGCTCCTCCCCTGCATCGCCACCCCAAGAAAAGCAAAGGATATACTTCCAGTCACCAGAAAACAACTGGCCCAGGGAAGGGCCCACCTCACTGCTTTCAACTCTTCACTCAAGGATTGGGTGAGCATCTATTATGTGTAGAGGTTACTCTACACACCCAAAAAAGATGTGAATGGAATGCAATAAAGTTGGGAACCCATGGCAATGTGAAATGTGCTCTGCAACTCCAGGCCCCTGAACCCCAACCCCTCAAGCCCTTCAACAGGGACTTCAACACTCCCTTGGCTTCCAAGGCCTGACACCTGGCACTGTCATTTCACACCCAGCACAGGCCCAAACCAAGGTGAATTTTTCAAGAAAGGCAGACTGATCGGTCATTCCCACTCTCACAATAATCAATCCTGCAAAAACAACAGGAAAGAAACCCAAGGAAAGAGCACAGAAGCAGGGTTCCCCTACATGCACAAACACACGTGCAAACACAAATAAGCACATGTGCACACACTGTGAACTCACAAACATCCAAGTATGCATCTAATTACAGAGACATGAACATCCAATCGCATAATGTTCACATAATGCAGAAATACACAAAACACTGTGGGCACCCAGATGTACCAGTATTCATCTACACATGATCACATATGCACCCGAGTTTTTGGGGACACCTACATATCTGGTCATATGAGTATAGCTGCATACGTACATACTACAGAAGAGAAAGAAAAACGGGGAGAACAGAATTTACCATTTAAAAAAATCCTGGACCAAAGGGAGATTAGAAGGGACCTCCCCTTTCTCTTCCTAGTCCCTGAATGGTGGGACCCAGTGGCTACCCAGGAAGGATAGGCCCTAGGGTCTGGGACAAGTGTTCAGACATTTCCCTCTTGGAAATCTGGGGGTTCTGGGGCCCCAGGGGACTGGTGTTTGTGCCCCCCTCTATCAGAAAGCAAGCCAGGCTTTGTTGGGATTGTGAAAGGAACTTCGCTTATTAGATTTGGGGCAAAGGCAGGCCTGTGTGCATGTTGAGATCTTCGCCCCAGAGCAATCCCTGTAGCTGACTGAGGGGTTGCAGCTCCACATGGCTTCTCTGCATCGGGGCCTCCTCTCCGGACTTCGCCCACCATGAGTCCTGCCAGGTTCCTGTGCCGTCCTCGACCAGCCGTCTAGACAACCGAATCACTTCTCCATTGGAAGAGCAGTGAAGTCCAGACAGGCCAAGGTGGCCCTCGCTTAGTATTCCAGGCAGCCCCTCACCTCTGCCATGCCCCGGGAAGTCCTTTTGCTTCTAAAGGAGAAAACCTCTAGCAAGACTGCATCAGAAAAAGAGACAGAAAAAGAAAAGAAGCAAGCTGGAGAGAGGAGCAGGTTGAACCAGAGTATGCTGCAGCCCGGCTGGTCCTGGCTCCGCGGGAAGCAGACCAACAGCTCCGCAGTGTTTCCGAAGTCAGGACTGGGGTTTCCGGCCTTTGGTCTCCTTTGAATGCTATCAGAGACCAGGCGTGTCCCGCTAGACCCTCCAAACCCGGGCCATCCCCGGGTCCGAGCCATCCCTATCACCGCGCCCTCCTTGTACCCTGTATTCATTGTGCGGTGATGGATCTTAAGGCCTGGCGGAGCCTCGGGGCTCCGCGCTCGGTGTGTACCCGCTTTGCGCAGGGCCGCCCTGCGTCTTCGCCCTTCCCCAGCCCGCAAAGAGGAGGGCCGTCAGGCGCTCGTGAGCACAGTGTACACTTTATTTCAGACTACAGGTTTCTGAACATAATAAAATCTTTGGCTTGTAGCGGCGGTTCAGTCTCGCAGTCTGTGGGGTCGTATTTCTCAACAAGTCTCCGGAAAACGAAAGGGTCGGGGACAGGACAGACAGACGGACAGAAGGGGCTGGGGAGATGGGGGAGGGGGAGAGGCGAAGGGCAGACACGCAAGGAAACACACTCTCACGCACACAAAGAAAAGTCCCAGAGAAACGGAGGGCCAGCGATGCGGGACGGGAGGCACCGGAGAAGCAATAACATTCAAAAGAAAACGAAACTGGGCCAGGGGCAGCGAGGCGGAGGCGGGGGATAAAATAATTATAATAATTATAATAATTATAACAATAATAATAAAGGAGATTAATAAAAAGTCCAGCAAATAGAGATCGCTACACATAATTCTTTTCCTTACCTGAAATTAAATATATACAAGGTTGTAAGCGGTTTGGCTAGATAGAGCTTTAAGAGTTCGTAGTTTTCGTCCCTTATACTGTGAAGAGAGAACTGATCTTATTTTTCGATAGCACCTGTCTGAGTCTTTCTCCCTTTTGAAAAAAAATGTCTGGTTCCAATGTGACTCTCCATTCTGGGAACCTCTTTTTCTCTCTTTTCCCTGTTGCTCCCTTCCTCCTTTACGCTGATTCTTTCTCCCCGGGGCGTGGGGCCCACACTGGGGCGGCCGCGGTGCCAGGAGGGGGCGCGGGTGCGGCGGCCGGACCGCGCGGCCTCTGCCGGCGGCGGCTACTCGCTCTCGTCTTTGTCCTGGACCGTGGTGGTTGAATGGTTGTATAGTCCCTGCGCCATGAGGTGCAGCGCCAGGCCGTTCTTGATGCCCGTGGCTTTCTTGATCTTGGCGCGCTTGTTCTGGAACCAGATCTTGATCTGGGACTCGTTGAGGCTGAGCTCCTGGGCCAGCGTCTGCCGCCGCTGCTCAGTGATGTAGCGGTTCGCCTGGAATTCAGCCTTGAGTCTCTGCAGCTGCTCGGCCGTGAAGGCCGTTCTCGGCCGCTTGTCCTCCTTCTCGTTCTTCTTCTTCTTCAGCTTCCTGGTGCGGGGACCTGCAGCATCGGAGGTGGGGACAAGGGACAGAGGGCAGGGGGGAGAGGGCAGAGGAAGAATTGCGTGAGAATTGCGGAGCGGAGCTGGAGCATCTCGCCCCGGGCTTCTGGGGCGATAGCAGAGGCCGTGCAGCTCCTCCCGCCCACGAGCCCCTAGATCAATCTGCTGGCTACTGGGGTCGCTGGGTTCCCCTCTGGGAATCCTCTGGGATGCCAGAAGGGTCACAGGGGAAAACTGGCCTGCCGAAGTTGTGTATGCACCTCACACCTCAATTCAGAACAGACCCAGCCGTGATAGGTTTAAATCATAGAGTCCAAGATGGAAAGATATTTGGAGCCCTATCAGGCCCAACCCAGAGTTGGAGGTCAGGAGCCTGCTGTCTTCACAGACTTGGCATAAAAAGAGGCTCAACAGTGGAGTCATGAAGACTGGGATAGGACTGCCCTGCGGGAATTGCCAGCCTGCGAACTATTTTTCTCCCCCTCCTTAAGAAGCGCATCTACACCCACACACCTACAATAAGACCACATCTGCTTGTAGCTACGGACTCCAGAAAACAAGGGGATACGGAGGGCGATGTGAGAGGCTTGCCTAGCTCCAAAACATTCAGCATCTGTTCTCTCTACCTGCTCTTCTTTCCCTCTGGCCTAAAACGAAGCCCCTTATGGAGTCCCAGGAAGACACTGTCCACCTGCTTCCTGGAAAGGGGAGAAGAGGCCTTCCCCCAGTTGTATGCCTTATCCACATGCCCAGGCCCCTGGGGTCTCTGCTTTGTCCCTTGGATGGTACCAGTAAGAAAGAGAGGACCCTCCCCATCCTACACCCAGTGGCACAGGCAGGTCTCTCTCCCTAGTCCTTCGGATACAGAAGCTGCAATCTCAGGATTGAAAACTGAACAACAAAAGCAAGTCAGAGCTGTCTTTTCTGCCCACCTATGGTGATCTGCAAGAAAACTGCATCCCCCTCCCCACATCCAGAAGCAAAACAGGGGCAGAGGGACAGAAAGGGTGGGACAATCCGGAAAAAATCTGTGCTATGCCCTAAGATGGTTATAGGAAGAGGCCACAGGAAACCTTCCTAGGAAAGTGAAGGGTCCCTCAAAAATAGTCTGGGAAGAGGGCTGGCTATGAAGCCCAGCCCTGAAGAGAGGAGGAAAAAGAGGCCTCCACACGCAAGTCGTCTCTAGCATTTATTTGCTGGGCCCTGTCATGGTTATGGGAGCTTCCTGAGCTGAGTGAAGTCCCTGTCTGGCCTGTTAACCTCTAAAACTGTCTGGAAAGTAGGGTCTGCACCGGCATCTCGAAACCTAGTGACAGAGGGGTAAACCAGGCAGCTGGCCTCTGGGGCAGACCAGCTCCAGGGGTCACCAGCTGTCCTGTGACAAAAGAGTACAGGCCTGGCCGACCACCGCAACTCAAGACTGGGTTGAGGTTCCTCTCCCTGAACTGCCCCTGCAGGATTAGAAACCAGCACCCTGCCTCCCCAGGCTTGTAAGTAGGAAAGCAGCCAAGAACAAAGACAAGCCCCACTCCTGAGCCCGATGAAGAAAGCACTGGGAGGCGGGGTGAGGGGCCAGGAAGGCCTTGGTTTAGGTTAGTAATTAGCTGGTTGAGCAGAAGTGGCCCAGGAAATGTGTGCAACCTCAGAAAGGCCCCATTGTGAGATGGGCATCTCTTAGGTTGTTAGAGCGTTGTGGCAGTTGTTTTGTTGCTGTTGTTGTTGTTACTGTGTGTATGGGTGCCGTTGCAGAGGCATGAACACTTGTAATAAAATCGTAGCCTCCTGGCCAGCCTGAGCCGCACAGCCTGACAGCTCAATCACTCTATCCATCAGGCGAGTCAATCAAAGCAGCTTTTCGGAGGTTCAGGGAGCCCGATGTGTCAATAACGGGGCTCGAGATGGCGGGGGCTGATAGCGCTCATCGATCCGCGCCCGGCCAGCAGCGGAGCAGCGGTGGGAAGTCAGAGACCAGTCGGAGTGGAGCGCCGCACCGCGACGCCAGCCCGGCCTCCTGCCAGACCGGGGCGCGGAACCCCAATCGTAGGCCAGAACCCCTGCCGCCCTCCTCGAGGCGCCCATCAGCCTCCTGGGAGCTGCGGTCCCCGGAGGCGGGCAGACCACAGCCTCCTCACCAGGGGCCTCGTGGCTGCCCCTGAGTACCTCTCGGCCTGGGGTTCTCCAAGCTCAAAGAGGTATGTGGGGAAAGGGCCAAAGGAAAATTGAGAAAAACGGGCCTATGGCTAGCAGAAATTTGCTAACGGGCAGATGTACGGAAGGAAGGAGTGAAAAAAGGAAGGGGCAGGGCCCGGGAGGATGTGCCAGGCGGGCCACGGAGAAGCTGAGGTGGGGGCTGGCTCTTATGCCCTCGGCCCAGGTCCCTGGCCTGAGCCTAAGGTATCTTCTGTCCTCTCCCCCGTTTATCTGTCAGTTCCAGAGAATCGGAAGCCAGGGGCTCTCGGCACCCACTGTTTCCGAAACCGCCTTTCCCTGGATTCTACCCAGGCGGGTCAGGCCCTTTTGGCTACCCGGCTTGCAGAAGAAGGACAGCGATCAGACACGTTTCTCTTTCTTCCTGTGTCTCCTTATATCTATCTCTGTGCAAATGATCTCTCTGCAAAAAATATCGATACGGTGTTTATGTCTGCAAGGACACAAAGCGAAGATAATTTCTCTAATCAAAGCCTTGCTCAGTTTCGGCCTCCGCAGGATTTCAGACCCAGATCGCTAGGCCCACCTTCCCGCTGATTCTAAAAACCCCTTTCCCTGGAAGAAAAAGCGAAGACTGATTGAGTCTTTACTAAGAATAATAAAGGTAAAACACAAAGAAGGCGAGAAGGGCTCGGAGTTCAAAATTGAAGGATCCCACTCCCTGTACCCTGAGCCATAACCTCCCGGGCGGTAGTCGCAGAGCCCAGGAGCACAAAACTGGGTATAACACTCGGTAGTGACTGGAATCGAAGGTGAAAAGGAGAGAGCAGGCATGAGAAAAGAGAACCCTCGGGATCCGGCACGCACGCTCTCCCCAGCCCGGCGGCTGAGAGTTCTACCGGCGTCTGCCGGGCTCACCGCTAAGCCTAGGGCTGGGTACTCACCGGAGGACGGGCGATCGGAGTAGCGCGTGCAGTAGACCCAGGCGGGCCACACGAGGGGTTGCTGCGAGTCAGTTTTGACAACGGGCCCGCCGTTGGCTGAGCCCATTAGCAGTATGGCCGGGTTGCTGTGCTCCGGGTACTTAGCACCCTGCACACCTGGACTCCCCACGCCGCCTCCACTGCCACCGCCGCTGTCCGAAGGCTTGGCCGCTGCTGCTGCCGCCGCCGCCGCCGCCGCCACGGCCGCTGCTGCTGCCGCAGCCGCCGCCGCCGCTGGGTTCCCAGCTTTGGACGCGCCCGCCCCGCCGGCGGTGGCTGGCGGGGAGCCGTCGGGTGGGCCACAGTTCCCGTCCGCGGTGCACAGGAGTGAGGCGGCGCCCGGCGCCCTCGTTCCCAGCGGGTGGACGGGGTCTCTACCTGAGCCGGTCTGGCCTCTGTCACGCTCGACCCGGCCTCCGCCTGTGCCTCCTCCGGCCGCCGCAGCCGCCGCCACCAGGAGCTGCGGCGGCGGCTGCTCCTTTTTGCAGCCGAAGTCCGGCCTCAGGATGTTGTCGATGAAAAAGTTGGTGGTGCGGTGCAGCTGGGCCGCGGGCTGCGGCTGGTGAGCAGGCGCCGCGAGATGCTGCTGCGGCGGCGGCGGCGGCGGGGGCGGGGGGTGCGGGGGGAGATGCGGGTGGTGGGCCAGGGGCGGCAGGCAGGGCGCCGCGGGCGGCGAGGGGGGCGCGGGCTGCGGGGACACCGGCACGCTGTCTCCATCGCTGCCGCTGCTGCCGCTTGCGCCGGGACTGAGACTCAGGGTGAGGCTGCCGGGGGCCGCCGCCACCGCCGCCGCCGCGCCGAGGCCCGAGTCGCGCTGACTTTTAGGTTCCGGCTGCTGTTCTTCCATGCTCGGCCGCCCCGCCGCCTCGGCCGCCGCGCCGGCCCCCGCCCCCCCCGCCTCGCTCCCCACCCCACTTTGCCAGCGGCCCGTGGGGGTGCGCGGAGGAAGGAGGCCGGCAAAGCCCCAGCGAAGGCACGGGGCGGGTGCAGAAAAAAAAAGCCCAGGCGCCTGGCCTGGATCTCTCGCTCTTATCGAGCAGATCTCGCTGTCTCTCTCTAATTTGTAGATATCCAGATATGGAGACACTTGGCTATTTCTTTTTTCTTTCTGCAACCAGAATCAATTTGTTTTAAATGGGGAGTAAGCCACGGTAAAAAGAGAAAAAAAAAAAAAAAAAAAAAACAGGAAAGGAAAAAGAAAGAAAAAAATCTCCAAGAATTTTTTTTTCTTAAAGATAAAAAAAAAAAAAATAGTCTTTAAAGTCTAGCCATTTTCCTAGGCAGTAGTGAGGGGTTTGACTTCCCCGAGTGTCACGCTCAGCTGTGCCCAGAGCGCGAGGCTGGCAGCGCCTTTAATCGCCTTTGCTTTTTTTGCAGGGAGAGCGCGTCTCCGCCAGCGCCGGGGCTGCTTTTTTTTTTTTTTTTCAAATCTCTGACAGCTCGGATCTTTGCTCAAACTCTCTCGCTTAAAAAAAAAATCACCCAGGCACACTTTTTGCCTTCAAACCGGAAGCACGTGAGTCAGGGCCGCACGTGTGCGGGGCCAATGGCGAGCCAGGACTCGCGCTGACACCCGGGCCTCGGCCCAATAGGCGCGCGCGGGACTTTGCGGATAAATAATCCGGGGGCGGCGGCCGCAGGCGGAGAGGGGGAGCCGCGGCGCGGGCCCCGTGTGTCCGGCCCTCCCTCCCCTACCCGCACCCGAGCCCCTCCCCCTCTTTCAGGCCAGGACGGAGGAAGGGGCAAAGGAGACCGAGAAGGGGTGGATTGAGGGGTGTACGCAAATAGACAACTCCATAAACAACTTGTTGGAGAAATGCAGGATTATGGGTGCGTCCGTGCAGGCGCAGGATCAGGAGGCAGGGGCATCGGCTCTTTTGGCAACCCCCATGCCTAAGAAACAGCCTTTTATTTTCTCGCTCTAGCTTTTTCTTGCTTGTCATTAAGGGTGAAAGAGTGCTATCACTGTCGGAGTCTGTGTGTGTATGGTGTGTATTTGGGGAGTGGGGGGAGTGGGGTGGGGAGAGGTGAACCGAGGATGGTCGGAGATGTGAAACAGACCTAGATTTGGCTACTTTCAGTGGAGCGGTTTATTTTTCACAAGTAGCAAACGCCAGAGGCCAGCTGCGCCTAGCTAGGTCTGTAGGTTTGTAGTGCATGTTGGCCGGCTGCACTGCGTGCCCTTCCCGGGGTTTCCGTACCCATGCCCGTCCCTGGCGGGACCTTTGACAACCCGTAGGAGCTGTCCTGCCGCCATTAAGCCAGGTCCAGAGGGCGCGAGAGAGTCCTTTCCTGGCCGCCAGAGTCGAGCGGTCCGGGCATCTTATAGCTGTCCTGAGCCAAGTAAGTCAGGGTGCGGATACCCGCGAGGCCCTGGCTTTTGAGCTCAGGGAAACCTCCGTTTTCGATTTCCACGCGAAGTGAAATCTAGCGGATAAAAGTACTGCACTCTCGGTATATGCCCTAGCCAGCTGGACAGCGAATTTCCCCCAGTAGCCCAGATTTTCCTGGGATTGTACCCCAGTCCTTGAAGGCCTCTCACTGTAGCCCTGAATTTTCTTATCAGGTTTTGGGGGGGAGGGAGGAACTGCAGGGGCTCCAGCCGCTCCCACGCTCACGGAGATCTGTCTCCAGTCGCTGGGCTCTTTTTCGCTGTTTCCTTGTCGAGGCACCCCGAAGTTTTTCCACTGCCAGGGACAGGGTAGGGGAAGGTGAAGCGCTGAACATCGGCGGGGTTTGGTTTGCCTACCAAGCCTTTTTGGAGGGCCGGGATCCGACTATATGGTGACGCGTAGAAAAACTCAGGCAACTGAGGCCTCCGAGAGGGTGTTATCACGGAGCTCCAGCGAGCATCTAGCCGGGACCGCCATCCTTAACTGGGGCGACGGAGAAAGGATCTTTTTGAGGATGTTGTCTAACGGAAGCATTCAAAATAATCTCCCTGTGCTCAGAAAAGTCACAGAGGGTTAGTAAGAGAATAAAACGAAAATCACAATAACCGTAACCCCCGCACTAACCGAAGTTTCTCACAAGGGGCTAGTGGAGAGCGGGAGTTGGTATTGCTAGCTGCATCTCTAGGTCAGCCGAGGGTCTTCCGATGCTCGGGGCTTTTCGGAATTCCTAGGTGGACTTTCCCGGCGGTTCCGGGGCGGCGAGAACCACTTTCCCGAAGCGCTGCGCTAAACCAGGCCCGACGTGATCTCCTCAAACCTCCCAAGTCGTCCCCCAAATCCACCTGAGGGTCTCCCGGGTCCTCCTCAGTTCTGTACCCAAGGGCTCCCCGAAATCTCCCGGTGCCCCACCCATTCTCCCCGAAATGGGGGTGGGATTTTATTTATATTTAAGTTCGCAAAATTGAAATCTTTATCCCGCAAGCGAGCGTGGGTACTTAATTAAATTCTAATTAGGACACTATCAATATCCTATTTAGCCGCGTAGCTTTTGTGCGCCGCGGTCCCTTTCAGCGCCGTAAATAGGGTCTCGACGCCTTATCTCGCCTGCAGGAGACGCCTCGAGAAGGGCTGCGGAAGATAATTTATAGGTTTTAATTACTCTTCATTCCGCCTGATCAGCTTGGCGTTCATCACAGGCTTGTGAATAAAACCCTGGTCAAAAGCTCTGTCACATCGCGCTGGCAAGACGCTTAATCAAAGTGAGCGGCCCCGCGCGCCGCGCGGCCCGGCTCCTCCACGTAATTTCCAGCCAGCTGATAAAGCCAGCTGAATAATGCGGCGGCCCTTTGGAGACACCATTTACAGAAATGACTTTATTGACGGCTTAACGTCGGTAATTCATTTTACCTTTCATGTAGTGGAGCCCGGATTTGTTACAGTAATGGGATGATAAATGCACCCGCGGCCCACGAGCTCCGGCTGGATTAGGCGGTGCTCCTCTCGCTGGTTTGCCGCCCCCCCCCAACAGCATCCTCCCCCAGGCCAGGCCTCCGCCAACGCTCCGCATCCAGAGCCACTTGCTCTCCGAGACCCCTACTAGGGCCCGCGCCCTCCTTTCTTATTCCTGAAAATGAACACATTATTGGGAACTTTGTGTTAGCGGGTTGGTGTCCTGGCAAGCCTAATAGTAGGGTGTCACAGTGAGCAAATGTTGAACCAGGTGGGTGTGTGAGGGTCCAGAGGACTCGGAGGGTGCCCAAGAATGGACATGTGGGTGAGGAAATACGGGCAGGGTGAGTTGTATGTAAAAGCCTGTAGGTAGAGGGGTTAAGTGTTTGTGGAGCAATGTGTGTGCAGGTGTGAGTGCACTTTTGTGGCAGTCTTTTAAGGGGTACTGGTTTGTGCCTTTGAGAATTTCTACCAACTTGATAGATGTCCAGGAAGAGGTGGTCTGTCAGGAAGCAGGTTGGGAGAATTTTCGCAAATCCAATTGAATCCTTTTCTTCAAATGCCCTCTGCTCCAGGGCCAAAGATATGGAAGTTTAGTTCTGAGCTGTGCCGCTCCGCTGGGGCTAGAGGGCTCACAGAAGGCCACTGACATAGCTATATCTCTGCAATAAATTGACTGTCCCCGAGTTCTGCCAGCCCACATAGAAGTGGAGAATGATGAGAAAGAAAAGGATTTTTAATGCCAAAAGGAGCATTTCTTTCCTCACTTCATTGAAGGGTGAAGGGAGCCGAAAGAAGCTTTCAATGGTGGAGGGTGGGGTAAGCAAGACAGGGACCCCTCTCAACCCTCCTGCCTCTCTCCCGCTCCCAGACTTCCTCCACTGAAGCTAACTAACCAGGGCCTGCCACTAAGCAAAAGGCACCTGGCCAGAGGGGAAGTGTTTGTGTGTTTGGGGGAAGCTAGAAAAGTTTGGGGACCATAAGTAGGAACTGATGAGTAGTAGAGGCTGGGATACTGTGCCCTTGTTTTCCAGTCTTGCAAAAACCACTTATGGATTTGGAGAGTGGCCCATGGCTATGGGGGAATGAGCCTATATTTGTGTCTATTGCGCTTGTGCATCTGAGAACCAGAGACAGAAATGAGTCCATAAAAGCTTTGTTTGTATGTCTCTGTATTTGTGTGCATGGCTGGAGGCTAGCGAATGTACACATCAGTGTGTACACCTGAGTCTGCCCCACCAGCTGGGTACAGTGAAATGTATTTGGTGAAGGTTTTGGTGTACACTGTTTAGAAAGGAGAAGTCTTCCACCATCCCGCATTTCCACAGAACTTTAGATTTCGTTTAGGCAGAGACAAATGTCATGGTCCTGCCTGCTTCCACCTGTCTTTCTTGGATGGGTGTGAGGGGGAGAATTGTGAAAGCAAACCTTGCAGCCTGGCCAGGCGTGCATGCGTTGGGCCGAGAGTATGAGCGTGTTGCATGCACACGGTGGTAATCGCATTTCGAGTGTAGATCAGATGGCGGTGGGGCCTTGTGGCGCGGGACATGAATGAGTTGTCGCAACACAATAGCGCACAGCCTTCCTACGGGGACTGGGTGACCAGCGGTTTTGTTGGGAGTGAATGCGAGGAGATTTCTGCTACAAGTGCCTCGGTATTATTATGAGCCGGAAGGTCAGACTATACATCGCAGGTCCCCAAAGCCTATAGACCTTGGGAAATGTGGGGCCTCGAGCCACGTCATTGTACCTGACAGTCCTTTCAATAGACTAATTCAATTAGCGCTTGGGAGTTTTGGTCTTCATTTGGAAGCGATAATAATGTAGGGGGTGAGTGGGTGCAGGGGGATTCAATGGGTATTGGTTAGGGATCCTAAGCGATTGTACCCAAAGTTTGAAGCAGGACTTGGGGAAACAGGGGAAGGGATAAAGCTGAGATGGGGGTATGTGGGAAGCAAACCATAGAAATAAAATGCTCTGTTGACTCTAGAAATTGGGGCAGCTGCTTTGTTTATAGAGACCCTAGAAGACTGGAGGTGGGCAGGGGATATTTCTTTATTTCTGTGTGCAAGAAGTATACCCACAAATGTCCAGGTTCCTAAAAAGCCCCCCAAAAGCCCGCTGTTGGAGGTGGTCACCTTTGAGGATTTCAATATTTGAATTTATGCACCCATCATCCTGCCTTCCCCCAGGGCTTTCTCCCTTTTATTAGAGGGAGAGGCCGTTCACAGCACGGACTTTTTGTTCTAGAAACAGTTTTGGTTTCGGGGTGCTTTTATCCCCTTTAAAGCTGGGCAAGCAGAGAAAATGAAGCCCTTTCTCTGCTTGACAATGGGAAATACGGGAAACATCTCTGGCGATTCCCGAAAATTGCGGACGCTGTCGGCGCCTGATTCCCGGACACCGGGGTGCAGACAGACCGTCGCTTCGGGCGGGCTGACTTGTCGACTTAGGGCTGGATCAAGGACTTGGGGAGAGAGATGCAAGGCCCCTTGGCACAGATTACGGAAAGGAGCCTTTACCTTCTCCTCTGTATCCCCAAACCGCCCTAAAGCTGTACCACACGCCCCAACCCCCCGCCACCCGGGAGCTGGGGATTTTAGAGCTCAGGGCTTCCGAAAGCAAGGCGATTATATATCCTTCTCTATATATTTTTCTTAACTTTAATCAGGCATCCCGCCTTTCTCCTTACAAAGAATTCCACCCAAACCCCAGAACCGAAACCCTAATGTTCATCCTCACAGCCCCCTACACCACCACCCCCGCCTAAAAAGAAAGCCCAGAGTAAATTCAGCGGCTACGCTCGAATTTTCTTCACTCCTTTATTTTGCTTTTCGCCCTCTCTCACTCCCTCCTCCTGCCCAGAAGGTTCCCAGAGCTTGGCGACCCCAGGCCGAGGGGGCCTGCTCCCACCCGGGTCCCCACCTGTCCGAGTGGCGGCTCCCGCCTCCATGCGGCTCGGCGCGGGTCGGGGTCCACACTGACTGGCCTCGAGCGTGTGCACACCGGTGGGTACGGATGTGAGAGTGCGCACGAGGTGGGGCCAGGGCGGCTTCCGGGTTCTGCTGCCCCCCCTCGGCTCAGTCCATGCTCCCCGGGAGGTCAGACCCAACTCCAAAGTTGGGAACAAAAAAAGAATAACTCAAGAAAAAAAAAATACACATACGACATCCGAGTCCTTTGCATGCCCATACGGCTCCAAAACCGCGGTCTCCGGCTCGCCCCAGCAGTCATCCTTCTTCCCTTTACTCCTACAGGGCTAAACACTGGTCCCACGGCTCTTCTGCCGCTGGCCCGGGGAAAGCAAGCAGAAGTCGGCGCACCAGGCTCTCGGCGCTCGGGCTCCCGGCCAGCGCCTTCTCGCCGCTCTCCCCACCGGCCCCCGGGCACGAGCCAGGCCGCGCCCCCGTTTCATCCACTGGGGTGCAACCTCCCCGACCCCCTTCCCGGGTAGGGTGCGGGGAAACTCCGGCTTCCAACATGAGATCCGCGCTGCTGGCAGCTGGCGGGGAGGTGAGAGAGGGAAAAGTTTGGTCCGCAAGGGGGGCAGGTGGGGAAAGGAAGTCCACCGAGCCTGGGAGAAGAGAGGGAAAGAGGGGAGAGAAGCCGGGTGCCCTCCCCCACCTCCCGACCCCCCCCCCACCTCCTCGCTCAGACTGGATCTTGTGCCGGTGAGGTGCGGAGGAGGGGTCACTGCCAGGTCTCGGCCTTCGGGGCCACCTTCCCTCTCCCGCTGCTCCTGCAGAAACCAGAGCTGGGGGGCGACGGTGCAGCCGGGCGCCTGAGTGTTTTTACGTGACTCTGTGTGTGAGAGACTCCAGGTGAGTGCGTGTGTACGTGTGTGCCAACTGCACGAAAGGATTGTGTGCATTTCTGCGCTCCTGTAACCCTCGCGTGGTTGCGCTGTGTCCGGGTATGTAAGTGTAAGTGTTTGCATGGGCTCTGTGCCCTGGCTGTGCTTGTGCCTGTCCATGTGTAGGTCTCCGGGGGTGCCTTTGTGTGCCAGCTGCGAACCTGAGAGCAACTCCCTCCCACTGAGGCTCGAAGTGAGGTGTGTGATAGAGCAAGGGCCAGAGGGCTCTAACCCCAAACCCACTGCTCACCTCCCACGCCATCACCACTCCCTCACCCCCGTCATTGAACTAGGCAAAGGCAAAGGAAGCAGTTGATAAATCCTGATTAACCTACCTACGAAATCCCCAAACCCTAAGTCCTCACTGGGGGAAAGAGTGGCAACATGTGGCCAGGTTAACATCACAGGGCCTCAGGGAGAGAATAGTCTATAAGCCCACTCCACAGATGAGGCAACTGAGACTCAGAGCGGGAAGGAACTAGATCAGGCTGCCGCTGGTATTGGGAACCTTGGACATCTGAGTTTTGTCCCGAGGCCTAAGTGCCAAATGAGAGCACAGGGGACAGTGGTCTCCTTCCCTGGGTCTGCCAACTCCATTCAATTCACCTTCAAATAAGGTATATTCTCTCCCCAGACCGTCTGTGCGGTGGAAGAGGAAGCATCTCTTGGGGTTGGGAAAGCAATGGGAGGCGAGCAGGAGACACAGTCCCTCCTCTCTTCTGTCCCACTGGAGGGCCTTAAGGTTCCTGCTGCCTTTCGGGGAGGGACGAGGAGTGGGGGTTCCCTGCTTCCTCTCCACCCCCACTCGCCTTCAGAACTTTCCAGGCATGAATGATGCTGTTAGGGATGGGAAGTCAGTGAGAGGCAGGCTGGCCTCAATGTCAGGAATGAAGTACGGGGGAGGGATGGAATACCGACCCCAAAGCCATTCCAGGCACGTCCCTCCCCTCCCGCACCGAGTATGCCCGCCCCAAAATTGTTATGCAAAGGAGTCAAGTCTGTGATCTTCTGGCGATCAAAGCGGCAAAACCAAATATTAGAAAAGAAGTCAATAATGGATGAGCAGACTAAGAAACCCATCTCGGGGACAATTATCGTCGCAATTGAAAAAAGCTCCCGGCTTCCCTTACTCCCCCCCACTCCATTCCCAATATTTGGGAAAAAAAAAAAAAAGTAGGCGGAAGAATGGGGCCTGGGGATAGTGGTAGAGAAAGGCAGCAGCCCCGCTTGCGTGAAGGAGCGGGTTCGTGGACGCGTTTGTTGAGGGGAGATAACGCCCCCTAGGGGTGACCCTGGTAAGTCCTGGTGTTGTCTCTGGGCCAGTGAGCAGAGCCGTGCCCTCTGCGCTCGAAGCTCTTTAGCTTCTTAAAAGAGTGTGGTCACTCTGAGCCGAAGGGCTAGAATCAAGGTTTCTAGTGTCTTTTCAAACCTCCAGCACGAACCTGAGGCCCTCTCTTGCACCCCTTTCTACCCGCTTTCTTTCGAGAGGGACCCTAGGCGGGTTCTTAGGGCAGAGAGCAGGGTCCTAGGAGCGCGGGAGGATTCCCGGCTGGTTTTCCTGTGAGGAACGCGCCACCTATCGGTGCTCTCGGAGAACTGCACCTGTGTTGCTCTCCGGAAGAGGAGGCTATACGGGGGAGATTTGATCTGAACTCCCTGGGCCGGGAGATCCAGACCATTTCCGGACAGTCCACACCAGACAGGGGAGAGACAAGATTGCAGGAAGGGGATCCTTCACGGAATCCCCTCGCCTCATGAGAGCTTAAGCTGTTTGCTCTGTGATTCCTAAAGCAGCAAGCACCTGAGTCGGAGTAGGATGGGCAGTGAGTTGGGAGTCAGAATTGGATTCTTTCGACTCCTCTGCTATGCGACCTTGAGAGGGTCCCTGGCATTCTCTGGGCCTGTTTCCTTATTCATAAACTGAGGAAATTGGATTAGATTGATCCCTTCTCGACTCTGACCTTGAATCTAACATTGAATCTAACAAGTATATGTAGACGTGTATGTCCTGTGTTTCTATTTCCAGCTCTTAATAGATTCTGGACTTTTACATGCCATTTATATCCTAATATCTTATATGTAGCTGCTTCAATTAATATTACTGTTTTCTCAGTTGTCTGGGGATTTCATTTGCGTGGAGTCAGGATGCTTCTTGGTGGCCCGAATAATTGTTTGAAATGAAGCCAGTCATGTCTGACTCTTTGCGACCCATGGACATAGCCTGCCAGGCTCCTCCTTCCGTGGAATTTTCCAGGCAAGAATACTGGAATGGGTTGCCATTTCCTTCTCCAGGGAATCTTCCCGACTCAGGGATCGAACTCGGGTCTCCTGCATTGCAGGCAGACACTTTACCATGTGAGCCACCAAGGAATCCCAAATGCCCGTTTACTTAAACCTTTTTTAAAAAGAAACAAACAGGAAAACTTCAGTCAGTTTACAGTGTGGGACATGGCTGGGGAGGACGGGTGTCACGGAGCCAGGGAGAACATAATGGATGTTCATGTGGGAGCCTTAGGAGAGAAGACCCAGGACCCTGGATTGCAGTCATTGTCAGAGAGGTCAAGGAAGAACGGAAGCTAGACCCGGCTAGAAAAACGGGCGAAGCCATGGACACTCTGAAACTCCTGGGGTCGGGCCGGAGTAGCTTCTGACTGGAGGCTCCTAGATAGATGAAGCAAAAAAGGTAGGCGTTGAGACCAAAGGAGGATCGCTCAGATCTTAAGCCACTTCCCCTAAAACTCACCATGAAATTAATAAAGAACGGAAAGAAGGGGGTGGGAGACAGTATTTTCCTCTGGCTATCCCGAGAAAGCGTGACTTTTGCTCGGAATTTCGGGTTAGTGAAGCTGGAGGGAAGCGAGAGTTGCCCGCTGTGGGTGCTTTTTGAAAGGGCCGGCGCGCAAGCTTGGGGCAGCCTGCCTGCGTCCAAATTAGACGTGCCGACTGGGGCGCCCCGGAAAGATCTGCACCTGACGGAGCAGCAGGCAGGGCCCTCTAACCTCCTCTTCAGCTACCCAACGACCAGGGGCAGCGCGAGGCTGGATCCGCTGCTTTTTACGATGGTTGGGCGGAGGCCGCGCTTCCCCTCCCCTGGGAATAGAAACTCCCCGTGGGACACCCAGAAAGGCTGCCACTTTGAATCTGGGACCCTTTTCATTCTGGATGGAGGGGACGTTTCTCGTCTTCCAGTCTGCGTGTCCAAGAATCGTTCTGGGCCACCGGCTCCTCGGAAGTGGAAGTGGTGAATTTCAGCGTCTTAACAACAGGCGCATATTGAGATTCAGGGCCAGTGGTTAAAGTTCTTAGCTGCAGATGGAAAAATCAAGGGTCTGGTCACTTGTCCTTGTGAACGCTAACCGATCCTTTGGTGTACTTGGTGACCTGGCCCTGAAGTCCTGGCGGTCTGTACGGCTCGGAATTTTTCTCCCGAGTCCGGGAGATCGAGCTGCACTCAGAGGCCGGCGAAAAGTTCGCAGTCCCGGTTCTCGGCAGCGCGGAACTCATATTGCTTGTGACACGGGCGCTTTCCCAGCCTCTCAGATCTGACCCATGGAACTTTGTGCCCTCTGGCCTGGGTGCTGAGGCCCCGGAGTTGGTGGCCACCCCGTTAAGCTATGTCGGCCCAGGAAATGCGAGCTCCAAGCCTGGGCCTACCACGGCGGCACCGCGGCTGCAGCTGTGGGTTGAGCACGGTGGCAGCGTGATCGCTGTCTCCTAGCCGGACCGAGGAGCAGCAGGGACTCAGTGTCCAACCCACCACCTCCTTGGCTCTCCCAGGTGGGCCAAGAAACCCAGATCTCAGGAATTACAAGATGCCAGACAAGAGTGCGCTGCGGCAAGCTGACCGAGACGCGGGAACTTCGGCGGCGCTGGTGCGGAAAACGCTGGCTACAAAGTACACAGCTCAGATTCGCCTCTGTGGCGGGACCGACAGAAGAAAAAGAATGGATTCATTTTGCATATTTCATTCAGATTTTGCGGGTCTACAAAGCCCTCCGGAGAGACAGAGAGATAAGGAGAGAGACAAGGAAAGGGGAGAATGCGGATGAGGGATCGAGATGGCGGAGAGAGGGAAGGAGAGGGGTAAGGGGAGAGAGACAAACAGATGGAAGGAAGGTCCCCTTAAGAGGAGGTAAGGATGCTGAGGAAGAGTATCCAGCATACAGCGGTGTGCTTTGGGAGCAGCTCTAAGCTTTTAATTGGGGTTAGTTCATGTAATGCTTACAGTAACCTATTGAGAAGTGTGGCACTGCCTCTCCAACTTTCAAAGGAGGAAACTGAGGCACGGAGAGTCATAACGTAGCCCGAGGGGATGCTTATAGCAAGCGGAAAACGAAGAGCAGAATTGATCCCCAGCTCTTGGAGGAGCGGAGGAAAGTCTGTTCGGAGCACCCAGGGAGGACGGGGGTGTTATCATTTTCTCCGCACCGAGGCGGCCTCGATGATCCCAGACGCTCCAGCCAGGCGGGACTCGTGTAGGCTGCGGAGCTCCTTCGGGTGAACGTTGGCCCGGCCTTCGGAGTTCTCTCCGGGGGTAGGCAGATCTCTGGTTCTTGGTAGGGACTGGAATCCTCTGCAGGGAGATGACCTTCTGTTTCCGTCACTCTGACAGCCTCTCCGGGTGTAGCAACCACTCATTGCGGGTTTTGGTGCTCTTCGCGCTTCTGAGCTCAGTGACCTTGGAAGGGGCCCCGCGTGAACTCATTCTTGGTTGGCTGCAGCGGGCTGCGGGGGCAAAAACGCTGGTCCTGGCAGGTCGAAGTTGCTGGGAACCCTCACCCCCACCCCACCAGCCCAACCCGCACCTCCATTTTCAGTGTCTGGTCTCGGCAGCTACGGCTGCCAGAGTGATCGCCAAAGCCCAGTCTTTCCCAGACTTGCTTTCCGGCAGCAGGAGGGGGGGCCCTGGCTGGGGCGTGCAGAGAGCTCGAGTCCCGCTGAGAGGAGGAGTCCCTAGGCTTCCTAGACCTGAGCCTCAATTGTCCCACCACCACTTTTGGAGGCCGGTGGAGGACAGTGGCAAAATCCGGGTTACCCAGCCTTTCCTAGCCATCATCCCTCATCCCTCGGGATTGCTCCTCTCCAAGGCTCCAGCAGCCCTTCTTACTGACCAGGATGAGGGTGAGGATGGAGAGGGAAGGAGGGGATCTAGGATCAGAATTGATAGGAGATAGGGGTCCACTCCCCTCTACCTTGGCTCCAGGTCCTCTGCAGGCCAGTGAGAAACTTTGCCATCCTTGAGAACCTTCAGCTGGTGCTATGTGGAAGGGGTTGTGCTGATGGTTGGCTCCAACTCACCCAGACCCTGGTGAAAGAACTTTCCAGGCAGAGAAAAAGGAGGTGGCCTCTCAGCTTGCTTCAGAAAAGTGCAGGTGGGCTGAGAAGAGGGGGCTGGACCCCAGAGTGCTATCTCCCTCAGCTAATCACCAGGAGTTTTAGTCTTTCAGCCTTGGCTCCCTCCTATTTCCTTTTCCCACAGCTTTGTCCTTGAACCCAAGGAGCAGAACTAGAGGCTTTGCTGCAAGGTCTCTGTCACTGAGGGGGCACCTCAGACCCCAGTTTCCCCAGACCCCACAGGGCTCTTAGATGAGGAGTGAGCAAACCTAATTAGGACTTGTCAAATGCTAAAAAGTCTTCCTATTGGAGGCTGTCTTAGGTCTGGAAATCACAACTCTGTAAATTTGCAGTGTAGTTGAGATTTGGCAAGAAACTGAAGGTGTCAACAATTCTGAATGAATGTGAACTTGAACTTGACATGGGTCTTTTTTTTCTTTTTGGAAGGTATCTGAACCTTGAGCCAAAATACACCAAAGAAGAGCTTCTCCTCACATCCTCTACCTCCTGGAAGTTACAGGTACCTTGACTGTGGGGACCTAGGGGTTGGGAGTACAGAATTTGCAGGGAGCATGGGAGGTTATTTATCTTCCCTAGGTCATCAGAGAAGGAAAGCCAAGAGACAGTGCTGCCATCCCTCTTTCTCCATCAACCTTTAGCATTTATCCCCTCACCTCTCCTGCCTGCCCCTGTCAGTCTCCCAGCTATCAAGTGCAGACTTGACAGGAATGTTGCAAGGAAAAACTAATTAAATGGCTGTACAATGCTTTGGAAATATTAAGTGTCATGTAAACGCCTAATGCTAATAATAATCTTGATGGTGGTAATTATGTGCCAGGAAGCACATCCCAGACAGCTCAGCACTGAGCCCCAATGTGCGTGTCTATGAGAATCCCAGGGAACACCCATTCTTTCTGCCACAGAGCCCCAGCTTTGAGTGGCCAGGTGGAAGGTGGGAACTCCTTCCCGCTCCAGGTCCTGCTCCCATCACCTGGGAAGCAGACTGGGCTTAATCCTGGCTGGGAGTCCTTAAGTTACTTCACTCTCTGTCCCTGAAGTCCATCACCTGTAAAATGGGAAGTTGGTGATTCCTAAGGTATGAATACCCCCACGTTGGGTTCTGCTTCTTCCAGGCTCTGACCGGCTCCACGGTACACTCACATCAAGGTCTGACCTTTGTGAGCTAGACGTCTTCCATCCTCCAGAGCTTGCTTAAGATAGAATCATTAGGGGGATTACCCTGATTACCCTTCGTGTTTAAATAGAAGGATGTCCTTAAACACATCTCCCTCTTTCTCTGGACTCTCAATGGGAGGGGCAGGAGGTCTCAGGTCTTAACATTTTTTCTAGTTTGATGAAACACCAGGCCTTCCCCAGGACTTAAAGTTGCCTTATAAGGTCATTTCACTACCACCCGTCCCTCAGCCCCATCCTCTCCCAATCAGAGCTTCCCCACCAGTGCTGGGCTGGAGATATGGGGTGCTGATGTCTGCCAAAACCAGTGGAGGCTCAGGGGGCAGCAGACTACAGTGACTCATGATTGAGGGTTTTGGGAATTTCCACCAGAAATCACTGGGCCTCTCAGGGGTTTTGAAGAGTCAAAACCTAGATACTTTACTGATACTTCTCATCCTTGAACTTGCCCTAATTTTATTTCTCCACGACTTGGAGAATAGGTTACAATTTCAGGCTTTACCAGCTGCCATTTTTTTGTCAGTCCTAATTTGGTTGGATTTTCAGTTTTTATTGCTATGTGATGACATACCCCACTCCTTGTTGGAGAAGAAAATAGCTCTTTTTTTTTTTTTTTTTTTTGTCATTCAAAGGAAACAAATTCTTGTCTAGTTAAGCTTTAAAAACACAGTACTTTGAACTGTTTAAACTAGGCTTCAGTAACTCAAAAACACCTTACCTTTAAAACTAAAACTTTTTGCAGATTAAACAGAAATAGGTGGTTTCCTAGGTATTTTTTAAAGGCATCCAAATAGGAATGCTATTAACAGGGACAGTGTTAGGCTTTGGCATTTAGGCTATGTGGTATTTCGTGGTCAAATTTGAGGAGAATTACAACATCAGACACTGACAACACACACACACACACATACAACACAAATGCACCGTTGAAAGAAATTCTGGACTTTGCCATTTCACACTTTCTTAGCTAAATATAGGCTTTGCTTTTTATTTCTTCCTTATAATGAGAAGCTGGGTGTGCGACCCCATGGGCTATACATTCATGGAATTCTCCAGGCCAGAATACTGGAGTGGGTAGCCTTTCCCTTCTCCAGGGGATTTTCCCAACCCAGGGATTGAACCCAGGTCTTCCGCATTGCAGGGGGAATCTTTACCAGCTGAACCACAGGGAAGCCCAGAGAAGTGGGTGACAAATGTTAGCTCACACCACCCATTGATGGCAGGCAGAGACTACCTTCCAGGCCAGTCAGTGCCCTTTCTGCCACACCATCCTACCTGCTGCTTCTTTGGATAAGAAGGCAAATCCACATGCAAAATCCTGCACACTCCCCAGACGTGACCCTGTGTGTGTGTGTGCTTAGTCGTGTCCATCATTTTGCAATACCGTGGACTGTAGCTCACTAGGCTCCTCTGTCCATGGGATTTTCCAGGCAAGAATACTGGAGTGGGTTGCCATTTCCTCCTCCAGGGGATCTTCCTGACCCAGAATCAAATCCAAATCTCCTGCATCTCCTGCATCGGCCCTTTACCCTGTGCCACCTGGGAAGCCCCAAATGTGACCCTAGGCATCACCAAATCCTACAGTTCAAACATACAGTTCTCACACTGACCTGCCAACCCCACAGCCAACTTTGAAGGGGTGCAGGCAGTTTCCAGGCTAAATTGTACAGTTACACACCCAGGACAGTGGGACAGTGAACCGTAAGGCCCATTTCTTCACCCCTGGCTTATTTTTTGAGTTCAGGCTGTACCCCAGTAATCACCTCCAGTGAATGAGAGTTGTGGTCTGGGAACCTTTAGGGGCAAATGTGAATGAATACACCTATGTGTAGCTTTTCCGCAAGTTTGTCTTGTTGTTGTTGTTGTTTTACTCGGTCCCACCCAAGAGAGCTGCATCATGAAGAATCTGTTTCCAAATTAGATAAGTTACCAAGTAGTTACCGATAAGTAAGACACACTTGATATTTCAGATAAGTTCCTAGCAACTGCTGCTGAGTTAGCTTTTTTTGTCTTCCTGAAGATGTTATTCACCAGAAAGCGTTCCCTTCTCCAGGAATTTCATGGCAAAAAAAAAAAAAAATTTTTTTTAAATTTCTGACTTTTTGGTTCCCTTTGGTTGGTAGGAGGGGAGTGTGGGGCACAGTCGAGGTGATGTGGTGGGGCCAGGTTCTAGACCACAGGGAGAGAAATAGGATGGGGGCTGGGGGCTGGGCAGAGCAGCAATGTCTATGGGACATGGGCCTCAGCTCTGTGCGACTGCCCCAAGCTACCATGCTAGCACACCAGCTTTGTTTGATCCTTTTGACTCACTGCCACCATCCTTTTCATCACTCAGAACTCCCAATCTTTTTTCAGCATCTGTATTCCTATACTGGCTGCTGTGTTTGCTGTGGGCTGTGGGTACCCAAGCATTTTGTTGAATAACTTTGGTTAATTCTTTTGAAAGCACTTTGATCTGAGCAGTCTGTTCAAGGAATGGGGCTTCTATTCCAATGTGGCTGCTGCTGCTAAGTCGCTTCAGTCGTGTCCGACTCTGTGCAACCCCATAGACGGCAGCCCACCAGCCTCCCCCGTCCCTGGGATTCTCCAGGCAAGAACACTGGAGTGGGTTGCCGTTTCCTTGTGGCAGGCATGCCCTTCTCCTCCTCCATGTGCTGTAAACACAATGCCAGGCAATGAAAAACAATCTCTCCAGAAATTCAGATATTTCCACACTGTCGGCTGTTTGGCCCTGGGAGCCAGAATGTTCAGCATTTCCTCCAGATAATAGTATGTTACCAGGGCCCACAATAGCCTGGGAAATCGAGTCCCCCTTTCCCCTCTCCACAGGAGTCCTTACAGTAGACTGGGCCAAAAGCCTAAGGAACCACTGGACTGAAATTCTTGCCCAAGGCGGGAGCGGGGATGAGGAGGAAGTGTGAGGACATCATTCCCTTTCTGTCTGGTGGAAACTGCCTAGTGCGTGTGGATGAGACAACCCAACTCAACGTGGATGGGCTGTGTTGGTCCAGGGTGGTAGAAGGGATGCAGGAACTGGGCTCAGAGAGCCAAGCGGGCTGGCTTTCCTCTAGCACTTCTGGTTAGGAAGCTAGTTTGATGGGAGGGCTGTCAAATTTGACCATCTTGAGCATTTCCTGTGTGGGTTCAGGAAAGCTAACTGGGGATGGTGGAGTGGCAGGGGGTTTTACAGGGCCTTGAACTCTCTTTGCTATGACAAGTCTCTGGTGGGCCAGAGAAGCTGCTCGTCTGTTACCCTTTCCTGTGGAGAGAAGACCTCCTGGCCCATATCCTTCCATAAACTCAGATCCTGGGTCTCTGGCTTGTGAGTAAAAAAAGAGAAGAGTGTGTCACATTTAGGATTTGAAGGATGTGAAGCCCCAAAGGAGCAGATAGTAGAATTTCAGGCATTATCCAGCAAGTGGCAAGGAATTTGGGGGAATGCAAGCTGACTTGGTACTATTTGCTAAATTAGCCTTGCACTCAGGATGCTTCTGGGCCCCCATATCTCTCCAGTGCATGCAAGCTGCTTCTCAGAGCTGATGCACGTGAACTTGTTTCATTTCTGTCCAGCACGACAGCCCCTGGCCCCACTGAGCACTTGAAGTATGGTTGGTCTGAATGGAGATGTGCTGTCAGTGTAAATTAAAGTGCAGCATAACCAACAAGACTTACTGGATAGCACAGGGAACTCTACTCAATATCTTGTAATAACCTATAATGGAAAAAAATCTTGGATATATATGTATATGTATATGTATAACTGAATCACTTTGCTGTACACCTTAAATTAACGCAGCATTGTAAATCAATTATATTTTAATAAAAATTAAACACACACTCACACAGCAGATTTCAAAGGCAGCATGCAAAAATAAAGTATCTCATTAATATTATTGTATTGATTATATATTGACATGACAAGTTTTTAATCTGTTGGGTTAAATAAATTATTAAAGTTATTTTCCTCTGTTTCTTTTTACTTTCTTTTGATGTGGCTAGTAGAGCATTTAATTTACATATTCTGCTTGTATTCAGGGGTCACATTATATTTCTATTGGACAGTGCTGGTCTAAGTGAATCCTTCCCATTTGAAGTTACTTTTGAGGACTTGCTTATTAATTTCCTTCTTTCATTAGCCACATGCATGGAGGCCACTCAGAGCTCCAGGGAAATTTCCTTTCTGCTAGATCATTTCAGTTCAATCACTCAGTCGTGTCTGACTCTTTGCGACCCCATGAATCTGCTAGACAGGCACTGAAAGATCAGAAGTAGGCCGGGAGCCCAGCTTGACTTGTTTCCAAATAATGGCTTCTGGTGACATCGTGTGGTCATTTCTTAGTACTACACCAACCACAGGCTGTGCGCAGTCCCCATTTCCCAGTCCTGGTGTTACCCATTGCTCGCTGTAGTTACCGCACTGGCTGGGCTAATAGATCAGAAGTCCTACACTTGCAGAAGAATGTTTTTCCCCAGAATGTGTCCTGTTATCCTCTCAGCCTCCTTTCAGCTCTGCTACATCTGCAGTATTGGGTCAACCGCACTAACCTACTGCGAGGTTTTCTTTACTCAAGAGAACAACTCTAGAAACCTCTCTCTAGAAAACAGATATTCTAGCCTGGAAACCTTGCAAAAAGTTGAGTGTATGGTTGGTCTGAATGGAGATGCGCTGTCAGTGTAAATTAAAGTACAGCATAACCAACAAGACTTACTGTATAGCACAGGGAACTCTACTCAATATCTACTTCTCTGTGCCCCTTTTTCCTCATGTGCAAAAAAGGTCATATAGCGGATGACCTCTAACCTCAGCTCTGGCTCCCCAAATCCTCTTTGGTGGAGTGGACTTGACCCCTCACAGGTGGTCACCTATAAGAAAGGGCTTAATGTGAAGTTCATGGAGGTGACTTAACACAGAGCAGAAGTAACTGACCATGATTTCTGAGGGGGCGATAATAGGAACACAATTGTCAACAGTGAAGACTAAGTACTTTACATATGCTATCTCATTTAATGCTCACAACCATCCCACAAATTAGGTATGAATATAAAAAGGTAAAGAATCTGCCCACAATGAGGGAGACCTGAGTTCAATCCCTGGGTTGGGAAGATCCTCTGGAGAAGGGCATGGCAACCCAGTCCAGTATTCTTGCCTGGAGAATCCCATGGACAGAGAAGCCTGGTGGGCTACAGTCCATAGGGTCACAAAGAGTTGGACGTGACTGAGTTGGGCACACAAATAGCAAACAGAATTTTAATATACACAAAGTTAAAAATCCATCTAGGAGATCAGGGGACCCTATAGAAGAATGAGAATGTCCCAAGAGAATCTAACTGTATTGCAAATGAATGATACATTTGCATTTGAAAGAGGTGGAGAAAGATGCTGATCTAAGCAACTTTAGAAATAAGTAAGAATAGAGGCATGGAAAAGTGCACATAAGCACTGTGCTCTGGTTAATAAAATTGTTTCCCATGGGGGCATGCAATACTTATTCTGATATTATTAAGCATGTACACAGGAATTGGACAATCAAGTAAATGGTTGACAGATGATGGGAAACCAATTTCTTATAGTTGGAGTGGGAATTTACAAATAGTCAAAGAGAGGAAGCTGGTATGATCCATGTGGTAATGGATTAGAGTGGGAGACATTAGTATAAACCCATGTGTAGCTTATACAGATGATTACATGTAGAAGTATTTGTATATGCATACACACACACACACACAGAGGTTAATATATACGTACATAGTTCCTGTCCTATAGTCTAAGAGGGCCTAGAAGCAATGACACCCTAATAACAATAAGTATCTTAGCACCCGGATCTTGGTTTCTAATACCATTCTCCAATAAGGAACCAAGAGTCCTTGGAGAAATGGCCAATTCTAGAACCAGAAAAGGAAATACACATGGTGAACCTGGAGCATTTTGTGTTGCTAGCATGTAAGAAAGTGCTCAAAACTTTAAAAACCTCCATTGATAGAGGCATACAGGAGGCAACTGAAAGGATCCCTAGTGATAAGACTGGAACACCAAGCTACAAAATAAAGTAGTATTGTAACATTTGACCCAAAGTTTAAAGTAAATATGTATTCATGGGCCCATACTGATATCAGTGATTGAATATATAAATGAATGGGAGAAAAGAGGCAGATTTCCCTTGAAGAAAATAATACATTTCACCCCCAAGGAATAATCCCCGTCCCATAAGTGTAGCCTGTGCACAGTGCTGCCGTTGTTGTTTAGTTGCTAAGTCATGTCCAACTCTTTGCGACCTCATGGACTGCAGCCCTCCAGGCTCCTCTGTCCCTGGTATTTTCCAGGCAAGAACACTGCAATGGGTTGCCATTTCCTTCTCCATGGGATCTTCCCAACCCAGGAATCAAACCCGCGTCTCCTGCATCTACTGCCTTGGCAGGCAGATTCTGAGCCATCTGGGAAGCCCATCGTGACTGCCTTCCAGAGAGTCCAGTATGCAAAGGCAGAAGGTGAGGGGAAGAATCCTTGACAGACAAAACCTGACAAACACTTCCTTAGGCAGGTGATCAAGGTCATTATAAGCTGAAATAATTCTTGTTAGTTGGTACCCTTGGTAAAATGATACTTTTCCTCTCTGATCTTCCTCCCCAAAGCCCATAATCCCTATCGAGTCATAAGAAATACATCAAATAAATTCCCAGGGACATCTTCAAAAATATTTGAGCAGCATTCCTCAGAACTGTCACAGTGATCAAAACCAAGGAGAGTCTGAGAGACTCACAGACTTAGGGAATGAATTTATGGTTGCAGGAGTGGGGGAGAAGATGGGGAGAAGGGATAGTTAGGGAGTTTGGAATGGACAGGTACACACTGCTATATTTGAAATCAGTAACCAACAAGGACCTACTGTATAGCCCAGGGAACTCTGCTCAATGTTATGTGGCAGCCTGGATGGGAGGGGAGTTTGGGGAAAAATGGATACATATGTATGTATGACTGAGTCCCTTTGGTGTCCACCTGAAAGTGTCACAACACTGTTAATTGGCTACACTCCAATATAAAATAAAAAGCTTAAAAAAAAAAAAAAAGGAAAGTCTGAGAAACTATCACAGCCAAGAGGAGCCTAAGGAGACATGACAATTAATGTAATGAGGCATCCTGAGAGGGACCCTGGAAGAGAAAAAGACAATGAATAAAAGCTAAGGAACTGTGAATATAGTAAACACCTTAGCTCGTTTTGGGGCTTCCCTTGTGGCTCAACTGGTAAAGAATCCTCCTGCAATGCGGGAGACCTGGGTTTGATCCCTGGGTTGGGAAGATCCCCTGGAGAAGGGAAAGGCTACCCACTCCAGTATTCTGGCCTGGAGAATTCCATGGACTGTATAGTCCACAGGGTTGAAAGAGTTGGACACAACTGAGCAACTTTCACTTTCAGTTCATATCAATGTATGAACATGTAGGTGCATACTAATATAAGATGCTAATAATAGGGGAAATGAGGTGCAGGAGCATGTGAGAGCTCTCTGTACTATTTTCTCAACTTCCCTGTAAATTTTAAACTGTTTTGAAAAATAAAGTCCATAAAAAATGTTGGGGCTTCCCTGGTGGCCCAGCAGTTTAGCATCTGCTTTGCATCCAAGAGATACCGGTTTGATCCCTGGTCCGGGAAGAT
The DNA here is from genome assembly GCF_003369695.1 of Bos indicus x Bos taurus. NCBI lineage: Eukaryota > Metazoa > Chordata > Mammalia > Artiodactyla > Bovidae > Bos > Bos indicus x Bos taurus. Next base: position 70,561,436 of record NC_040077.1, read on the forward strand.
CCCACATGCCTCGGAGCAACTAAGCCCGTGTGCCACAACTACTGAGCCTGTGCGCTAGAGCCCAGGCTCCCCAACAAGAGAAGCCGTTGCAATGAGAAGCTCGTGCAGCACAACTAGAGAAAGCTCATGTGCAGCAACAAAGACCCAGTGCAGGAAAAAAATGTGATAAGTGAAAGCAAGATGAGGCTGTAAAAATGTCTCTAGGTAAGGGTTGGCAAACTTTGTAAAAGGCTAGTTAGTAAATATTTTAGGTTTCGGGCTTTATGGTCCCTATTACAGCCACTCAGCTCGGCTCTCTTAGAGTAAAAGCAGGCACAGGCCATACAGATGAGATGTCTGATTTTCAATAAAATTTTATTTAGCAAAAACAAAACAAAAAAGCAAAAAGTGGCCTGTGAGCTGTGGTTTGCTGACCCTGCTCTAGCATGTGCACTTAGAAGTGGAATTGCTGGGCCACAAATATCCAAACCCTCAATTGTGGAAACCACCAAATGGTTTTCCCAAGAGACTGCATCAAGTTTTAAAAAAAAAAAAAAGAAAGGAATGTATTACCATAGAAGTTCCTTTTGATTCATGTCTTGCCCAAAACTTAGCATTTTTTTCTAAAATGGTTTGTTGCTGGGTTCTTGTGCTGCGTTTCCCTGATTATAATGGGCTTATAATTTCTCCCTCTTCTGAGAAATGCCTATTCGTGGTTTTTGCTCAGTCTCTGCTGTGTTGTCTTTCTTTTATGCATTAGCAGGGGCTCTTTATATATTCTGGGCTTTGCTCGTGGCTTAGATGGTAAAGAATCTGCCTGCAATTCGGGAGACCCAGGTTTGATCCCTGGGTTGGGAAGATCCCCTGGAGAAGGGAATGGCTTCCCATTCCCATATTCTTGCCTGGAAAATCCCCTGGACAGAGGAGCCTGGTGGGCTACAGTCCATGGGGTCCCAAAGAGTCAGACTCGAATGAGCGACTAACATACACTTCAGATACTAGTCTTTTATTTGTTATTAATGTTCCAAATATCTCCTCCCAAGATATGGCTTGTCTTTTCACTTTTCATCAACATCTTTTGATGAACAGAGTTCTTAATTTTAATGCAGTCAGGTTTATTAATCTTTCCTTTTTATAGTTAGTACTTTCTCTTCTCTCTTGTTGAAGAAATCCTCTTGCCTTTCACCTGTAAGTCCTCAGTACCTTTGGAATTTACACGAAGTCCATAACATATGGAGGAGGAGAGAATTCAGTTTTATTTTTTTCTGTTTGGATAGCCACTGGCCCCAGTCCAGCACTTCCTCCCCTGCTGTCTGCAACGTCACCATGTCACGTCATGTCCACAGAGTACATCTGGTGCTGGTGTCTAGTTTGTTTCATTTGTCATATAATTTCATGATAATTCCCAATATCAAATTACCCCCAACCTAGTCTTTTTCAGGAATGTCTTTACTATTTTTAGCCCTTTGGACAGTCATATATTCTTTAAAATTATCTTGTCAAGTTTTCTCTCTCTGTGTGTGTGTGCGCGTGCGCTCAGTCGTGTCTGACTCTTTGCAACCCATTTTATGAAAAAACAAAAACAAACTAACAATATTAGTTCTGGGAACTTACTGAGATTGCATTGAATCCATAGACTGGTGTGGGGAGAACTGACATGTTCAAAATGTTGCATCTTCCTATCTCTGAACATTGACTATGTCTCCTAACATCTTTGGGGTGAGGTTTAAAGATGTTAAGTGACCAGCCCCTGGGGCTGTACAGTGAGGCTGAGCTTAGCCTGTGAGCTCTGTGTTTCCCCTCTGCCCAGGTGAAAGGGAGCTCACACACCTTCAATAAAAATTTTCTTCAATAGAAAAACAGCAAAGAGGACTATAGTAAGCTCGCTCACCCATCTGGGAACCCAGAGTTACCTGACAAAAGCAGAAAGGGGCCCTGACCCTCTGAAAGTTGTAAAATGAACAGCCGCCACTCCTCCTGCAGCTCAAGCTGTTTGCTCAAAGCACTTTTTAATAGGTCCTCAGACAGGGAGATGGCAATTAGGTCTTCTCAAGGCTCCAGGTGCCCCAGAGAGAGTGGTTGAGAAATCTGACCTGATGAACAGATAAGAAAGTTATAATTAACATAGTCTATGTGAACACATGGGATTGCCTATATAGTAGTTTTCCAACCATCAAGACAGTTCTCAGACAAATCTTCACTCACAGGGCGGCTCAGAATGCCCATGCTTCATACTAACAAGTTCCTTGTTTTCATAAAGAACAGATAAAAACCCAACCTAGCTGGTCTGTACGTCTGCCAAGTCTGAAATCAAGGAACTGAAATGAACAGGCACTGAGTATTTTTGTCATTGTTATTGTTCAGTCGTTAAGTCAAGTCCAACTCTTTGCAACCCCATGGACTGCAGCACACCAGCCTTCCCTGTTTTTCTCTATCTTCTGGAGTTTGCTCAAACTCATGTCCATTGAGTTGGTGATGTCATCCAGCCATCTTATCCTTTGTCACCCCCTTCTCCTCCTACCCTCAGTCTTTCTCAGCATCAGAGTCTTTTCCAGTAAGTCGGCTCTTTGCCTCAGGTAGCCAAAGTATTGGAGCTTCAGCTTCAGCACAGTCCTTGAAATGAATATTCAGGGTTGATTTCTTTTAGGATTAACTGGTTTGATCTTCTGGTATGTCTTTAAAATAATTGTCTCTCCACTGAGGCATAACTTAAATTCATTAAGTTTACAAATCTGGAGTGTCCAGCTTACTAAATTTTTACTCCATTATACACTGTGCAGCCACTACCCAGATCCATCTATTCAGCATTTCCTGACCCCAGAGGTCTGCCTCAGTCATGTCTTCCCCCAGGAAGCTGCTACTCTGACTTCAATCACCACAGATTAGTTTTCTGAAATCCCTATGGATGGAATTCTATCCTTCACATGTATTTTTTGCATATGACTTCTTAAGCTCAACATTACCTCTATGAAATCCATCAGGATATCATGTCACCATCGTTTGCTTTTTTCAACTGCTGTCTAAAAACCTATTGTCTGATTTGTTGCAAGTCATTTTACTATTGGTGGACATTTTGGTTGTTTTCAGTTTGGAGCTATTGCAGATAAAACTGCTATGAACATCACTGAACTTGCCTTTTAGTACACATGTGTGCACCTTTAAGTGGGTATAAATCCAAGAGTTCAATAGTCCAGTTTCTGAATTATGATAGGTCTTGAATTTTCTTTCTTTCTTCCTTCCTTCTTTTACATGTTTAGCTGCAGACTTCTGTCTGGCAAAAGAATATAGCTCCAATGGTTACACTTTTATTGCCATATTTATTGTCATATTGGTATGACATTAACCAGCTTTTATCTGGCCTGACAGTATTTTTTTTTTCTCTTCTCGCCTTTCTACCTCCTTTGCTTCCTTCCTACTTTCTTTCCAAAATCATCTTTACAATAAAACTTACAGTGTGTAATTTACATATAATCAAATCCACCAATTTTAATTGTACAGTATAAGGACAAATGTGTATGGTTGTGTAACTACCACAGTCATCAAGACAGGAGACAGTCCTGTTACCCAACAGTCTTCTGTATCTCTGCAATCACTTTTCCCCATCCCCAGCCCCTGGCAACCACTCCCTTGATTTCTATCATTATAGTTTTACCTTTTCTAGAATTTCATATAAATTAAGCTGTAGTTTCTATAGTCCTTTGTACTTCATCTCCTTCACTCAGCATAATTATTTTGAGTTCCATCTGTGTTACTGCATTTGTCACAGTTCAATCCTTTTTATTTCAGAGTGATATATATATATTTCATTGTGATATACTGCATTTTATTTTCCCATTTATTTATTACTGAACTTTTGGGATTTTTTAAATTTGGAGGATCTTATTAATAAAGCTGCTATCATTGTTTGCTACTGTTCTTTGCATAGAAGTGTGTTTTCATTTCTTTTGGATAAATACCAAGAAGCAAGATTATTCAGTTACACAGTAAGTATATATTTAACTTTTTAAAATAGGTAGTTAGTGGGAAGTTGCTATATAACACAGGCAGCTCAATCTGATGCTCTGCAGCAACCTAGAGGGGTGGGATGGGGTGGAAAGTGGGAGGGAGGTTCAAGAGGGAGGAGACATATATACTGATGACTGATTGACATTGTTGTATGGCAGAAATCAACATTGTAAAGCAATTATCCTCCAATAAAAATTTTAAAAAACATTGAAATAGATAATTCCTTAAAAGAATTGCCAAACTGCTTTCCAAAGTGGTTGTACCATTTTGTTTTCCCACCAGCAGTGTATGAGAGTTTAAGTTCCTCCATATCTTCACCTATACTTGGTATTAGTAGTCCTTCTTTTAAATTTTTATTTTATACTGGAGTATAGTTTATTAACAATGTGGTGTTAGTTTCGGGTACACCACAAAATGATTCAGTTATACATATACATATATCTATTCTTTTTCAAATTCCTTTCTCAGTTAGGTTGCTGCAGAATATTGAGCAGAGTTCCCTGTGCTATACAGTAGATCCATGTTGGTTATCCATTTTAAATACAGCAGCGCGCACATGTCTATCCCAAACTCGCTAACTCTTCCCCTCCACCCTTCCTGGTAACCTTAAGTTCTATGAGTCTGTTTCAAAAATAAGTTCATTTGTATCATTTTTTTTAGATTCCACATATAAGTGATATCATATAATATTTCTGAGTATTGCCAGTATTTTAATTTTAGTCAATTGTAAAAATGTGTAATTGTATCTCATTTGGTTTTATTTATTTTGCTTTGTACCTATTGGGCACTTGAATATATTCTTTGATTAAGGACTGTTCAAATATTTTACTCTTAAAAATTGAGTTGTCGTCTCATTAAGTTGTAAGAATTCTTTATATATTCAAGATATGTAAGTCTTTTATCAGATTTTGGAAATGTTTTTTTCTCAGACTGTTACTTGTCTTTTCATTTTCTTAACAATGTCTTTTGAAGAGTGTAGATTTTTTATTTTGGTCAAGTCCAAAATAAAATTTTACTTATCTTTTTCTTTTTAGTTTATGTATTTTGGGGTTTTACCTAAGAAATTCTTACATAATCCAAGATCAAGTTTATCCCTGTATTTTCTTCTACAATTTTTATAGTTTTAGCTATTACATTTAGGTCTATGATTGATTATGAGTTATATCTGGTGTATAGTACCAGATAAGGGTCAAGGAATATTCTTTGCATACGAAATTCCAGGTGGTCCAGCAGCTTTGTTGAAAAGTCTGTCTTTTCTCCATTGAAGTACATTAGCACCTTTGTCAAAACTTCACATCCATACAATAGGGCTGTTGTGAGAATTAATTAGGACTTTGAAAGCACTAAGCATTAATAACTAGCACATAATAATTGAACAATAATTATTGTCGTTTATAATCATTTATAATTTATCATTATTTCAGCTAGATTTTCTGTAAAATAGATGTATTGCTACATATTTTGTAAGGTTTTTTGTGAGGATTTGGTGACAAATAATGTAAACAGAACTTTTAGCAGTTTCTGTATGCAATAAGTTCTCACAATCTTCTGTATACGACATTGCCTACAAGTAGACTCTCTCTAAATAACAGCTATTATTATTATCCTGTGTGTATCTGTAAACCTTCATATGATGAATAATACATGAAAATATTTTATGCAATTGTTAATGCTAATATCCCTTATGAAGCAACAAGGAATTATTATTTTCTACCTTTCAAATTGGATATATATATTTTTTAATGAAACCCAGTGTTGCTAAGAATGAGGGAAAATGAGCGCTCTTTTATACTGTTTGTAATAGTGCAAATTAGCCCAGACTTCCTGCAGGGCAACCTGGCAATATAAATCAAAACCTGTTAAAACATGCATACATTTTGGCCTTGCAATTCAAATTTTAGGAATTTTAGCCCAAGAAAATAATTAAAATTGCGTGTTGAGAACTGTGTGCAAAGGTGCTCACTATAATAATATGTATAGTCAGAGGAACCTTATAACCACCTAAATGCTTGACAAATAGTTAAATAAATTGCTGTACACTCATGCAATACTATACAGGATGCCCTCCTTTAAAATTATGTAGTAGAAAAATGTTTTATGATGTATTGAAGGAAAAGACTAGGTTACATACCAGAATTGATTTTTTCATTCAGCAAGTATCTGTTGCAGACACTGGGCTATGATGCAGAACTATTCAGACAGTACAGGGCAGTAAGTGCTGGGACAGGTGATGGCAGGAGGCTAAAGGACCACGCACAAGGATGCTTAGGCCAGTTTGACCTGAATTTGCTGTCTAGGTCGGGTCAGAGCTCCCATAGTGAGTGACATCGTAGTAGAGACGTGAAGAATGAGTAGGGCTGGGCAGAGATGGATGTGGGGTTGGTGAGCAAATAGAAGAGGATTCCAAGCCAAGGAAGCCATGTTACTACAAGTTCCAGGAGATCACCGAAAGCTTTTATGCTAAAGAGTGAAGTGATCAGCCTTCGCATCCTAGAAGGACTTCTCTCCATTGTGTGTGGAGTGGATTGAAAGGCATCACATTGGAAAGTAAGTAGACCAGTTAGAGACTGTTGAAGTAGTTCAGAGATAATAATGGTCTGTTGGAAAGAAGTAGATGAATCCAGGAGATATTTAGAGGGGCTATTGGACAGGACTCGGTGACTGATTGGGTATGGGAAGTGAGGAAGGGAAGAAGAGGACACCAACCAAGTGTCTGGCGTGGCCACCTGGATCAAGAGTGATCCCCTCAGAGGATGGGGAACTCTAGGGAGGGAAACTGGGAGGAAAGAGGGGAGAGGTGTTGTGTTCTGCTTGGGTTACATTCACTTTGAGTTCCTCTTAGCAGAGAAGCTCCATAGACTCTTGGGGATTAGAGTCTGTAGCTCAAGAGAGAGATTAAAACCGAAAACTCAGCTCACATATAAGTGATGACTGGATACAAGAGAGTTAGTAAGAACTCATAGGCCAGTATTTTGAAACTGCAGATCTTAATCCCCATTAGTGAACTATAAAATCAATATAGTGGGACATCTCCAGCATTAAAAACAAAGAAAAGATAAATACAAAATTTAAAAATTAAAAGTTGTTTCATGAAACTTTTGTTTTAGGTCATATATGAATAAAAGACTGTCATAGTGTGTGACATAAGTTTGAGTAAATTCTGGGAGTTGGTGATGGACGGGAAGGCCTGGTGTGCTGCAGTTCGTGGGGTCGAAAAGAGTTGGACACGACTGAGCGACTGAACTGAACGAACTGATAGTGTGTGAATGTACCCTGTCCTCCACTATAGCTTGCCTCCATTTGATGAGTGAGAAGCTATCTCAATGCATGTATTTAAATCAATATTTGTGCTCCTTGACAGTTTGGAGCAGGGAGGTTCAACTGAAAAAAATGGTTAACTATTGAGTCCTCAAATGAACTCATCAGCTAGTAAGCAGATAAAAACATATGGAAAAGCATCTGAATTCTGGATTTCTCATAACCTAATTTTTCCCTATTAAGATGCTTTTTAAATTTTAAGATAATGGAGGTGAGGTTGATTCAATGAAGGCACAATTCCTCAGCAAGTGTTTCCTTGTCCCTGGAGTCAGGAAACAGTACTGTTGTGCTAGATTGTCCCTTTCAAGTCAATTTCCTGACATTAACTCTTAGAGTGCAATTATTTATGACTATAAACCTTTAGGTTCTAGGAACCCAAAATAGTAAAGCCAGCCTAAACTGGGTCAGGAAGATTGAAAATAAAGTTTAGAGTAGAATGAGAGGAGTTAATGGGGTAGCACACCTATCATAAAAGAAGTTGGTGTTCAAGTCCTTGCCATCTGCCTGCTGGCTGTGGAAGGCACACTTCTCAGTGAGCCTCCATCCCCAAATTCATAAAATAGAGACATAAAGTCCTCCTCTACAAGCATTACCTTTTCATTGACAGTATCAAGATGAGATGCGATGTGGTGAAGGGTTTTGTTCATTGAAAGCCATCTACAAATGCTTGGCAGTGTTTCTTGGGTTAACAGTCCTTGGATTGACTTTTAAAAATAGGAGATATGAGCTAAAGGAGGATCAGGTTCCTAAGGTTCTTGTATCATTAACTCTGTTCTTTCTGTTGCAGAGCAAACACTGTGGAGACTCTGTGCAAGCATTGTGGAGTGCTCCTGTGGTTACTCTATTATAGATGGCCACAGGGACAGCCAGCCTGCAAACTCAGACACCAGCTCCACCCCTGGATCATGCCACCCTGAGTGCTAATATGTAATGGAAGCAATAGCATCTTATTCAAAGAGTTGTTTGAATGACATAATATAGTAATCGTGTGAGCAAAGTATATATGTTCATGAAGTCTCAGTTCTCACTAAGGAAGCCCCAGTCTTCTGGCTCCATGCTGAGCAGAGGAGGCTAAACCTGCCATTCTCATCTCCCCGTGTCTCAGAGATGCCCCTTCTCTTTTGTCACGAGTTCCCAAACTTTAATGTGCAAATGCTCTCAGGTAACGCAATGAGAAATTCATTCTCTGGGACTCGTCCCCGGGCAATGAAAACACACCTGTAACACTCTCACCTGCCCTGATGTCTCCCTTGGCAGGTGGCCAGTGCTGAGGTCTCCAGGGCACTGTCTGCTGGCCGGAGCTTGGACTCTGCCTCTCCCCTGGATTCCCTCATTCAGGATCAGGAATAAAGGAAAGGACTTAATGTGGACAGAGAAACATGCAGTTTGCTCATTCATTCAGCTGCTCTGTAGATCCTACCCCTGGAGCCAAGAGGCCCTCACCAGGCTCCCCATCAAGGCTGAGGCCATGTCCCCACCCATCTCATGCACACACACCTGGTAACACCTTAAGCCAAGGAGCTTAAGCTCTCATAGCTCTCAGGGAGGAAAGGAGAGACATCTTCTTTCTCTATTTTAAGCAGAAATGCTGGGCTGGCCCTCAGCTTCTGCAGCACCTCCACTGGACTGGGGAAGGTCCTTGCCCACCTCAGGGGCAGGAACTCTAAGAAGTCCTTCCAGAGACTTCCCTGGTGGCACAGTGGATAAGAATCCGCCCACCAATGCAGAGGACACAGGTTCAATCCCTGGTCCGGGAAGATTGTACATGTTGCAGAGCAACTAAACCCATGCACCACGACTACTGAGCCAGCACTCTAGAGCCCATGAGCTTCAACTACTGAGCCTGAGCTTCCTAGAGCCCACGCTCCAAAACAAGAGAAGCTATCACAACAAGAAGTTCGAGCATCGCACCTAGAGTAGCCCCAGCTCGCAGCAACTAGAGAAAGCCTGCACACGGTAATGAAGACCCAGGACAGCCAATAAAAATTAAAAAAAAAAAAAAAAAAAGTCCTTCCAGGTGCCTCCTCACACAGGCCTTCTCCTGGGCAGTCACTCCTGCAGGGCCCGCTCCAGAATGTCTATACTTGCAGGGAATGGAATGGGCGGGGGCTGGGCCTTGACCGAGCACCTCAACTGTTTTTCACCTAAACTGCCTGTTATATAAATGCAGTTTTCTGGAGGTGTTTTCTTCCACTTGAGTAAGATCGAGAAAGCAATTGTGGATACGAGAGGATATTATATTTTTTCTTTTGTTTAGAAAAAACTATTTTTAATTGAAGGATAATTGCTTTACAGTGTTGTGTTGGTTTCTGCCATACATCAACATGAATCAGCCATAGGCCTACATGTGTCCTCTCCCTCATGAACCTCCCTCCCACCTCCCACCCCGTCCACCCGTCTAGGTTATTACAGAGCCCTCGTTTGAGTTCCCTGAGTCATACAGCAAATATGAGAGGATATTATTACTGTTTTACTATTATTGTAACTAACACATTTTGACGAGCCCTTCTTTGTGATCATAAATCCAAAAGGTTCAGTAAACCATAATTTTGCACAACTTGTTTGGTGGTCAACTCCTTCCTAAATGAATGTGGAAGCAATTTATAGTCTTTCTGTTCCTGGCTAGGTTTGAATGCTCCTCTATTTTGTGTGCTTGATTATGGGGTGCTGCCCCAGACCCCGCAGGGTTGTCAGATACCATACAGTCTTTAAACCATATTATTTCCCTAAAATCCCTCAAATTCTGAATTTCTGAATGCACCTGGATAATGGTTTGTGAATCATAGTTGAGGGACTTATTATAAGAATCATAGTTGAGGGACTTCCCTGGTGGCTCAGTGGCTAAGGCTCCATGCTCCCAGTGCTGAGGGGCCTAGGTTCAATCCCTGTCAGGGAACTAGATCCCACACGCCACAACTAAAGATCCTATGAGCTGCAACTAAATTAATAAATAAGTATTAAATGCTGCTGCTGCTAAGTCGCTTCAGTCGTGTCTGACTCTGTGCGAACACATAGACAGCAGCCCACCAGGCTCCCCCATCCCTGGGATTCTCCAGGCAAGAACACTGGAGTGGATTGCCATTTCCTTCTCCAATGAAAGTGAAAAGTGAAAGTGAAGTCACTCAGTCATGTCCGACTCTTATCGACCCCATAGACTGCAGCCCACTGGGCTCCTCCTCCATGGGATTTTCCAGGCAAGAGTACTGGAGTGGGGTGCCATTGCCTTTCCCGAAGTATTAAATAAATATATAAATATTAAAAAAAAAATCATAGTTGATATTGTTGCAGAGATTCAGAAGGGGTGGAGGTGTGTTTGGACTAGAGGCCTGTACCTACCCCTATTCACCTGCCAGCCCCCTCCCCACACTGTTCTCCTGAAATGGCTGGTCTTCAGACACCATTTCCAGCAGCTTCTGATGGCCTGTGACTGGCTGCATCAGCTCCATCTCAAGGCAGATCCTTGCCAGCAGATGAGCTCCCTATGCAGAAGCCCCTAGCACAATGCCTGCTTTCTCAGCCCACAGGTTTACAGGGTGTACTGTGGCTCTGAGCCCCAGGCAGAGCCCCGGAGGATGCCAGGGCAGCTGTGAACACCCCACTGTCAGAATCACCATAATTATCTCTAGCATCTTCATCAGAGGTGCCCTTAGCCAGAACGCGCAGGTACCTGCAGACACTCATGAGCCACCCTGCTCCATAGCACATCAAGTAGGCTGAGAAGGGAAGGGGGAGGGTCATGGTCTCCCCTAAGGGTCCCGGCAAAGAAGCAGAGTCTGCTTTCCCCAACAGACTGCAGGGGCTCCAGAGGTGCCTGTGGGCCCCAGAAGGACAGAACCATGTGCCTTTGATCCCCACTGTTTCCAGGCATAGCACCTGGCCTTCAAGGGCAGCGCAGGCTTACTAGCTGAATGAATTAAACCAAGTGGCACTCACTGAACTCATCAGATGACAGTATAGATCAAGGTCAGAAGCTCCCCACAGGTCAGCTGTAGCTGTGGGAGCTTTAATGCAGTACTTACTGTGTGCAGAGCCCTGTTAAGTATCAGACCCTGTCTAGTCCAGACTTTAGGACACCACGTGAAGGAGCAACTTGTATCCCTATTTATAGATGATAACTTCAGGCACATGGAGGTCAAGAGCCTTTCTGAAGGCCTCCCAAGTCAGCTTGGCTCCAAAGTCTGAGTCATTTCTGTCCTGTGCTGCTGCCCAAGGGCAATCCACCTGCCCTCCCCTCACAGTGGGGCTGGACCACACTCCACTGTCATTGTCTCTTTTCTGTGTATAAACCACTGCCAGGGCCTGGAGGAGAGACTCCAACAGCTTTCTCTGAGGGCAAGGAGCCAGGAGGCAAGGACTGGGGAGAGGCTGAGAGAGGGGAAGGTTGTGGGCAGGGGGAGGAGGAAGGAGAGATTCACCCCTTTCTGGGATGGGGTTCCTGCTGCATGGTCCATCCAGCTTTCAAACCCTCTTCCCTCTTCATGATCTGAATCACAGCTTCTCTATTAGCTTGAGGATTTCCCTTACCACCTCCTTGTGTTTCTCCTTTCTTGATAGCTCAGCTGTATCTGGCAGAGAAGGCAATGGCAACTCACTCCAGTACTCTTGCCTGGAAAATCCCACGGATGGAGGAGCCTGGTAGGCTGTAGTCCATGGGGTCGCGAAGAGTCGGACACGACTGAGCGACTTGACTTTCACTTTTCACTTTCATGCACTGGAGAAGGAAATGGCAACCCACTCCAGTGTTCTTGCCTGGAGAATCCCGGGGACGGGGGAGCCTGGTGGGCTGCCGTCTATGGGGTCGCACAGAGTCGGACATGACTGAAGCGACTTAGCAGCAGCAGCAGCAGCAGCTGTATCTTGAGACTTTTGTTTTTGAACTACATATTATTTTTCAGATTCTTTTCCATTATAGGTTATTACAAGATATTAAACATAGTTCCCTGTGCTATACAATAAATACTTATTGATTATCTATTTTATATGTAGTGGTTTGTATCTGCTAATTCCAAAACTCTTAATTTAACTCCCCTTACACTTGCCTCTTCGGTAACCATAAGTTTGTTTTCTGGGTTTGTGAATCTGTTCTTGTTTTGTAAATAAATTCACTGGTATTAGTTGTGTGTGTGTGTTTTTTTTTTAGATTCTACATATAAATGATATCATATGGTATTTGTCTTTCTCTGACTTCACTTAGTATGATTATCTCTAGGTCCATCCATGTTGTTACAAATGGGCATTATTTCAATCTTTTTTATGGTTGAATAATTATTCCATTGTATTGCTATGCTAAGTCTGGTATAAAAGTAATTGTAGTTTTGCGTTGTTGAAATTTGCCATTTGTTACTGGTTAAAAAAATAAAATAAATGTGGTTGTGTTATACATCATTTTAATGTACATTTCTCACTTTATTTTTTTTAATTTATTTATTTTAATTGGAGGCTAATTACTTTACAATATTGTATTGGTTTTGCCATACATCAACATGAATCCACCACGGGTGTACATGTGTCCCCAATCCTGAACCCCCCTCCCACCTCCCTCCCCATACCATCCCTCTGGGTCATCCCAGTGCATCAACCCCAAGCATCCTGTATCCTGCATTGAACCTGGACTGGTGATTCGTTTTTTATATGATATTATACATGTTTCAATGCCATTCTCCCAAATCATCCCAGCCTCTCCCTCTCCCACAGAGTCCAAAAGACTGTTCAAAACATCTGTGTCTTTTTTGCTGTCTCGCATACGGGGTTATCTTTACCATCTTTCTAAATTCCATATATATGCGTTGCTGCTGTTGCTAAGTCGCTTCAGTCGTGTCCGACTCTGTGCGACCCCATAGACCGCAGCCCACCAGGCTCCCGTCCCTGGGATTCTCCAGGCAAGAACACTGGAGTGGGTTGCCATTTCCTCCTCCAATGCATGAAAGTGAAAAGTGAAAGTGAAGTCGCTCAGTCGTGCCTGACTCTTCGAGACCCCATGGACTGCAGCCTACCAGGCTCCTCCATCCATGGGATTTTCCAGGCAAGAGTACTGGAGTGGGGTGCCAGTGCCTTCTCCGGGATATATGCGTTAGTATACTGTATGGGTGTTTTTCTTTCTGGCTTACTTCACTCTGTATAATAGGCTCCAGTTTCATCCATCTCATTAGAACTGATTCAAATGTATTCTCTTTAATGGTTGAGTAATACTCCATTGTGTTTATGTACCACAGATTTCTTATCCATTCATCTGCTGATGGACATCTAGGTTGCTTCCATGTCCTGGCTATTATAAACAGTGCTGCGATGAACATTGGGGTACACGTGTCTCTTTCAATTCTAGTTTCCTCGGTGTGTATGCCAGCAGTGGGATTGCTTATTTATTTTTTTTTGCTAATGACATTATTTGCTGTTTATTTTATATTTATTTTAGACTAGGGAAATATTTTAGACAAAAAACAAATTCGAGCGATCTTGAGTTCAAAATGGGTTGTAAAGCAGTGGAGACAATTCACAATATCAATAATGCATCTGGCCCAGGAACTGCTGAAGAATGTACAGTGCAGTGGTAGTTCAAGAAATTTTCAAAGGAGACAAGAGCCTTGAAGATGAGGAGTGTAATGTCTGACCATCAGAAGTTGACAACAACTGAGAGTCATCATCAAAGCTGATCCTCTTAAAACTACATGAGAAGTTGCCAAGGAACTCAACATCAACTATTCTATGACCATTCTGCATTTGAAGCAAATTGGAAAGATGAAAAACCTCAGTAAGTGGATGCTGCATGAGCTGATTGAAAAATTGTCATTCTGAAGTGTCATCTTCTCTTATTCTACACAAGAGCAACAAACCATTTCTTGACGAGATTGTGATATGTAATGAACAGCGGTTTTATGTGACAACTGGCAATGACCAGCTCAGTGGTTGGACCAAGAATAAGCTCCAAAGCACTTCCCAAAGCCAAACTTACACCAAAAAAAGCTCATGGTCACTGTTTGGTGGTCTGCTGCCAGTCTGATCCATTACAGCTTTCTGAATACCAGCAAAACCATTACATCTGAGAAGTATGCTCAGCAAACTGATAAGATGTACCCAAAACTGCCTGCAGCCCACATTGGTCGACAGAAAGAGCCCAATTCTTCTCCACAACAACACCCGACTGCAAGTTGCACAACCAGCACTTCAAAAGTTGAGCAAATTGGGATACAAAGGTTTGCTCATCTGCCATATTCACCTGACCACTCGTCAATTGGCTATCACTTTTTCAAGTATCTCGACAACTTTTTAACAGGGAAAACACTTCCACAACCAACAGGATGCAGAAAATACTTTCCAAGAGTTCACTGAATCACAAAGCACAGATTTTTATGCCACAGGAATAACAACAACTTATTTCTCCTGGCAAAAATGTGTTGATTGTAATGGTTCCTATCTTGATTAATAAAGGTGTGTTTGAGCCTAGTTATAAGGATTTAAAGTTCACCATCTGAAACTGCAATTATGTTTGCATCCACCTAATGTATATGTACCACATCTTCTACAGCCGTTCATCAGCTGATGGACATTTAGGTTGCTTCTGTGTCTTGACTATTGTAAATACTGCTGCTATAACACTGGGGTGCATGTTTCTTTTCAAATTAGAGTTTTCATCTTTTCTGGATATATGCCCAGGAATGGGATTACTAGACCATGTGGTAGCTCTAGTTTTAGCTTTTAAAGGAGTCTCCATACTGTGGTGGCTGCACCAATTTACATTCCCAGCAACAGTGCAGAGGGTTCCCTCTCCTGTATCTGGAGCCTTCTGAAGCTCCTTACCATGATTCTCTGTTATTGGAAGAAGTGATTATCTCAACACCAAGCTCCTCCTGTCCTCATCTTGAAAGAGAACTCTGTTTTACGTAACCTCATTGTCTATAGAGAAGTGGGTACTAGTGTGGTAGAATAAAATAATTAGACAGAGAAGGTATGAGTGGAGAGGGCCTCGATCACCTGACAAAGGAGAGGTCTTTCCTCCAGGTCCTCATGACTTCTGCCTCCTGTTTTGGAGTGGATCCAGAGGCTTGCCTCCAGAGATTTTGGATTCATTCTGTTTTCTGTGTGGGAAGAACCAGGGGTAGCATATCCAGTGCACTGTGGGCCTGGACACTGAAACCAGCAGGACTACAATACCGCTATCCCATCAGTGCCTTTGGGCAAATCAGAAGGTATCCTTCCTTTGGTTGGAGTAAAATCCACCTGCAATGCAGGAGACTGCCTGCAATACAGTAGACCCAGGTTCAATCTCTGTGTTGGGAAGATCCCCCAGAGAAGGAAATGGCAACCTACTCCAGTATTCTTACCTGGAGAGTCCCATGGACAGAGGAGACTGGTGGGCTACAGTCCAGGGGTCACAAGAGTCAGACATGACTGAGTGACTAAACCACCACCAGAGTGTAACATGGGTCTTGGGGCAACTCATCCCCTGCAGGGGTTCCTCCCAGGGAAGGGCACAACTTTCCCACTGGAAGTGGTGGCTCTGGGCAGTACTTGGCCTGACTGACATGTGTACTTTTGGTAGCACTCGCAAGACAGAGTCACAAGGATTGTCCACTGACTGGGTGATCTGTGTAGACAACCCCACCAAAGACATAGACTGGGTCGGGGATGTGTTTCTCTGACAGTGGTGCATGATCTACCCTATTGTGGCCAGTATGGGCTCAGTTATTGCAGCTCTTGAGCTCTAGAGTTATGGTGCACAGGTTTAGTTGCTTCAAGGCATGTGGGATCTTCCTGGACCAGGGATTAATCCATGTCCTCTACATTGACAGGAAGATTCTTATCCATTTTACCACCAGGGAAGTCCCATAAATTTACATTTGCCAAAACCCTTTGTGAACCCTGAGTTCCTGGAAATTCTGATAACTGTAGTGGCTCTGGCCTTGTGACTTCATAGAACTGTGGCCCAGATTTGGAAAGAGTGCGTTTCCCAGAAACAGTACCTTCTCCAGTCAGGTGAGCCTCTTGCTGCTCACATGAATGAATGAATGAATGAATGAATGACTCAACGAGTCAGTCACTCTCCAAACCCAGCACGGGGCCAACATGGAATCTTCCAGTGCCTTGTTCTACTTGTTAACACAATGCATGCAGGAAGAGTTCATGCATATGCATGTGTGTGTGCTCAGTCATGTCCAACTCTTTGCAACCATAAGTACTGTAGCCTGTACATATGGTTTCTCTGTCCATAAGATCCTCCAAGCAAGAATACTGCAGTGGGTTGCCATTTCCTCCACCAGGGAATCTTCCCAACCCAGGGGTTGAACCTGTGTCTCCTGCATCTCTGGCATTGGCAGACAAATTTTTTACCACTGAGCCACCTAGGAGGCTCATAGGAAGAGTCCAGAATCCTGTTTGTTTGTTCTACAATCAAAAACAGAATAAGAATGTTTTTAATTCAAATATCAGACATATGGGAAATTATTTCAAAACACCAGTGTAATATAATGAGCACAGACTCGAGATGGACTGGGTTGGTTAAATCCTGGCCCCACCGTTTCATAATGGTGTGACTGGCAGGTTCTGTAACTTCTCTGAACCTTGATTCCCTCATCTTTAAATAAGGATGATATCTACTTCTGACAGTTGAAGTAGAGATTAAATAAGATATTGCATGTGAAGCACCCAGCCTGTCATAAGCACTTGACAGATTATTACAAGTCATCGCAATGACCATTTCCTCCATTGACCTGGACAGAACAATTTTCAAAAGTTATAAACGAAGAGAAAGCAACTGAACAAGTGGTGAAGGGAAGAAGACTATTGAAAGACAGAGGATGGGCCAAAGTGCCCCTTTCCTTGCAAAGTCTTCAGGCCAACAGCCACTGAACGGTGCTGAGCTGTTTGTCCCTTCAGTAGTGTGACACTTGGATAATGATGTTGGCCAGCACGGCCCCTAATTGAGTTTTAATTACAGCAGTTCTGGGAAGAATGAAGTTAAACCTCTGTTCTCCTTGCATAATTAAATTTAGGTTAGCATATCTGGAGAATTCTTATCCCACACATGTACTGTGCCTCCTTGTCTGAAGAGGGATTTCAAAATTGGACATTGTTGTTTAATGGATGAAGTTTAAGAATGACACACGGGCTTTGTTCCACTTTAATTACTAATAGTTAATTGTAGAAAGAACCTAATTAGATTGCCGCCGGAGGGAGATGTAGGTGGAGATGAAATGGATCTCTTCATTAGGTACGGTTCTAAGGAAAGAGGGGCCAGCAAGGTCTGTGGGATATTGGAGGCTTCCAGGCAGGGCAAACATAATTTTGAGAGACTCTAATGAAAGGGGGCTGCCTTGGTGAATCTGTTAGGTGCTTTTTCAGACCTCTGTGCCACTCTCTGTACTGGCTCTGAAGGCAGCACAAGAAAAGCAGGAGGCATGATGTTTTTCCTTGAGGTGACCCAGCTTGTTCAAGGAGAACAAAATTAGTGTACCTAGGGCAGAAGGAAAGGAGAACTTCATCAGCACCTACACGAATGACAAATTCTAAAGGCTATCTGAGAAGTCTGCTCACTGGGGACAGTGGGGACTGGCAGAAGATTGTGTGAAACCCAAGTTCAAAATTCAGTTCTACCAAGTACCAGCTCCAAGGCCTCGGACAAGTTACTTGACCACTGCAACTCCATTTCTCGTCTGTAAAATGACACCCACCTTGCAGAGTTGAGTGAAGAGGAACAAAGGCAGAAAAACAGTAGCATGGGGCTTGGTTCTTATTTCTTGATGGAAAAAAAAAAAAAAAGAAAGAAAGAAAAACAACCATAGCTGTTCTTATAATTACAGGCCTTTCTGATTCTGAGGATTCCGAGATGAAATCATCCAGGCCTGTCTGAAACAGGCTTTGTTTTCCACGAAATGTGAAAGAGATCAGTCTCAAAAACCCCTACACATATATGGGCAATGAGAGATCCCATGGGTGAAGCTTGTGGAGTACTAGAGCCCAGGGCTGGTTTAATCCCTGCTTCCTGGACCCCACACACTGTGGGTCCCAGGACCTGCTGCTGGGACCTGGAGGTCCTGCCCTCCTCGCCACTTTACTAAGAACTGAAATGTTTAACTGAAAAGCTCATTTGTTGAACCAGGTTTTCAACCAGTAGTTTTCAACCAGGGGCAACTCCTCCCCAGCAACCCCCAGAGGACATTTAGCAAGCTTCTTAGAGATGTTCATGGTTGTTACAACTGGGAACTGGGAGGAGTTCCTACTGGCATCTAGTGTGTAGAGGCCAAGGATCCTGCTAAACTGCCTACAATGTGCAAGACAAGTCTCTCATGACAAAATTATTTGTCTCCAAACATCAAGAATGCTGAGGCTGAAAAACTCTGGAGTAACTGGTTCTGGACCCAGGGCAGCAAGCCTGGCAGAGCAGTCTCTGAATACATGTCTAAGTGTGGCCTGAGGAATGCACGCCCAGACAAATGCCCCCAGGCAGCCTCTGTCAACAACATCACTAGGTGTCCTGCATGAGGGGTCCCAGCCTGGGGTTTTGTCTCATAAACGGCCTCAGGGTAACTGCTCACCTGTTTGGTCATCAAATTGTCCAAGGAGTGTGTTCTACAGTGTGGCCACTAGATGGAGATCTTGGGATGATCTTTCCCAAGGAGATAATGAAGATAATGGTGACCTCCTTCAAAAAGTGCCATGCACGCACTGCTCTACGCAGTGCCTCCAACCCTGCAGCAGGCTACTGCTGACCCAAGCCTCTGCCAGGGACTCCAGGACAACCACGGGAAAGTCGGGACCAGTCTCGTGTGCAGTCACTGCTCCTTTCTCCTGAGTCCTGGTGTGCATAACGTTTTGTTTGTGCCCTCCAAGAGTCTGTTTCCCCAGTCCTGTGTAAGTTCTGATGGCTCTATGGTGGGGCTAATGGTGACCTCCTGTAAGAGGGCTTATGCCATACCCAGGTCTACTGCACCCAGAACCTCTGTCCCTGTAGTAGTCCACTGATCACCCATACCTTTGCAGGAGACACTCAAACACAGTTCTGTCTCAGTCTCTGTGGGGTCTCTGGGTCCTGGTGCTCACAAAGTTTGTTTGAGCCTTCTGAGCATCTCTGGCGGGTATGGGGTTTGATTCTAAATGCGATTTCACTCCTCCTACCATCTTGCTGGGGCTTTTGCTTTGCCCTTGGATGTGGCGTATCTCCTTAAAGATGCTCCAGCACTGTGCAGCCATGGAACCATGAGTTGGGTCTCCAAAGACCAGCAGAACGCTGGCTTTTGTTTGTTTGTTTCTTTTAAAAAAATTATTTGTTTATTGGACTTTGCAGGGTCTTAGTTGTGACACATAGGATACTGTGGCACACATTATCTTCATTATCTTCATTACCTCCACCATAGTTTGGTCTCAGGTCAGACAACAGGGAGGGAACACAGCCCTGCCCATCAACAGAAAATTGGATTAAAGATTTACTGAGCACCTGACCTGCCTCTTGAGAAATTTGTATGCAGGTCAGGAAGCAACAGTTAGAACTGGACATGGAACAACAGACTGGTTCCAAATAGGAAAAGGAGTACGTTAAGGCTGTATATTGTCACCCTGCTTATTTAACTTCTATGCAGCGTACATCATGAGAAATGCTGGGCTGGAAGAAGCACAAGCTGGAATCAAGACCGCCAGGAGAAATATCAATAACCTCAGATATGCAGATGACACCACCCTTATGGCAGAAAGTGAAGAGGAACTAAAAGGCCTCTTGATGAAGGTGAAAGAGGAGAGTTAAAAAGTTGGCTTAAAACTCAACTTTCAGAAAACTAAGATCATGGCCTCTGGTCCCATCACTTCATGGGAAATAGATGGGAAACAGTGTCAAACTTTATTTTTTGGGCTCCAAAATCACTGCAGATGATGATTGCAGCCATGAAATTAAATGACGCTTACTCCTTGGAAGGAGGGTTATGACCAACCTAGAAAGCATATTGAAAAGCAGAGACATTACTTTGCCAACAAAGGTCCGTCTAGTCAAGGCTATGGTTTTTCCTGTGGTCATGTATGGATGCGAGAGGTGGACTGTGAAGAAAGCTGAGGGCCGAAGAATTGATGCTTTTGAACTGTGGTGTTGGAGAAGACTCTTGAGCGTCCCTTGGACTGCAAGGAGATCCAACCAGTCCATTGTGAAGGAGATCAGCCCTGGGATTTCTTTGGAAGGAATGATGCTAAGGCTGAAACTCCAGTACTTTGGGCACCTCATGCGAAGAGTTGATTCATTGGAAAAGACTCTGATGCTGGGAGGGATTGGGGGCAGGAGGAGAAGGGGACGACAGAGGATGAGATGGCTGGATGGCATCACTGACTCAATGGACGTGAGTCTGAGTGAACTCTGGGAGTTGGTAATGGACAGGGAGGCCTGACATGCTGTGATTCACGGGGTTGCAAAGAGTTGGACACGACTGAGCAACTGAACTGAACTGAACCGAGCATAGCCCTGCCCATCAGAACAAGACCCAGTTTCCCCCTCAGTCAGTCTCTCCCATCAGAAAGCTTCCATAAGCCTCTTATCTTTATCCATTAGAGGGCAGACAGAATGAAAACCACAATCACAGAAAACTAACCAAATTGATCATATGGACCACAGCCTTATCTAAAACTCAATGAAACTCTAAGCCATGCCATGTAGGGCCACCCAAGACAGACAGGTCATGGTGGAGAGTTCTGAAAAAACGTGGTCCACTGGAGAAGGGAATGGCAAACCACTTCAGTGTTCTTGCCTTGAGAACCCCATGAACAGTATGAAAAGGCAAAAAGATAAGATACTGAAAGATGAACTTCCCAGATTGGTAGGTGCCCAATATGCTACTGGAGATCAGTGGAGAAATAACTCCAGAAAGAATGAAGAGACAGAGCCAAAGCAAAAACAACACCCAGTTGTGGATGTGACTGGTGATGGAAGTAAAGTCCGATGCTATAAAGAACAATATTGCATAGGAACCTGGAATGTTAGGTCCATGAATCAAGGCAAATTGGAAGTGGTCAAATAGGAGCCGGCAAGAGTGAACATCGATATTTTAGGAATCCACGAACTAAAATGGACTGGAGTGGGTGAATTTAACTCGGATGACCATTATATCTACTACTGTGGGCAAGAACCCCTTAGAAGAAATGGAGTAGCCATAATAGTCAACAAAAGAGTCTGAAATGCAGTACTTGGATGCAATCTCAAAAACGACAGAATGATCTGTTCGTTTCCAAGGCAAACCATTCAATAACACGGTAATCCAAGTCTATGCCCCAACCAGTAAGGCTGAAGAAGCTGAAGTTGAAGGGTTCTATGAAGACCTACAAGACCTTCTAGAACTAACACTCATAAAAGATGTCCTTTTCATTATAGAGGACTGGAATGCAAAAGTAGGGAGTCAAGAGATATCTGGAGTAAAAGGAAATTTGGCCTTGGAGTACAGAATGAAGGAGGGCAAAGGCTAATACAGTTTTGCCAAGAGAATGCACTTGTCATAGCAAACACCCTCTTCCAACAACACAAGAGAAGACTCTACACATGGACATCACCAGGTGGTCAATACTGAAATCAGATTGATTATATTCTCTGCAGCCAAAGATGGAGAAGTTCTATAAGTCAGCACAAACAAGACTGGGAGTGGACTGTGGCTCAGATCATGAACTCCTTATTGCCAAATTTAGACTTACATTGAACAAAGTAGGGAAAACCACTAACCATTCAGGTATGACCTAAATCAAATTCCTTACAATTACACAGTGGAAGTGACAAATAGATTCAAGGGATTAGATCTGATAGAGTGCCTGAAGAACTATGGACAGAGGTTCCTGACATTATGCAGGAGGCAGTAATCAAGACCATCCCCAAGAAAAAGAAATGCAAAAAGGCAAAATCGTTGTCTGAGGAGGCCTTACAAATAGCTGTGAAAAGAAGAGAAGTGAAAGGCAAAGGAGAAAAGGAAAGATATACCCATTTGACTGCAGAGTTCCAAAGAATAGTAAGGAGAGATAAGAAAGCCTTCCTCAGTTCTCAGTGCAAAGAAATAGAAGAAAACAATAGAATGGGAAAGACTAGAGATGTCTTCAAGAAAATTACAGATATCAAGGGAATATTTCTTGCAAAGATGGGCACAATAAAGGACAGAAATGGTATGGACCTAACTGAAGCAGAAGATATTAAGAAAAGGTGGCAAGAATACACAGAAGAACTATACAAAAAAGATCTTCATGACCCAGATAACCATGATGGTGTGATCAGTCATCCTGGAATGTGAAGTCAAGTGGGCCTGAGAAAGCATCACTGTGAACAAAGCTAGTGGAGGTGATGGAATTCCAGTTGAGTTACTTCAGATCCTAAAAGATGACTATGTGAAAGTGTTGCACTCAATATGCCAGCAAATTTAGAAAACTCAGTAATCGCCACAGGACTGGAAAATGTCAGTTTTCGTTCCAGTCCCAAAGAAAGGCAATGCCAAAGAATACTCAAACACCACACAATTGCACTCATCTCACATGCTAGCAAAGTCATGCTCAAAATTCTCCAAGCTAGGCTTCAACAGTATGTGAACCAAGAATTTCCAGATGTTTAAACTGGATTTAGAAAAAGCAGAGGAATCAGAGATCAAATTGCCAACATCCGTTGGATCATCGAAAAAGCAAGAGAGTTCCAGAAAAACATCTACTTCTGCTTTATTGACTATAGCAAAGACTTTCACTGTGTGGATCACAACAAACTGTGGAAAATTCTGAAAGAGATGGGAATACCAGACCACCTGACCTGCCTCTTGAGAAATTTGTATGCAGGTCAAGAAGCAACAGTTAGAACTGGACATTGAAAAAAAAAAAAAAAGAACTGGACATTGAACAACAGACTGGTTCCAAATTGTTAAAGGAGTACATCAAGGCTGTATATTGTCACTTTACTTATTTAACTTATATACAGAGTACATCATGAGAAATGCTGGGCAGGATGAAGCATAAGCTGGAATCAAGATTGCCAGGAGAAATATCAATAACCTCAGATATGCAGATGACACCACCCTCATGAAAGAAAGCTAAGAAGAACTAAAGAGCCTCTTGATGAAAGTGAAAGAAGAGAGTGAAAAAGTTGGCTTAAAACTCAACATTCAGAAATCTAAGATCATGGCATCTGGTCCCATCACTTCTTAGCAAATAGATGGGTAAACAATGGAAACAGTAAGAGACTTTATTTTGGGGGCTCTAAAACCACTGCAGATGGTGATTGCAGCCATGAAATTAAAAGATGTTTACTCCTTGGAAGAAAAGTTATGACCAACATAGACAACATATTAAAAAACAGAGACATTACTTTGCCAACAAAAGTTTGTCTAGTCAAAGCGATGGTCTTTCCAGTAGTCATGTATAGATGTGACAGTTGGACTATAAAGAAAGCTGAGCACCAAAGAATTGATGCTTTTGAACTGTGGTGTTGGAGAAGATTCTTGAGAGTCCCTTGGACTACAAGGAGATCCAACCAGTCCATCCTAAAGGAAATCAGTCCTGAATATTCATTGGAAGGACTGATGTTGAAACTGAAACTGCAATACTTTTGCCACCTGTTGCAAAGAGCTGATTCATTTGAAAAGACACTGATGCTGGGAAAGATTGAAGGCAGGAGGAGAAGGGGACGACAGAGGATGAGATGGTTGGATGGCATCACTGACTCAATGGACATGAGTTTGCATAAGCTCCGGGAGCTGGTGATGGACAAGGAAGCCTGGTGTGCTGCAGTCCATGGGGTCGCAAAGAGCCAGACATGACTGAGCGACTGAGCTGAACTGAACTTCCCAAGGAGGACTTGTACCTGGGTGGACCAATCTTCCCAGAGGGTGGCCTTTGTCCACTGCTCTAAGTGCCGATAGCCTTTAGGAAGCAGGAATTTAGTGAAGGGAGGCACCAACTGGAGAAAGGGTTCAATATCTACTGCTTGCTTAGCAAGTATGGGACACTTACAGCCCTGATCCTTCTCAAATAAACTGAGACTCACCTGCTTCATCCTCCCTGTTAGCAGTGATTATCCTGAAGGGTTATTGTGCTCCACCATTAGAAAAATGCGTCCTTAAAGACTGAGAACATGTGATGGGAAATAAGGAGGTGGGCAGATGGAGGAGCTACTTGACGGGGCTGCCAGAACTCATGCCTGATACCCTCCACACATTAGCTCCTTTTATCGTCTCAGCGCCCCACTGAGGGGCGTCTGGGGGCCTTTAGAGAGAGACTCGGTAACCAGACAATGTTACACTGCAGACCTGAGTCCCATCTTCCCCACCACCCAAGAAGGGTCTCTTGTTTACTATCAACATGGGGGAGTTCCTCACCTGTAACCTAGGGAAGCAGATTGACTGCTGGTCACAGAGAATCAGACATGACTGAGTGATTAACAACCTTCACACTACATTTGGGGGACTACATAATTCACTGCCTAAAGCAGGACACTTTGGAGAGTAAACTCGGACAGCAGGTGGACAGTAGCTGGGACCACAGATGCTAACCTGACATGAAATCACTGTAGCTAAATTACTTTCTTCTCTAATGCCCCCAAGTTTCTGAGTCCAAGCAGGACTCTTTTTTAAAGCTTTCATGACATTTGTGCGACCATTCAGTACACAGTGCAGTCCCAGTGGAAAAGCTGAGGGTCAGAGAAAGTGGGTCAGAAAACCGGGGCCTTGGGATTCTGCCTGCGGCCAAGGTGGGGCAGGTTGCCTCAGTGAGTGCCGGCAGGTAGAAAGTGTGTGCATCCAGGACAGACTGAGCTAAAAGAAAGGAGTTCTTGTTTTGATAGTTCTTACATGAACAGTTCTTACTTGTGTTATTTTGATACGTGTGTGTTGTGTGTGTATATAACAACCACGATCGAGTTGCTGATTGTGAAAGTGCTGCTTATCCGTTCGGCCAGAATATGACACCGGAACTGAATCTTTGCAAATGTCAAAGATTCGCCAGTAGAGGGCGATGGAGGAGCGCTGCTGGACGAAGGGCTTCCTGGCTGCGGGCGCGGTGCTTGCTTCTTGCTCTTGCGGTGTCGGTGTGCAGGATTCCCACGGAGCCTCCTTCACCCCTGTGCATGACTTTCTGGTGAGTTCTGCAGGCAACTCATCCGACTTCAGTGACTTCAAGAGCACTTCGTTGGGGTGGTGGGATGGCTTCCTGGAAGCTTCCTTGCAAGTCTCTCTAGTGCCACAGTCGGTTTTCCAAAAAGTTCAACCACTTTCCTTTCAGGCCCCTTCTGGAAAGCTTTATTATCACTCCAGGTGACAGCTTCCTGCTTGACTGTCACCTCGGCAAACTTCACCATCCAGTGGGCCAAGCCCCCACCCTCTCCAGCAAGATCTGAATCTCAGGCTAGTGTGTTAGGGGTTAGTTAGTTTTTCCTGGCGAGCTCTGCTTCAGCCCTAGGGCAGTACCTGCTCCCTGTCTATATCAGCCATTCCCAGATTCTTTATAGTTCTCCTCACCCTTAGTAGTTGATGCCCTGTTAGTACATCCACCTGTTACTAGTCAATAATTCTTTACTTAACATATTCCCTATTTAATATCCTGTGTAGTTTGGGTCTCCTCTCTATGCCAGTGAAGGGTTCTTTGTCTTTCAGCATCTATCTGCTCTTGATACTTTTTGTGTCTTTGTCCTGATTATCAGTGGACTTGTTTGTAAAAATACAGGAAATCAATTATATCACTCCACCAAGGACAGGAACCATGAGTGAGTGTGCCGAGTGGTTTCAGATAAGTGACCCTGAGAGTGCACAGAACTGGAGGTGTAGCACCTCCAAACAGCAATTCTTCTTATGCTTTCAAGTCCCCTGTATTTAAAACACTATGTTGATTATGCCACTTTTCAGTAAGAGGTGGACAAGTTGCTCTTCCCTTCTCTAGGCTTCAGGATTTCCTTGAGAGTAGAACAAGGTGTTCTCTATACCATGCAGCTGTCAGGGTCTTACATTCCATGACTGAATGCATGCTACAGAATCTTCTATGCTTTCTTATCTTATATAGATGTAGAGTCTGGCACTAAGGCTAAATGTTTCTTTGCTTAGTGAAACCAGCATTTCCAATAAAGGTGTGACCACTTTGTTGTACACTGTTGCCCTATTGCATAGTATTGCAACAAATATGCAACCAACAAAACTTTCTTTGTTATCTATTTACCCATTAGTGAGAATGAGGGCAGAAAAGTCATCTGACCCAATCCTCAGCTTTGTGGAGGAGATTATATAGGTCCAGATGATTAATTGACTTTCCTAGGGCTACACAATTGGTGTAACAAAGCTAGAACCAGTTCCCAGGTTGCTTGGGTTCCAGTTCAGTTGTTGTTTAGTCGCTAAGTCATGTCCAACTCCTTTGCAACATCATGGGCTGAAGCCCTCCAGGCTCCTCTGTCCATGGGATTTCCCAGGCAAGAATACTGGAGTGGGTTACCATTTCCTTCTCCAAGGGATCTTCCTGATCCAGGGATCAAACCTACATCTCCTGTGTCTCCTTCATTGGCAGGAGGATTCTTTACCACCGAGCCACCTGGGAAGCCCATTCTCTATAAATTAGTCCAACTAATTTCATCTAATATAGCCTGCTCCTGTACCATCTTTTAAGTTCCTTACTAGCTCTTCTCTTGAGATTATGTTTGGATGGCAGTAGGAAGACAAGCTACTGTATTCCTGTGATTAGAAGTGAGGGGTGGCAGTCATTTATAGGAGAAAAATACAAGGGGATACTGAAGGGGAGGGTAAGGGAATTCTGAAGTCAAAGTTTGCCTCTAGCTGTTGGTAAACTATAAAACAGTTCCTTAAACCAACATGTTTTAAGGATGCTTTTATTAAGGTCAAATCTCTCATCAACTTCATGGAGTAAGCAGGCTCTTCATTTATTTGTGTGATTGAATCCAGTGGTTTTCATCTAAAGTCACCTTGGCTTCCCAATGGACATGTAACAATGTCTGGAGACATTTTTTATTGTCAAGACTAGGGACAGGGAACAGTACTGGGATTTAGTGGGTAGAGGATAAGGATGCTGCTGCTGCTGCTAGGTTGCTTCAGTCGTGTCCAACTCTGTGCGACCCCATAGACAGCAGCCCACCAGGCTCCCCCATCCCTGGGACTCTGCTAAATATCCCCAAATGCACAGGACAGCCCTCATAACAAAGAATTACCAGATCCAAAATGTTAATAGTGCCAAGGCTGAGAAATCTGGATCTACTCAAACATGTTTCTTAACAACATTGATTCACAGTGCTGATAGTAGCCAACCTAATGTCTGTGAGATAGTATCTCATTGTGGTTTTCATTTACATTCTCCTAATAATTAGTGATGGCAAACATTTTTTCAGATGCTTGTTGGCCATTTGTATAGCTTCTCTGGAGAAATGTCTGTTGAAGTCCTTTTGCCCATTTTTAAATCAGGCTGTTAGCTTATTTTTGGTTTTGTTCTTTATGTATTCTGGATATTAAGTCCTTATCAGATATATGATTTGCAGATATTTTCTTCCAGCTTATACATTGCCTTTTCACTCAGTTAATTGTGTCCTTTAATGCATAGTTTTATATTGTCGTGTTGTTGTTGTTGTTCAGTCACTCAGTCATGTCCAACTCTTTGCAGTCCCATGGACTGCGGCACACCAGGCTTCCCTGTCCTTCACCATCTCACAGGGTTTGCTCAAACTCATGTCCATTGAGTTGGTGATGCCATCCAACCATCTCATCCTCTGTCATCCCCTTCTCTTCCTGGCTTCAGTCTTTCCCACCATCAGGGTCTTTTCCCATGAGTCAACTCTTTGCATCAGGTGGCCAAAGGATTGGAGCTTCAGCTTCATCATTGGTCCTTCTAATGAATATTCAGGGTTGATTTCCTTTAGGATTGACTGGTTTGATCTCCTTGCTGGGAATCTTAAGAGTCTTCTCCAACACCACAGTTTGAAAGCATCAATTCTTCGGCTCTCAACCTTCTTTATGGTCCAGTTCTTACGTCCGTACATGACTACTGGAAAAACCATAGCTTTGACTCTATGGACCTTTGTTGGCAAAGTGATGTCTCTGCTTTTCAATATACTGTCTATGTTTGTCAAAGCTTTTCTTCCAAGAAGCAAACATCTTTTAATTTCAGAGCTGCAGTTACTGTCCAAAGTGATTTTGGAGCCCAAGAAAATAAAGTCTGTCACTGTTTCCATTTTATCCCCATCTATTTGCCTGTTTTTTGGTCATTGTTAAATTCAATGTCATGAAGTCTTTCCTCTGCTTTTTTTCTCAGAGTGTTGTAGCTTTAGCTCTTACTTAGGTCTTTGATCCATTTTAAGTTAATTATTGTATTAATATGTGGTATAAGCTAAAAGTTCAGCTTCAGTCTTCTGCACGTGAACACAGTATTCCCAGCTCCAATTATTAAAAAGACTCTCCTTTCCCTATTGAATAGTCATGGCACCTTGTTGAAAATCATTTGACCATATATGTGAGGATTTATTTTAGGACTCTGTCATCTATTCTGATGTCTATATGCCCTTGTTTCTGCCAGTAAAACACTGTTTTGATTATTGTAGCTTTATAAAGAGTTTTGAAATTAGGGAGTATGACGCCTCCAAATTTCTTTTTCTTTTTCAAAGTGGTTTTAGCTACTTGAGGTCCTTTGAGATTCTAGATGAATTTTAGGATGAATTTTTGTATTTCTGCCAAAAATGCCTTTAGGATTTTTTAAAGGATTGCATTGATTCAGTGGATGGCTTTGAGTACTTTGGACATTTTAACAATATTAAGTCTTCAAATCCATGAACACAGAATGTCTTTCTGTTTATTTGTGTCTTCTTCAGTTCCTTTGATGAGTAGTTTTTAGTGTTCAGTGTATATGTCTTTCACCTCCATGATTAAATTTACTCCTGAGTATTTTACTCTTTCTTGATGCTATTGTAAATTAAGTTATTTTATTTCCTTTTCAGATTGTTCATTGTTAATGTACAGAAATGCAACTGATTTATGCATATTAATTTTGTATTCTATAACTTTGCTGAATTCATTTATTAGTTCTAACAGATTTTTTGTGTGTGGAGTTTTAAGTATTTTCTACATATAAAGTCATATCATCTGCCACCAGGAATAGTTTTTCTTCTATTTGGATGCATTTTATTTCTTTTTTTTCCCCCTTGTCTAATTTCTCTGGCTAGAACTTTCATTTCTATGTTAAATAGAAGTGACAGAAGCAAGCATTCTTCTCTTAATGCTGGTGTTTAGAGGAAAAGTTTTCAGTCTTTTGCCACTGAGTCTGATGTGAGTTGTGGGCTTTTTGTATATGGTCATTATTATGTTGAGATATTTTCTTCCATTCTTAGTTTGTTGAACTTTTTTTTTCTTATCATGGAAGGGTGTTGAATATTGTGAAATGTTTTTTCTGCATCAATTGAGATGAATTTTCTCTCTCTTTTTCTTAGCCAATCTAGCTGAAATTTTCTCAATTTTGTTAATCTTTTCAAAGAACAAACTCAGTTTCACTGATTTTTGTCCATTGCTTTTTTTTTTATAGGGGACCCATTTCGGAGAAGGCAATGGCACCCCACTCCAGTACTCTTGCCTGGAAAGTCCCATGGATGGAGGAGCCTGGTGGGCCGCAGTCCATGGGGTCGCGAAGAGTTGGACACGACTGAGTGGCTTCACTCTCACTTTTCACTTTCATGCATTGGAGAAGGAAATGGCAACCCGCTCCAGTGTTCTTGCCTGGAGAATCCCGGGGACGGGGGAGCCTGGTGGGCTGCTGTCTATGGGTCACACAGAGTCGGACACGACTGAAGTGACTTAGCAGCATTACTATTTTATGTTATTTTTTCTTTTTTCAAATGCAAATTTGTGATTTGTTCTTTTCTTTTTAAAATATGTTTATTTTTAATTGGAGGATAATTGCATTACAATGTTGAGCTGAATAAGCTCATAGGTATACACTTGTCCCTTCCCTCTTGAACCTTCCTCCCACCGCCCACCCCATCTCTCCTCTCTAGGTTGTCAGAGCATCAGCTTGAGCTCCCTGCATCATATATCACATTCCCATTGGCTATCTCTTTTACATATGGTAATGTATGTATTTCAATGCCACTCTCTCAGTTCGCTTATCTAGAGTCCATATACATGTGTTAATATATGATATTTGTTTTTCTTTTTCTGACTTACTTCACTCTGTATAACATGCTCTAGGTTCATCCACCTCACTGGAACTGACTCAAATTCATTCCTTTTTATGGCTGAGTAATATTCCATTGTATATATGTACCACAACTTCTTTATCTGTTCATCTGTGAATGTACATCTAGGTTGCTTCCATGTACTTGCTATTATAAGTACTACTGCAGTGAAATTTGTGGTGCATATGTCTTTTTGAATTGTGATTTTCTCAGGATATATACCCAATAGTGGGATTGCTGGGTCTTACGGTAGTTTTATTCCTAGTTTTTAAAGAAATCTCCATACTGTTCTTGACAATGGCTGTATCAATTTACATGAGTTCATTATCAGTAGGAGCTATTGCTGAAAGACTGTAATGTAGAAAGAATTCAAGATCTACCACAATCTGAACTATAATAGAGCAAACATGTGAGACATAGAGAAGAGCATGTGACCCAGGAGGGAGACTATGGGAATCACCAGTCCTCAGCAGCCACAGTTGCTGGTAGCACTCCATTAAGTTTCTATTTTCACTTTGTAAGTAACTTAGCAATAATCTCCCTCTTCCCTAGGGTAAATTAAGTGAGTCTCTGATAGTTGTAACACAGAGATTTCATGTATACTATGATCTCAATTAAGACACATATTTTTAAAATTTTATTTATTTGGCTGTGCTGAGTCTTCACTGCTGTGTCAGCTTTTCTCTAGTTGTGGCAAGTAGGGGCTACTCCCCAGTTGCAGTGTGCGAGTTTCTCCTTGCAGTGGCTTCCCTTGTTGCGAGCACAGGCTCTAGGGCATGCAGGCTTCAGTAGGTGCAGCACATGCGCTCAGTAGCTGTGGCTCGTGGGCTCTGGAACACTGGCTCAGTAGTTGTGGCACACAGGTTTAGTTGCTCCATGGCATGTAGTATCTTCCTGGACAAGGATCAAACCTGTGTTTCCTGCATTGACAGGTGAATTCTTCACCACTGATCTACCAGGGAAGCCCCTTCAATTGAAACACATATTTTTAAAATTTGGTTGGGTAAAAGACCAGAAGAGAAACACCAGGCTGTTAACAGTGGGTATTTCTATGGTGGTAGTATAACTAGCAATATTAATTTCTTGTTATATGCTATTATGTAGTTTCCAAATTTGGGGAATGTGTGTATTACTTTTATAATCTGTTAACAAAACTGTAAACCTAACTACATATGGAACTCTGTGTCCTTGCTCTGGGACACAGATTATCAGTCTCTTTGTCTTCAAGGAATCGACGATCAAAAAGCAGCCACAGCATTAACATATATACTTTACCATGGCTCAGCCGGTAAAGAATCTGCCTGCAATGTGGGAGACCTGGGTTTGACCCTGAGTTGGAAAGATCCCCTAGAGACAGCAAAGGCTACCCACTCCTAGGCAAAGACTACCTACTCTCTATTCTGGCCTAGAGAATTCCATGGACTGTATAGTCCATGGGGTTGCAAAGAGTCGGACACAACTGAGTGACTTTCACTTTCACATGTAAAACAGATAGTCAATGGGAAGTGCTATATAGCACTCAGAGCTATATAGCTCAGAGAGCTCAGCTAGGTGCTCTGTGATGACCTAGAGGTGTGGTGAGATGGAGAAGGTGGGAGGGAGACTCAAGAGGGAGGGTTTATATATATTGTTGTTGTTGTTTAGTAGCTAAGTTGTGTCCAACTCTTTTGTGACCACATAGACTGTAGCCCACCAGGCTCCTCTGTTCATGGGATTTCTCAGGCAAGAATCCTGGAGTGGGTTGCCATTTCCTCCTCTAGGTGACCCTCCTGACCCAGGGATCAAACCCGTGTCTACTGCATTGACAGGTGGATTCTTTACTACTGAGCCATCAGGAAAGCCTGGGTATATGTACACTTATAGCTGATTCATGTTGTTGTACAGCAGAAACTAACACAGCATTGTAAATCAACTATACTCCAGTTTAAAAATAAATTAAAAAACAGCCACATAGCCATGATCAAAATGACTTGGGATGGATTCTGGCAAGATAATTGTAAAAGCATAGTTTTAAAATTTATGTAAGTCCCTCATGGTATACATGGCCATCAGGATAGCAAAATTAAAAATCTGTGGACATATCTATAACAAAACTGAGTGAAAAGATACGCATATAAGCTTGGAAATATGAGTGGGAGTCACTGATAGCTCTAAGATCTGTCTGATATCAGCATCTATGCAAAATGAAGAAAAGGGACCTCTGATGGCCCTAAGGACAGAACTCCAGAATCACCACAGATGCTCACTGGAAAACACAGTGGACCAATCTGAGAGTAGCAGCTTCTTCAACTGGAAGGGGTTCTGCAGAATCCATTATATGGAAAAGCACAGAGACCTCATGAGGCCTGAAAGTACTAGTGGGTCCTATGAACTTATGAAAAATAAATACAAAACGGCTTCCAGGAGAGACTCCCTACCCTGAGGAGAAACTGCTGAGGGTGGAGTTGAAACTGGGCAAGACAGAGATATCGGAGGCATGGGAAAGAAAAGATCCAAGGGAAAGGAAGTACAGGAGGCAGATATCACATGGTAGAAACTACATTTGTGATTACTTCATAAAAACATCTTACATTCTTAAGGAAGCTAACATTGTGAAAAGCTAGCCCACTCACACTCCTACAAGTACAAGAAGTATTATCTCCCCTAAAAATGAACAACAGAAAATTGGCTTGCCAAAAAAAATAAACAAAGTCAATATAAGAAGAGGGAAAAATGGAACAGAATAATGTCCCTACACAAATGATAAAAGCAGGGCAGAAAGGCACGCTCATAAACTGTGAGGTTATACCCTAGGATTCCGAGTGAGCTAAAGTCATTTTTAAAACGATAAAGGAACACATAAAAATGAATTGAGAAAGCTCAGAAATGAGGTCACTAAAGAAAAGGAAGTTTTGAAAAGAGAAGTTAACATTCAGAAAAGAATTAGAACTAAAATGAAAAACATTATAAATGAAAACTGAACCAAAATGAACACAGACATGATCAATGACAATGGACAGTGCCTTGAGACAAATAGAAGATGGAACTTAGACATTTTAAATATAAAGGAGAAACAAAGAAATATTTTTTAAAGAATATTCAGGGAAAAAATTATAGCTATAGAAGATATGGAAAGAAGATCCAACCTATGTATAAGAGGCATCACAAAGAAGACCAAAGCAATGGAACAGAACAAATATTGTAATCTATTATATAAAATAAAGAGCATTCTTGAATTTAAAGAAAAACCAAAAGTTTGAAACATGTTGAAAGGATACAGCACATACCTAGGAAAACTGACCCAAAATGGCACACTGAGACATAGTCTAATAAAATGACTGAACTTTATTGGGGAAAAAAATCCAATAAATCAATCAATTAAATCCAAAATCAATTAAAAATAAATAAATTTTTAAAAAGAAACAGAGGACTCTTTATTATGTTAAAGTTCATAATTGTTTTTGTTACTCAGTTGCTAAGTCCTGTACGACTCTTGTGACCATGGGCTATAGCCCACCAGGCTCCTCTATCTATAGGGTTTCCCAGGCAAGAAAATCCAAGTGTGTTGCCATTTCCTTCTCCAGGGGATTTTCCCAACCCAGGAATTGAACCTGAGACTCCAGCATTGCAGGCAGATTCTTTACCACTGAACCACCAGGGAAGGCAAAGTTCATAATGCTGATACCCAATTATACCTCAGCCGTGTTTACAAAGCAGAAGCCCCTGGAGATAAAAGGAAAAGCATATATGTATATTATATAATACCATAAGGACTTTAATCTATCACTTTCAGTATGAGAAAGATCAAGTGGACAAAAGATTGGTAAGGATACAGAAGAATTATACAACATAACCAATGAGATGAATCTAAAGATCAATATCAAAATCTGACGCCTGATAATAGAAACTACACATCTAACCTTCACAATAATTGACCATGTATTGGGAATCAAAGAAAACTTCAATATATTCCAGGAAATAAAAACTATATAAAACCAATATTCTTTTATCATAATTCAATAAAACTAGAAACTGATAGCACATAAAGGCCTTTACACTTGGAAATCTGGAAAGAAAAACAACTTGCCCTTAAATAATTGTTGAGTCAAAGAAGAAATATAAAATTATAGAATTTCTTTAAAATAATGATAATGAAAATGCTATATACATATCAGATTGTATAGAACCAGGTAAAGCAGTTATCAGAAGGAAATTTATGCCATTACATATTTCCATTGATAAAAATGAAACCATGAAAATATATTGAAGACCAACTCACAAAACTAGAGAAGTGAAAAAAACTAAACCAAAGGAAAGCAGATGAAAAGATTACTGTATTTATCTTAAAAAATAAATTATTGTCAGCAAGTAAAACAAAAGTAACAACAGTAGAATTTTAGAGATACTTACTGAAATATTTTCAGATGAAGTGATGGGATGTCTGGGCCGGGAAATGGGTCAGGAAGTGGGTCTGGGTCGGGAAATGGAAGAAGGTTGGCCATTAAAAAAACGTGAGTGCTGCTGCAAGGGAACTCATTACACATTGTTCATTTCCAAGCTTGATCATTTATATTATAAAAAGCTAAAAATAACTTAAGTGAACTTGGATTAAAGGGCTCTGTGAATAACAAATGTGTAAACATTAACTAATAATCACAGAGATGAGTGTGTAGAGAGGAGTTGGAGATGAGGAAATGCCTTTAGACAAGAGAACTAATTTAGACAAGTCACAAGAATGTGACTCTCCTGTAGGGACAGTGATTATCTGGTCCAGTCACCTGTCCCTTTGTTGTGGACCCCAGATGATCACCCATTTCCTTGCACCTTTTCAAAAAAGAAAGACTGGCAAGGACAGTAGACAGATGCGTGTGCAGAGTCCTACCTGCTCTGGGTGAGAAAAGCCCAAGCTCTGGATCAGAACCAGGTCAGTGCTCACTTTGACCACTGCATCATGACCTTGGGCAAACATCCTCTTGCCTTTCCTAACCTGTAAGCTTATGGCATTGGACTAGATGACTGCTGAATTCCTCTCTAGCTCTCACATTCCAAAAAGGACATCTCACAGTCCAAAAAGGACAAGTTAGCAAATGCAGCAACCCACCCTCTCCTGGCTAATACTTCCCCCTTCAGACTTTTTTGGGCTCCCCCAGTGGCCCAGATGGTAAAGAATCTGCCTGCAATACAGGAGACGTGGGTTCAAATCCCTGAGTGGAGAAGATTCCCTGGAGGAGGGCACAGCAACCCACTCTAGTATTCTTGCCTGGACAATCCCATGGGCAGAGGAGCCTGGGGGGCTACAGTCAATGGGGTCACAAAGAGTCGGACATGACTGAGCAACTAACCCTTTCACTTTTCAGACTTTCTTAGAAGCCCAGCCTTTGGAAACTTCAACTTTCCAGAGCAGGACTGTAGCCTGGTGTGTGATTGCAGCATGCTCTATACCAAACCTTTGCTGACCGCTCATCATAATGATGGGTTGGAAGCATCAAGAAAGCATGACCTCTGTTTAAGAGTGAAAGTGAAAGTTGCTCGGTCGTGTCCAACTCTTTGCGACCCCATGGACTATACAGCCCATGGACTTCTCCAGTATTCTGGCTTGGAAGAAGCTTTTCCCTTCTCCAGGGTGTCTTCCCAACCCAGGGATCAAGCCCAGGTCTCCCACATTGCTGGCTGATTCTTTACCTGCAGAGCCACAGAGACTGCATTTTAGAAAACTTATACTAATAGGCTAAAACAAAAAAGGTTTGATATCAGAAAAGGTCTCAGTCATCTGAAAAGCCCCCCAGTATGGAACCTCCCACACCTCTAGTCTCCAGTGATGCAGGATAAATGTAGAATGAGGTAGTCTCCATTCATACATCATTTGCTTATTTCATTTTACCTTCAATGACATATGCTGCTGATGTCGATGTAAAATGTGAGAAATGTTCCTGAATATCAACATAAAGCAAGAAGTCTCAGCATAGGGGCTCTCTATATTCAAAAAATAATACCATGCGAATGAGCAAGACCACAGAGAGTGTGGCAACTTTGATTTCTAGTGGAATCTGGAAGAGGGGCTCATTAGAGATTCAAGGCTTGTAACTCACTTTAATTAAAATTTGAGCTGGGAGAGCTTGGAGAAACCAGCCCAACGAATGAGGTTTAGAAGAGAGGGAGGGGGGAAAGGGGCAGGATATTGACATGAATAAAGGAGACCTTAATTAAAGGATTAATGATGACAATAACAATAAAAATCGCTTCATCCTCACTTTGTATCTGCAGTTGGACAAAGTACTTTGTGAGTCAATGCCAGGTTGAAGCTGCCCTTTGTGACTCAGAGAGAGTGAAATGCTGGGGCCATGCAGGAAATATTTATACCTATATCATTTGGATGATTTGCACAATTGAATGTTTGAGGCCTGACTTTGACTGAATCATCCCATCTGATTCTTCACGTCACGAGTTATGTATCGACTCACCTGTCTCATTTAGGAGGAGAGCTCTTCTTGGAAGCCTTACTGATGATTCAGCTACCACTGCCCCCAAACTTAATAACTACAAGAACGTTCAGTGAACCTCCTTTCTCCTTGATGGCTACTTGAATTACTTGCGGGGGGAAAAGATTGAAAATCAAATGCCTTCAAACGAATTTTTTAATTTACTTTGTTTTTGCCTAAGCCTGTGCTTTGTCTGCTTATGGCGTCCTTCAGGAGTGGCCTGAGTGCCGTGTGAAGTGAGGGCCATTCCCAATGCACTGTTCCTATTTCTTTGGCTGCCTACTGTCTTCTCTTTTAGGTCTTGGAATTGAGCCCATAACAGAGACTACAGAGCAAATGCTCTCAAAATGTTCATGTTTTATATTTGCATGGTTCTTTTCCTATGTCCTCTTTTCTTTGCCCAATAGGTCCTGGCTGTTAAGTGTCCAGGTGAAGAACAGAATTCACCCAGATTTCAATATGTCAGCCATGATTCATGTCTTGCTGAGTTCTCTAAATCAGGCTTCTGTTTAAAATGAACTTAATGCAGAGACTTCAGTTAAGATGATAAATAAACTTTCATAAGCATTTAAACCTACACAATTAATTATGAATATCTTATACAACTATATCTGTAAGTAAACTCTGCAGCACTGGGCTTCATTTAGACCACCAATCCCTCTGCACACAGCAAGTTGGCAACAGTTCACTGGCTAGAAGTGGCTTGAGCTGGCTCTCCTTGCTCCTTGTGTTTATTGTCATATGCAGACTTGCTCAGGGGGTAGATGCTCAGAGCTGAGTGATGTCTGCACCCTGACCCTCTGCAAACATCTCTGCACCTGCATCTCTTCCCAGAGCTTTTTCAGCCTTTGCTTGAGAGGTTTTCAAGTTCTCTCTGTTTCTCTTCTTTTCCCTTTTCTTTCTCCATCTTATGCCTTTGTCTTCTCCTTTCCCTCTTACATGCAGAGGAAATTAGTATGTGATTCTCCTATGGTTTTTCCTTCTCATTGGGAAGAAAAGAAAGGCTTCTGTTGTGGGCCAAATTTTGTCCTCTCAAAATTCATATGTGGAAGCCCTAACTGTGTGACTGCATTTGAAGAAATAGTCTTTAAAGAGGTAATTAAGTCAAAACGAGACTGGTTGGGTGGGCCCTAAATCCTTGTCCTTAAAAGAAAAGGAAACACTGACACATACGAGAGACAACCATATGAAGACACAGGGGGAGATGGCCATCTATAAGCCAAGGAGAGAGGCCCCGAGAGAAACCAGCCCTGCTGACACCTTGATCTTGGACTTCCAACCTCCAGAACTGTGAAGAAATAAGTTTCTTCTGTTTATGCCAGTCAGTCTGTGGCATTTTTGTTATGGCATGTGTGTTAAGTCGACACAGTTGTGTCCAACTCTTTGTGACCCTATGGACCATAGCCCACCAATCTCTTCTGTCCATTGGATTCTCCAGGCAAGAATACTGAAGTGTGTTGCCATGCCCTCCACCAGGGGATCTTCCCAATCCAGGGCTCAAACCTGTACCTCTTAAGTCTCCTGCATTGGCAGGCAGGTTCTTTACCACTAGCACCACCTGGGAAACCCTTTTTTATGGCAGCCTGGACTTATTATTAATAAGACAGCCTCCCAGAAGTGCCATAAGGAAAATTACTCCCATACTCATCCCGTTTCCTCTACCATCCTCCACAGCTGCCTCTAAAACAAACATTGTTTCTCTGTTTTATGCTGAAAACAGTAAACAGTTCATGTCTTCACTACCCGGTGTTCTGGTTGCAGACACATGGCGGAGATGAGTAAGTTACATACATAAAGCAGTTTCAGGAACTAGCTTGTGATCTTTGCTGAGAAATCAAGAATAGTCCTCAACGACCCATACAAATAGGCATTGTTATGCTTTTAAAAATACTTTCATCTTTATTACCCATTGTATCCTTTCAATAGAAGGAAAGGGAGAAAACATTCAAAAAAGTAAATTTACAAATAAGGAAACCAAGGTTTAAAGAAGTTACATTGTTGATCCAAGGTCATACAACTCGATGTTCCTAGAGTTTATATCAGTTAGTGTGGTGGGACTGAGGTGCTGGAAAAGACTCCTGAGAGTCCCTTGGACCGCAAGGAGATCAAACTAGTCAATCCTAAAGGAAATCAACCCAGAATATTCATTGGAAGGGCTGATGCTGAAGTGGAAGCTCCACTGCTTTGGCCACTGGATGCAAAGAGCCAACTCATTGGAAAAGACTATGATGCTGGAAAATGGGAGGCAAAAGGATAAGGGGGCAGCAGAGGATGAGATAGTTTAGGTGGCATCATTCACTAAATGGACATGAATTTGAGCAAACTCCAGGAGATAGTGGAGGACAGAGGAGCCGGGTGTGCTGCAGTCCACAGGGTCGCAAATAGTTGAACACAGCTTAGCGACTGAACAACGTTAGTGCTGACCCCAAATAGTTTCACATTTCTACCTTCTGGGCAGAGGGCAGGATTGTACTTCCCAACACTTTTTGAAGGCAATCATATTCACATAACTGCTTTTAATGTGAGGGAAAGTGATAGATGTCACCTCAGGGCAGAAACTTTTAGTTTCCCAGCCTCCAATAGCTATGACCCTAAGAGACTATGATGAGCAGATTTCCCTGCTAACCCCAAGGAGCAGATGACCTGAGTGAGAAGTTAACTTGTATCAAGCTGTGATGTGAGTGTCGTTTG
This sequence comes from Bos indicus x Bos taurus, assembly GCF_003369695.1. NCBI lineage: Eukaryota > Metazoa > Chordata > Mammalia > Artiodactyla > Bovidae > Bos > Bos indicus x Bos taurus. Next base: position 70,601,012 of record NC_040077.1, read on the forward strand.
TTATGCATAATTTAACTTATCCTTATAGAGTTAAGAGGCTTTCAGCTGCAGGAAAAAGAAAGTCCATTGGAAAATGGCTCATCACAAGTACATTTATTATCTCCTGAAACACAAAGTATGCAAATAGAGTAGTGCAAGTTTGGGCAATTCTGAGATTCAGTGATATCCTCAGGATATCACTGGTATTTATCCACCTGCCACCCTCAGCACTTTAACGTCTCCCCTCAGTGGGGCAACAGAGTGTCAGCAGCTCTAGATATCACACTCTCACACAAAAATATACAGAGTCAGAGAGATGTGCTGATAGATTATTGCCTATTCTTTTTAGGAATTTTGTTCTTTTAGGAATGGTGCCTATTCTTTTTAGGAACTGTGGTCTTAGAGAAGACTCTTGAGAGTCCCTTGACTGCAAGGAGATCCAACCAGTCAATCCTAACAGAAATCAATCCTGAATATTCATTGGAAGGACTGATGCTGAAGCTGAAGTGCCAATACTTTGGCCACCTGATGCAAAGAACTGACTCATTGGTAAAGACCCTGATGCTGGGGAAGATTGAAAGTAGGAGGAGAATGGGACGACAGAGGACAAAATGGTTGGATGGCATCACTGACTCGATGGACATGAGTTTGAGCAAACTCTGGGAGATAGTGAAGGACAGGGAAGCCTGGCGTGCTGCAGTCCATGGGGTTGCAAAGAGTCAGACATGACTGAGCGACTGAATAACAAATAACCTCTCCAGAAACCCTCCTCCTTCCCCCAGTGGAGTTTGGAGTCTCCTTCAAGCCACCTTGGCCAGAACTGTGTCAGATGTCCACCAAACTCTCAAGAGGGAAAGGAATCAATGTTGATTTGCTGGACTAGCTCCTTCCCCAGAGGTAGATGATGGGCCCATTCTCCCCTGAAGCACAAGACCACTTAATTTTGTTCACAAGATAAGAGGAATATATGGTTGTGAGATCACCCAACTGTGTTTATTATAAAGGGATTCAGGAACCTGTGCTTCCCCGGTGGCTCAGCTGTAAAGAATCCACCTGCAAAGCAGGAGATGCGGTTTGATCCCTGGGTTGGAAAGATCCCCCGAAGGAGGAAATGGCAACCCACTCCAGTATTCTTGCTGGGAAAATCCCACAGACAGAAGAGCGTGGTGGGCTATAGTCCATGGTGTCACAAAGAGTCAGACATGACTGGGTGATTGATCACGCAGGAACCTGAATCTCATGTACCAATTGTTTTAAGAGTTAGAGAGCAGAACAGACCGTACTCAACCCTGATGCTTTATAAATCAGCACAGAAAGATTCAGAACTTTTTCCTACACACCAGCAAATTTCCCAAGGGAAAGAGATGTGCGTTGTTCATGCTCCTCAGAGTCAGACAGAGTGCTAGTCAGACAATACAGCACCAGAGAAAACCTTGTGTCCATCTTCAGACAGAGAAGTGCTAATATTTCTTGCATGTGCAATATGGACACTAAGACCTCCCAAGGTGGTGACTTCCTGAGTTCTCAGCCAGGTGTGGTGCAAGAGGCCCGACATCCAGGACTTTTGCTTCCTAGTGCAATATCCATTTCTTCACCAGCTCCTGTTTGCACAACAGCACTTGCTGATAGATTCATTAAAGTCCTGTTTACTACTCTCACTTTGGGAAATAAACTGACAGCTGAAATTATAACTAGATTTAAGACAAGGATGACAGACCCAGATTGGAAAGTATTAAGGGAAACTGGATGTTTGGGGACATCAGAAACTCTCAGAATTTGATATGCGGAAAAACATCCCCCTCATTTCATTAACCATTTCTGCAGAATCTCCAGCAGAGAGATTATGGTGGCCTGTGTAAGTGAAGGGGCCAACCCCATGTGATATCCTGACTTCCTTAATGGCCAGGGAACCGACCAGGGAGTTTCTGATCTCAGAATAACTTTTGCTGAAACATTAAATATTTTTGAAGAAAGGGAAATAAATCTTTTTGCAGAAGTAGTTGTACATTTGTGTATGTTGGGGGAGTGTATGTATGTACGTGTGTGTATTGTGTATATACATATGTATATGTGAATCCATTTCTTTGCTAGGAGTGGATATGAGGAGAAAGGGTACACATGGCCTTACTAGTTATCTTTCTAACACTTTAAATCCCACCCCTTATATAAAAGGAGGGCTTCCATTCCCTCATCCTTGGAATTCCCCAAACATACTTGATCTGTGGGATCCTCCTCTGACTATGTTCTCATGAATCACATCAACATAGGAAAGACCAGAGAGGCTCCTGGAAGGACTGCTGCTCCCTGTAGCCCCAGCCTCCCACTGGTTAACCCTCAGTCATTGCTGGACTGCCGGGTTGGCTGTAAGAAAGCCAAGCCTTCCCAAACAGTGGCAGGGGAGACTGGGGGAAACTTGGCAAGACAGCCCATCTGTGCTCAGAAGTTGAGGATTGTTCAGGGCAGGACCTGGGTTGATGGGTTGAAGCACTTCCACACCTTGGAGCCTAGTGCCTTGTGCAGTTCTCTTTTGGCTGAGTTGAAGCATCACTATCTTGCGGTGGTTGCAACACTTCTGGTTTGTCCAGGGCCATCAGGGATCTTCAGGCCAGTGTCCTGTTGGGGCCTTACCATCTGGTGCTGTGGTGGAGGTGAGCAGAGCATTCATCTATCCTTTCGTTTATTCACTCAGCATAGTTATTGAGCATTGTCACATGCTGGATATTGAGCAAGGAGGCCCTGTAGATGCAGTTAAGAAGAGAGAACGGTCCTTGCCCTCTGGACAGTCCACTTGGGAAGACATTCAGCTAAGACAGTTACAGATGATGATAAGTGCTATGAATGAAATAAACAGAGTGATGCTGCAGAGGGACTGGGGTGCTCCCACAACAGGGAGGGAGGGAGGTCAGAGAATATTTCTCTAAAGAGGAAAATATAGACCTTGAGGTTGAGAATAAGTCAGCCATGCAAAGTGTTGGAAGTCTACCTCAAGGGAGAAAACAATGATTGCAAAGACTCAGGGGCAGGAACAGGGAAAGGCTTGTGCCTGGAGTTTGGTGGGATGGGACTGGGGACGTGGGGGCAGATTCAACAAGTCTGCTAAGGAGTTTGGATTTCAATTTCAGAGCAAGGAAAGTCTATGCAAGGTTCTTGAGCAGGAGAGTGACATGATGTGATTTACATTGTAAGAGAGCCCTGATTCTCCGTGGAAACCAGGTTGAGCCCTATCTTCATAACCTGTATTGTGGTTGTCCCAGCGTCCCTGCTAGTGGCTGGCTTACCTATCTAGACAAGGTCAGATGACCAGATAACTGTCATCATCCCATTTCCCCATATTGAACATGGAGGTAGTATGAGAATTCTCAGCCTCCCAGGAATGATGGTGAATTCCAGAACTACTGTAAGAGGGAGAAAGAAAACCAATGGAGAAGGCAAGAGTTTTCAGCCTTTGTTTCAGCCCTGTTTCAAGAGCTGTGTGGCTAAAGGGGACCCACTAGAATGCCACCAACTTGTGTTACTTCATTTACAAAAAGAACATGCTGACAGGTTATTTCTTGAATACCAAGGCCTGAAACTCCTTTGGGATTTCTGGATCTGGGACCTATAGTGAAAATGGGTAGTAGAATGCCCATTGCATTGGTGGAAACACAGAGACCGTGGGTGCACCAGAGGGCAGGTAGAGGTCAGGCTGCACACCTTCTTAACTGATAGCCCTCCTGACACTCTAAGGACTGATTCCCCATCCCTCTCCTGCCTAAATCCTCCTGGGATGGGACAACAAAGTCTTCTTAGACTCTCATCCCAGCAGCTTGAAGGGTGTATCCTTTAGGATATCAGTCACAAGTGAAATATTTCCCAATTAGCAACAACTTAAATTATTAGGATATTATTACCTCAATAACAGTACTTCACAGGCAGAGTTGTTGAGTGAGTGGCTCCACAATGATGAGGCAGTAGATCTGTTCCTCTGTGATTTTCTTCAGTCCCCTCATGATCGCAAGATAGCCGCCAAATCTTGTTATATGGCATCAGTTCATTCATTCATTCAGCAAATATTTAATAGTGCTATTACATATTGGGTGTTTTTCTTGGTATTGGGGACACAACAGTGAATAAGACTAACAGAACCCCCTGCTCTAGATTCCATTCTAATGGGGAAAAGGGAGACACTGAGCAAAATAAATTTTAAAGTTACATAGTGTGTTAGTGGGATGTTCTGTGGGGAATAGAATAAGGGAGAATAAGGATAAAGAGAAGAAGGATAGGGATATTTTTTAATGATGGCAAGGGAAGATCTGAAAAACTGACATCTGAGCCAAACCCCGAGGGATATGAACAAGGAGCCCATGAAGATCTGGAGGAAGAGCCCTCTAGAAGGAAACAGAGAGTGTAAAGTCCCTGAGGCAGAAATGGGATTAGTTTGTTCTAAGAAAGCAGGAGGTCAGTGGTTGGAGGAGTGTGATTAAGGGGGATCAGCACAGCAGATGCGGTCAGAGAGAAAAAAAGAGGCCTCAGGTCTTTGAGAGAACACAACAGCCTGTGTCAACACCAAGGAAAGAAAAGCTTCTCCTGGCACAACTGTTTTGTGAATCAGAAAGGAAAATATTTCCCAGCAGGCTAGCCCCACCCTATAGACTTTCCGTTGCATTTCACTGTGCAGAAGTGGGTGACATGGCGACTCCTAAACCAAGCACTGGCATGACTCATTCCCAGCGTCTGAGCCTACCTCCTGCAAGGTGCTGCTGAACACAATAGAGTTCTGCCAGCAAGGACAAAGCCAGGGTGACTGTTGGGTGGGAAACAAGAGTGCCAGCCACATAGAGACTTCCCGTTCAGGAGTTAGCCCTTGATATCAGTGGCAGAGTCTGTCCTAGTCACCTGGCTCCTCCAACAGGTTATTAACCCACAGCAGGAAGCAGTGCAGTCTGTCAGGGCTTCCTGGGGTTTTTTTAAAGATGAATTTTCAAGGTCCCTCTTTCTGGACTTTTCTTTCAGGTCTCTGGTCCACACACACACAAAAAGTTTCTTCCTTTAAAAGAAAAATGAAACTCTTTTAACTCTGGAAATGTCAAGCATATTCAAAGTAGGGAGAATGGGATGATGACTCCCAGGTACTTATATCCCAGAAATTCATTCCTATGTCATTTATAGCACCTATCACTCCCCCAACCAGTATCCATTCCATTAAAAACACAACCAGCACACAATCCCTTTGAATGTGTCCTGAGATCTAGCCATGAGAGAGCCATAGAGACCCAAGACAGTCACTCCAGCCAAAGCTCTTCTGGGCTCAGAGCAGTCATGCTTTTCACGGTGTCATTTGCCTAAACCAGCTGAAGGACACCAAAGCTACTCCTGAGTCATCCCTGCATCAGCTCTCAAGAGGTACAGATGTTCACAAAATCATCTGTAATTGGGGCACTTGGCCCATTAGGAATTTGGATGGACCAAAGCATAAGTCCTCAGCACTGCTCAGAAAAAGCAAACACGAGCGATGCGAGATTTGACTTCGGCGCAGTTAATTTAAACTCCGCTCTGAATGTAAATCATCTGCTTTAGTTCCTATCCACTCAGTCCCAGCCTTGTGCTGAATGATAAACACTGTCAGTAAGGATAAATCATGACAGGCAAAGTGAATTGTTTCCTTCAGCTCAAGTGAAGTTCCTGGACAAAGGGACACTGTTCAGCCACACGCAGAAGACCTTCCTCTGTCTGGGTGTCGGGTCTGCTTAGAGGATCGTGGAAGGCTAACTTGTCCTATGTTTTTGAGCACCTGATAGTGCCTTTAAGTGCAAGGGAAAATTATTAAGAAGCTCCTGTAGAAGTTTCTGGGGAACAACACCATTAAAAGCACATCTTTATGAAGGACGGGGTTCTTGGTACAAGGGCTATCGTTAGAGCAGGTAAGAGAGGGACAGGGTGAGTTCCTCTGGCTTCTGCCTGCCTATTGGAGTTTTACTGGATATCAGAGATGACCAGCTAAGCTGATGGAATATGGGAGAAGGATAGGGTGGAATTACAGATTGACTCTCCCTCTTAACTTCTGGGGCAATGTACAGGTCACAGTAGGATCAGTATGGAATATCTTAGAGGATTATTCCTATCCCAGCTTCTCCCACTGAGGTAGATGGTGTGTCCCCAGGGGCACCAGGACAGAAGGACTTTGTTTCTTTGTGAAGATGGAGTTAGCTTATGAAGGAAGATCAGGCAAGGCTCATAAAATCCCAAGCATTTCCCTACCAGATTCTCCTGGTGCCTAAGGTTCCTACATTAGAGCTTTACCTTTGAGTTAGGACTTTAAAGATCCTGATAAAAGCAGATCTATGGTCTATGATCTTGATGGATAGACCTTAATTCAGTCACTCATTCAGTGGGCATTTACAATTTTTAGTTCTAAGTCAGACACTATGCTAAGTGCTGTAAGATAGTGAATATTTCTCTCAAGTGTCAAAATATAATTGTTAAAAACATGGCTTTCAATCCAAATATAGAATGTACATGTGTCACAGATTTTATTCAATGTATCAATAAATAAGAAAACTGGTAAGATGGTGAAACTAGTTCTAAGAGGACTTTAAGAACTTAGATAAATATAGTCCATCAAGAAAGGTATTTTTTGAAAGAAAGGAGGGAGGAAGGAAGGAAGGAAGGGGAGGAGAGAAGAAAAGGAAAAGACTGTCAAGTCAGATAAAAACAGGTTAATGTCATACCAGTATGACAGTAAATATGGCAATAAAAACATAACCATTGGAGTTATATTCCTTTGCCAGACAGAAATCTACAGCTAAACTTGTAATTTCACTGTTGTTGTTTAGTCGCTAAGTCACGTCCAACTCTTTTGCAACCCCATGGAATATCCACACTCTCATCAAATAGCATGAAGCACAAGTATAATTTCCCAGGGAATTAATAAGCCTTTAGTGGGCTTGTTAAATAAGGCCCTGGTACAACATTAAAGGACGCGCTTTGCTTCCTTTTGATTTTTAAGACGTTGATAAAACTTTCTTAACACAAGAGATACAGAATAGCATGCCTAGCCTATCACCCTCTGCTGAAACTAGGACTCAACTGAATGGGAAGAGATGGAGGAGAAAGTTCGGGCCTACACGTCAGATCTGGGTACCGGTCTTATCATCAGTCATTGTATGACCTTGGGCAAGTTGCATCACCTCCAAGCCATGACTTCTGTCTCTGTTCAATGACATGTTGAACTGCCTAGACTCCAGGGACCCCTTCAGTCCTGATTTCCTGAATCACAACAGATTATGAAGCAATCAGGGAAGTCCCCTTGTCTGTTGTGAGGAAGCACCATGGTAGATCTTTGGATAACTGAAGAGCAGTGGTGAGTGGGTGAAGGGATGTGGGGAGAGGGTGCACAAGAGCACTGAAGAGAAAGAGCAAAGAGACAGTTTAAAGGATTTCCCTCTAGCCTCTCACCTTCTCGCAGCCTCTGCTCCCCATCAGTACTCTGGGGTGTCAAAGCATCAGGAGAGGCCAGGTCATGCAGTAATAAATTGATAGTGAAATCTCTATGCCTTAACCCAACCAAAGTTTATTTTTTGCTCATGGAATTCTGGTGGGCAGCTGACCTCCCTGTGATGACTGACCAGTTCACACTTGTTCTGTTCCATATCTCTAGGGCTATGGGTATAGCTGTTATAGCTTTATGGAGTATCCTGAGTCACTGTGGTGGAGGCAAAGCGTGAATGAAACATTCACACCAGCTTTTTTTAAATTAATTAATTCTTTTAATTGAAGGATTATTGCTTTACAAGGAATTTTGCTATTTTCTGTCAAACTCAACATGAATCAGCCGTGATACAGGTATACATATATCCCCTCCCTTTTGAAACTCTGTCCCATCTCCCTCCCCATCCCACCCCTCTAGGTTGATACAGAGCTCCTATTTGAGTTTCCTGAGCCATACAGCTATTTTACAATACCAAACCACCTGACCTGCCTCTTGAGAAACCTATATGCAGGTCAGGAAGCAACAGTTAGAACTGGACATAGAACAACAGACTGGTTCCAAATAGGAAAAGGAGTACATCAAGGCTGTATATTGTCACCCTGCTTATTTAACTTATATTCAGAGTACCTCATGAGAAACGCTGGGCTGGAAGAAGCACAAGCTGGAATCAAGATTGCAGGGAGAAATATCAATAACCTCAGATATGCAGATGACACCACCCTTATGGCAGAAAGTGAAGAGGAACTCAAAAGCCTCTTGATGAAAGTGAAAGAGGAGAGACAAAAAGTTGGCTTAAAGCTCAACATTCAGAAAACTAAGATCATGTCATCTGGTCCCATCACTTCATGGGAAATAGATGGGAAACAGTGTCAGACTTTATTTTTTGGAGGCTCCAAAATCACTGCAGATGGTGATTGCAGCCATGAAATTAAAAGACGCTTACTCCTTGGAAGGAGGGTTATGACCAACCTAGATAGCATATTCAAAAGCAGAGACATTACTTGCCAACAAAGGTCCATCTAGTCAAGTCTATGGTTTTTCCAGTAGTCATGTATGGATGTGAGAGTTGGACTGTGAAGAAAGCTGAGCGCTGAAGAATTGATGCTTTTGAACTGTGGTGTTGGAGAAGACTCTTGAGAGTCCCTTGGATTGCAAGGAGATCCAATCAGTCCATTCTAAAGGAGATCAGCCCTGGGATTTCTTTGGAAGGAATGATGCTAAAGCTGAAACTCCAGTACTTTGGCCACCTTATGCAAAGAGTTGACTCATTGGAAGACTCTGATGCTGGGAGGGATTGGGGGCAGGAGGAAAAGGGGACAACAGAGGATGAGATGGCTGGATGGCATCACCGACTCGATGGATGTGAGTTTGAGTGAACTCCAGGAGTTGGTGATGGACACGGAGGCCTGGTGTGCTGCAATTCATGGGCTCACAAAGAGTTGGACACGACTGAGCAACTGAACTGAACTGAACTGACTGAATGTAAGTTTCCATGTTACTCTTTCCATACATCTCACTCTCCTCTCCCCTCTCCCCATGTCCATAAGTCTATTCTCTATGTGTGTTTCTCCATTGTTGCCCTGTAAATAAATTCTTCAGTACCATTTTTCTAGATTCCGTATATATGTGTGAGAATACAGTATTTATCTTTCTCTTTCTGACTCACTTCACTCTGTATAGGTTCTAGGTTCATCCACCTCATTAGAACTGATTTAAATGCATTCCTCTTTATGGCTGATATTCCACTGTGTATATACACCACAACTTCTTTATCCATTCATCTGTTGATGGTCATCTAGGTTGCTTCCATGTTCTGGCTATTGTAAATAGTGCTGCAATGAACAATGGGATACATGTGTCTCTTTCAATTTCTGTTTCTTCAGGATATATGCCTAGGGGTGAGATTGCTGGGTCATATGGTGGTTTTATTCCTAGTTTTTAAAGGACTCTCCATACCATCTTCAATAGTGGCTGTGTCAATTTACATTCCCACCAGCAGTGCAAGAGTGTTCCCTTTTCTCCACACCCTCTCCAGCATGTATTGTTTGTGGACTTTTTGATGAGGGTCATTCTGACCAGTGTGAGGTGATATCTCATTGTAGTTTTGATTTGCATTTCTCTAATAATGAGTGATGTTGAGCATCTTTTCATGTGTTTGTTAACCATCTGTATGTCTTCTTTGTAGAAATGTCTGTTTAGGTCTTTTTCCCACTTTTTGATTGGGTTGTTTGTTTTGCTGATATTGAGTTGTATGAGCTGCTTGTATATTTTGGAAATTAATCCTTTGTCAGTTTTTTCATTTCTATTATTTTCTCCCATTCCGAGGGTTGTCTTTTTACCTTGCTAATAGTTTCCTTTCCTATGCAAAAGCTTTTAAGTTTAATCAGGTCCCACTTGTTTACTTTTGTTTTTACTCTAGGAGGTGAGTCATAGAGGATCTTGCTTTGATTTATGTCATGGAGTGTTCTGCCTATGTCTTCCTCTAAGAGTTTTATAGATTCTGGTCTTACATTTAGATCAAAATCCATTTTTAGTTTATCTTTGTGTATGGTGTTAGGAAGTGTTCTTATTTTATTCTTTTACATGTAGCTCTCCAGTTTTCCCAGCACCATTTATTGAAGAGGCTGTCTTGGCCCCATTGTATATTCTTGCCTCCTTTGTCAAAAATAAGGCACCCATAGGTGCATGTGTTTATTTCTGGGCTTTCTATCTTGTTCCATTGTTCTATATTTCAGTTTTTGTGCCAGTGCCATACTGTCTTGATGACAGTAGCTTTGTAGTATAACCTGAAGTCAGGTAGCTTGATTCCTCCAGCTCCATTCTTCTTTCTCAAGACTGCTTTGGCTATTCGGGGTCTTTTGTGTTTCCATATGAATTGTGAAATTTTTTGTTCTAGTTCTGTGAAAAATGCCATTGGCAATCTGATAGGGATTGCACTAAATCTGTAGATTGCATTTGGTAGTATAGTCATTTTCACAGTATTGATTCTTCCTACCTAGGAACATGGATCTCTCCATCTGTTTATGTCACGGGTTTGATTTCTTTCATTAGTGTCTTATAATTTTCTGTGTACAGTTCTTTTGTCTCCTTAGGTAAGTTTATTCCTAGACTTTTAATTCTTTTTGTTGCAGTGCTGAATGGGATTGATTCCTTGATTGTTCTTTCTGATTTTTCATTGTTAATATATAGAAATGCAAGCGATTTCTGTGTATTGATTTTGTATCCTGCAACTTTGCTAAATTCACTGATTAGCTTTAGTAATTTTCTAATACTATCTTTAGGGTTTTCTATGTACAGTATCATGTCATGTGCAAACAGTGAGAGCTTTATTTCTTCTTTTCTGATCTGGATTCCTTTTATTTCTTTCTCTTTTATGATTGCTGTAGTTAGGGCTTCTAGAACTATGTTGAATAATAGTTGCAAAAGTGGACACCTTTATCTTATTCCTGATCTTAGGGAGAACGCTTTCAGTTTTTCACCATTGAGAATAATGTTTGCTGTAGGCTTATCATATATGGCCTTTACTATGTTGAGGTAGATTCCTTCTATGCCCATTTTTTGAAGAGTTTTAATCATAAATATGTGCTGAATTTTGTCAAAGGCTTTTGCTGCATCTATTGAGATGATCACATGGTTTTTATCTTTCAATTTGTTAATACGGTGTATCACATGGATTGATTTGCATGTATTGAAGAATCCTCACATCCTTGGAATAAAACCAACTTGACCATGGTGTATGAGCTTTTTGATGTGTTGCTGAATTCTGTTTGCTAAAATTTTGTTGAAGATTTTTGCATCCATGTTCATCAGTGATATTGGCCTGTAGTTTTCTTTTTGTGTGTTATCTTTGGTTTGGGTATCAGGGTGATGGTGGCCTTGTAGAATGAGTTTGGAAGTGTTCATTCCTCTGCAATTTTTTGAGTTTTAGAAGGATAGGCATTAGCTCTTCTCTAAATGTTTGACCGAACAACAGACTGGTTCCAAATAGGAAAAGGAGTTCGTCAAGGCTGTATATTGTCACCCTGTTTATTTAACTTATATGCAGAGTACATCATGAGAAACGCTGGATTAGAAGAAACACAAACTGGAATCAAGATTGCTGGGAGAAATATCAATAACCTCAGATATGCAGGTGACACCACCCTTATGGCAGAAAGTGAAGAGGAACTCAAAAGCCTCTTGATGAAAGTCAAAGAGGAGAGAGAAAAAGTTGGCTTAAAGCTCAACATTCAGAAAACGAAGGTCATGGCATCCGGTCCCATCACTTCACGGGAAATAGATGGGGAAACAGTGGAAACAGTGTCAGACTGTGTTTTTCTGGGCTCCAAAATCACTACAGATGGTGACTGCAGCCATGAAATTAAAAGACGCTTACTCCTTGGAAGGAAAGTTATGACCAACCTAGATAGCATATTGAAAAGCAGAGACATTACTTTGCCAACAAAGGTCTGTCTAGTCAAGGCTATGGTTTTTCCTGTGGTCGTGTATGGATGTGAGAGTTGGACTGTGAAGAAGGCTGAGCACTGAAGAATTGATGCTTTTGAACTGTGGTGTTGGAGAAGACTCTTGAGAGTCCCTTGGACTGCAAGGAGATCCAACCAGTCCATTCTGAAGGAGATCAGCCCTGGGATATCTTTGGAAGGAATGATGCTAAAGCTGAAACTCCAGTACTTTGGCCACCTCATGAGAAGAGTTGACTCATTGGAAAAGACTCTGATGCTGGGAGGGATTGGGGGCAGGAGGAGAAGGGGACGACAGAGGATGAGATGGCTGGATGGTATCACTGACTTGATGGACATGAGTCTGAGTGAACTCCGGGAGTTGGTGATGGACAAGGAGGCCTGGCGTGCTGTGATTCATGAGGTCGCAAAGAGTCAGACAGGACTGAGCGAATGAACTGAACTGAACTGAAATGAAATGTTTGAATAGAATTCTCCTGTGAAGCCATCTGGTCCTGGAATTTTGTTTTTTGGAAGATTTTTGATCAGCTTCAATTTCAGTGCTTGTAATTAGGTTGTTTCCTGGTTCAGTCTTGGAAGATTGAACTTTTCTAAGAATCTGTCCATTTCTTCCAGGTTATCTATTTTATTGCCGTATAGTTGTTCATAAACCTTTGTATTTCTGCATTGTCTGTTGTAACCTCTCCTTTTTCATTTCTAATTTTGTTGATTTGATTCTTCTCTTTTTCTTGACGAGTCTGGCTAAGGATTTGTCAATTTTTATCTTCTCAAAGAACCAGCTTTTAGGTTTATTAATCTTTACTATTGTTTCTTTCCTTTCTTTTTCATTTATTTCTGCTCAGATCTTTATGATTTCTTTCCTTCTACTAATTTTGGGCTTTTTTCTTCAACTTTTTCCAGTTGCTTTAGGTATAAAGTTAGGTTGTCTATTTGATGTTTTTTCTTGTTTCTTGAGGTAGGATTGTATTGCTATAAACTTCCCTCTTAGGACTGCTTTTGCTGCATCCCATAGGTTTTGAGTTGTCGTGTTTTCATTATCATTTGTTTCTAGAAAGTTTTTTATTTCCATTTTGATTCATCAGTAACCTGTTGATTATTTAGAAACGTGTTGCTTAATATCCATGTGTTTGTGTTTCTTACATTTTTTTTTTTTTGCAATTGATATCTAGTCTCATAATATTGTGGTTGGAGAAGATGCCTGATACAATTTCAATTTTCTTAAATTTACTGAGGTTTGATTTGTGACCCAAGATGTGGTCTATCCTGGAGAATGTTCCATGTGCACTTGAGAAGAAGGTGTCCTCTTCTGCATTTGGATGGAATGTCCTGAAGATATCAATGAGATCCATTTTATCTAATGTATCATTTAAGACTTGTGTTTCCTTATTAATTTTCTGTTTTAATGATCTGTCCATTGGTGTGAGTGGGGTGTTCAAGTCTCCTACTATTATTGAGTTACTGTCAATTTCTCCTTTTATATCTGTTAGTGTTTGTCTTATGTATTGAGGGGCTTCTATGTTTGGTGCATAAATATTTACAATTGTTATATCATCCTCTTGGATTAATCCTTTAATCATATTATATATTTTAAGGTCTATTTTGTCTGATATGAGGATTGCTACTCCAGCTTTCTTTTGCTTCCCATTTGCATGGAATACATTTTTCTATCCTCTCACTTTCAGTCTATATGTGTCTTGAGGTCTGAAATGGGTTTCTTGTAGACAGCATATATATGGGTCTTGTTTTTGCCAGTCTGTGTCTTTTGGTTGAAGCTTTTAAATCCGTTTACATTTAAAGTAATTATTGATATATATGTTCCTATTGCCATTTTCTAATTGTTTGGGGTTGATTTTGTAGATTTTTTTTCCCTTATGTTGTATTTCTTGACTATTTAAGTCTGTTTAACATTTGTCGTAAAGCAGGTTTGGTGGTACTGAGTTCTCTTAACTTTTGCTTGTATGAAAAGCTTTTTATTTCTCCATCAATTTTGGATGAGATCCTTGCTGAGTATTGTAATCTTGATTGTAGATTTTTCCCTTTCAGTACTTTAAATATACCCTGCCTTTCCCTTCTGGCCTGAAGAGTTTCTGCTGAAAGATCAGCTGTTAAGCATATGGGGTTTCCCTTGGATGTTACTTGTTGCTTCTCCCTTGCTGCTTTTCATATTCTTTCTTTGTGTTTAGTCTTTCTTAGTTCAATTAGTGTGTGTCTTGGCATGTTTCTCCTTGGGTTTATCCTGTATGGGACTCTTATTTTTCTTTTCTGTGTTGGGGAAATTTTCAACTATAATCTCTTCAAAATTTTTCTCACATCTTTTCTTTTTTTCTTCTTCTTCTGGGACCCCTATAATTCTAATGTTGGTGTGTTTTATATGGTCCCAGAAGTCTCTGAGACTGTCGTCAGGTCTTTTCATTCTTTTTCTTTATTCTGCACTTCAAAAGTTATTTCCACCGTTTTATCTTCCAGCTCACGGATTGATTCTTCTGCTTCAGATATTCTGCTATTAATTCCTTCTAGAGTATTTTTAATTTCAATAATTGTGTTGTTTGTCTCTATATGTTTATTCTTTAATTCTTCTAGATCTTTGTTAATTGATTCTTGCATTTTCTCCATTTTGTTTTCAAGATTTTTGATCATCTTTACTATCATTATTCTGAATTCTTTTTCAGGTAATTTTCCTATTTCTTCTTCATTTATTTGGACATCTGTGTTCTTAGTTTGTTCCTTTATTTGTGCAGTATTTCTCTGCCTTTTCTTTTCTTTTTTTTTTCAATTTATTGTTTGCAGTCTCCTTTTCCCAGACTTAAAGGAAAGTTGAATTCTTTCCTTGAAGAAGGTTGAATTCTTTCTTGCTTTTGGCTTCTGCCCTCCTAAGATTGGTCCAGTGGTTTGTGTGAGCTTCATATAGGGTGAGATTTGTGCTGAGTTTTAGCTTGTTTGTTTTCCCTCTAATGGGCAAGAGTGAGTGAGGTGGTACTCCTGTCTGCTGATAATTGGGTTAGTGTTTTTGTTTTGTTTGTTGTTTAGATGAGGCATCCTGCACAGGGTGCTTGGGTGGTTGGGTGCTTGGTGGTTGGGTGATGCCAGGTCTTGTATTCAAGTGGTTTCCTTTGTGTGAGTTCTCACTATTTGATACTCCCTAGAGTTAGTTCTGTGGTAGTCTAGGATCTTGGAGTCAGTGCTCCCACTCCAAAGGCTCAGGGTTTGATCTCTGGTCAGGAACAAAGATTCCGCAAGTGGTTTGCTATGGCATCAAGGGAGAGTAAAACAAATATCCAAAAATGAGAAACCAAAGATGAACCCCAGACAAATGGCAGTTACAAAATCAGGCAAATAATAACTAAAATAATGGAATATGTATATATACATATACATAAATAGATGGGAAAACAGTGGAAACCATGGCTGACTTTATTTTTCTGGGCTCCAAAATCACTGCATATGGTGATTGCAGCCATGAAATTAAAAGATGCTTACTCCTTGGAAGGAAATTTATGACCAACCTAGAGAGCATATTAAAAAGCAGAGACATTACTTTGCCAACAAAGGATCATCTAGCCAAGGCTGTGGTTTTTCCTGTGGTCATGTATGGATGTGAGAGTTGGACTGTGAAGAAGGCTGAGCACCGAAGAATTGATGCTTTTGAACTGTGGTGTTGGAGAAGACTCTTGAGAGTCCCTTGGACTGCAAGGAGATCCAACCAGTCCATCCTAGAGGAGATCAGTCCTGGGTGTTCACTGGAAGGACTGAATGAAGTTTGAAGCTTCAGTTGAAGCTGAAACTCCAATAATTTGGCCACCTGATGTGAAGAGCTGACTCATTTGAAAAGATCTTGATGCTGGGAAAGATTGAGGGCAGGAGGAGAAGGGGATGACAGAGGATGAGATGGTTGGATGGCATCACTAACTTGATGGACATGGGTTTGGGCGGACTCCAGGAGTTGGTGATGGACAGGGAGGCCTGGCGTGCTGAGGTTCATGGGGTCACAAAGAGTCAGACACGACTGAGCAACTGAACTGAACTGAATACCCTCATGAGCAATGTGAAAAAAGTCCAACAAAAATAAAGTACAGTAAATTGATCTGGTGAACAAAGGAAATAAAAAATTATATTTACCAGTTAAGAACAAAACTAACTTAAGTACAAACTGGAAAACAAAACTAAAGCAAAGTGCCAAGTGGGGAATAAAGCAATGAAAACAAAACTAACAAATATGTTGAGAGGAAAGGAAAGAAAGAATAGATACACAAAGTTAAATCAGATCAGATCAGATCAGTCGCTCAGTCGTGTCTGACTCTTTGCGACCTCATGAATCACAGTATGCCAGGCCTCCCTGTCCATCACCAACCCCCGGAGTTCACTCAGCTCATGTCCATCAAGTCAGTGATGCCATCCAGCCATCTCATCCTCTGTCGTCCCCTTCTCCTCTTGCCCCCAATCCCTCCCAGCATCAGAGTCTTTTCCAATGAGTCAACTTATCGCATGAGGTGGCCAAAGTACTGGAGTTTCAGCTTTAGCATCATTCCTTCCAAAGATATCCCAGGGCTGATCTCCTTCAGAATGGACTGGTTGGATCTCCTTGCAGTCCAAGGGACTCTCAAGAGTCTTCTCCAACACCACAGTTCAAAAGCATCAATTCTTCGGTACTCAGCCTTCTTCACAGTCCAACTCTCACATCCATACATGACCACAGGAAAAACCATAGCCTTGGCTAGATGAACCTTTGTTGGCAAAGTAATGTCTCTGCTTTTCAATATGCTATCTAGGTTGGTCATAACTTTCCTTCCAAGGAGTAAGCGTCTTTTAATTTCATGGCTGCAGTCACCATCTGCAGTGATTTTGGAGCCCAGAAAAATAAAGTCTGACACTGTTTCCACTGTTTCCCCATCTGTTTCCCATGAAGTGGTGGGACTGGATGCCATGACCTTCGTTTTCTGAATGTTGAGCTTTAAGCCAACTTTTCCACTCTCCACTTTCACTTTCATGAAGAGGCTTTTTAGTTCCTCTTCACTTTCTGCCATAAGGGTGGTATCATCTGCATATCTGAGGTTATTGATATTTCTCCTGGCAATCTTGATTCCAGCTTGTGTTTTTTCCAGTCCAGCATTTCTCATGATGTACTCTGCATAGAAGTTAAATAAACAGGGTGACAATATACGGCCTTGACATATTCCGTTTCCTATTTGGAACCAGTCTGTTGTTCCATGTCCAGTTCTAACTGTTGCTTCTTGACCTGCATACAAATTTCTCAAGAGGCAGATCAGGTGGTCTGGTATTCCCATCTCTTTCAGAATTTTCCACAGTTTATTGTGATCCACACAGTCAAAGGCTTTGCCATAGTCAATAAAGCAGAAATAGATGTTTCTCTGGAACTCTCTTGCTTTTTCCATGATCCAGTGGACATTGGCAATTTGATCTCTGGTTCCTCTGCCTTTTCTAAAACCAGCTTGAACATCAGGAAGTTCACAGTTCACATATTGCTGAAGCCTGGCTTGGAGAATTTTGAGCATTACTTTACTAGCGTGTGAGATGAGTGCAATTGTGCGGTAGTTTGAGCATTTTTTTGCATTGCCTTTCTTTGGGATTGGAATGAAAACTGACCTTTTCCAGTCCTGTGGCCACTGCTGAGTTTTCCAAATTTGCTGGCATATTGAGTGCAGCACTTTTACAGCATCATCTTTCAGGATTTGGAATAGCTCAACTGGAATTCCATCACCTCCACTAGCTTTGTTCGTAGTGATGCTTTCTAAGGCCCACTTGACTTCACATTCCAGGATGTCTGGCTCTAGGTGAGTGATTACACCATCGTGATTATCTGGGTCATGAAGATCTTTTTTGTACAGTTCTTCTGTGTATTCTTGCTATCTCTTCTTAATATCTTCTGCTTCTGTTAGGTCCATACCATTTCTGTCCTTTATCGAGCCCATCTTTGCATGAAATGTTCCTCTGGGTCTCTGATTTTCTTGATGAGATCCCTAGTCTTTCCCATTCTGTTGTTTTCCTCTATTTCTTTGCATTGATCGCTGAAGAAGGCTTTATTATCTCTTCTTGCTATTCTTTGGAACTCTGCATTCAGATGTTTATATCTTTCCTTTTCTCCTTTGCTTTTCAGTTCTTTTCTTTTCACAGCGATTTGTAAGGCCTCCCCAGACAGCCATTTTGCTTTTTTGCATTTCTTTTCCATGGGGATGGTCTTGATCCCTGTCTCCTGTACAATGTCACGAACGTCATTCCATAGTTCATCAGGCACTCTATCTATCAGATCTAGGCCCTTAAATCTATTTCTCACTTCTACTGTATAATCCTAAGGGATTTGATTTAGGTCATACCTGAGTGGTCTAGTGGTTTTCCCTACTTTCTTCAATTTAACTCTGAATTTGACAATAAGGAGTTCATGGTCTGAGCCACAGTCAGCTCCTGGTCTTGTTTTTGCTGACTGTATACAGCCTCTCCATCTTTGGCTGCAAAGAATATAATCAATCTGATTTCGGTGTTGACCATCTGGTGATGTCCACATATAGAGTCTTCTCTTGTGTTGTTGGAAGAGGGTGTTTGTTATGACCAGTGCATTTTCTTGGCAAAACTCTATTAGTCTTTGCCCTGCTTCATTCCATATTCCAAGGCCAGATTTGCCTGTTACTTCAGGTGTTTCTTGACTTCCTACTTTTGCATTCCAGTCCCCTATAATGAAAAGGACATCTTTTTTGGGTGTTAGTTCTAAAAGGTCTTGTAGGTCTTCATAGAACCGTTAAACTTCAGCTTCTTCAGCATTACTGGTTGGGGCATAGACTTGGATTACTGCGATATTGAATGGTTTGCCTTCAAAACGAACAGAGATCATTCTGTCGTTTTTGAGATTGCATCCAAGTACTGCATTTTGGACTCTTCTGTTGACCATGATGGCTACTCCATTTCTTCTGAGGGATTCCCGCCCGCAGTAGTAGATATAATGGTCATCTGAGTTAAATTCACCCATTCCAGTCCATTTCAGTTCGCTGATTCCTAGAATGTCGACGTTCACTCTTGCCATTTCTTGTTTGACCACTTCCAATTTGCCTTGATTCATGGACCTGACATTCCAGGTTCCTATGCAATATTGCTCTTTACAGCATCAGACCTTGCTTCTATCACCAGTCACATCCACAGCTGGGTATTGTTTTTGCTTTGGCTCTGTCCCTTCATTCCTTCTGGAGTTATTTCTCCACTGATCTTCAGTAGCATATTGGGCACCTACTGACCTGGGGAGTTTCTCTTTCAGTATCCTATCATTTTACCTTTTCATACTGTTCATGGGGTTCTCATGGCAAGAATACTGAAGTGGTTTGCCATTCCCTTCTCCAGTGGACCACATTCTGTCAGATCTTTCCACCATGACCCGCCCATCTTGGGTTGCCCCACGGGCATGGCTTAGTTTCATTGAGTTTTAGACAAGGCTGTCGTCCTAATGTGATTAGATTGACTAGTTTTCTGTGAGTATGGTTTCAGTGTGTCTAAATTTATATATATTAAAGATTAACTTCAAGGAGAAAAAGAACAGTAGGAAAGGCAAATGAAGGAATAACTGTACAAAAAAATAATAGGTTTAAAAAAATTAAAAATTAAAATTATAAAAAAGAGCAAAGAGCAAAAAATGAAAGAAGAAAGAAAAAAGGAGAAAAAAGGAAAACTCCAAAGAACTGCAAAAGCCCAATGTAGAGGCAGAGGTCTATAACAATAGAAAGTGTAACTGAATATACACATATACACCCATAAGCAAAATCTAAACAGTCCAACAAAATTTAAGCACAATAGATTGACCCGGCAAACAAAAGAAACCAAAAATTATATCTACCAGAACAAAACTAATTAAACCACAAACTGGAAAATAAAACTAAAGTAAGGTGCTAATTGGGTAAAAAGCAATGAAGGTAAAACCAACAAATATGTTGAGAAGAAAGGAGAGAAAGAAAAGAAAGAAAGATAGATATGTAAAGTTAAATAGAGGTAGATAAAGAAGATCTGTATACATTAAAGATTAACTGAAAAGGGAAAAGAACAGTAGGAAAAGCAAACAAAGGAATAAATGTAGAAAAAATAATAATAGGTTTAAAAAATTAAAATTGAGAAAAGAGAAAAAAAGAGGAAAACTCCACAGAACTGCAAAAAATAAAAATAAAAAAGCCGATCATAGAGGCAGAGTTTTATGACATCAATAAAAAATGTGACTGAGGAAAAGGAAAAAAAAAGCTCAAAAGCGTAATTGGATTTCTAAGTGCCAATAAGATCAACATGTACAACAGAGTGGGGGAAGGGGAAAAAAAGTAAAAGAAATCCAAAACAATCTACAGAACAAGTCAAAAAAATAAGAATAATAAATGTTTTTCTTGAGTCACTGCTGTCAGAGTCCTTTCCTGCGCTGGGAATCACAGTTCACCTTACCTTCCTGGGATGCCCTCCAACACTGTATTGATCTCTGGCCCTGCTGTGGGGGCTGCTCAAGTTCTAATCGGGTCCTACTCCTGTGTGTTCTTGCCTCCAATGTCCACAGCTATCAGAGCTAGTGCGTTTTTTTTTTTGTTTGTTTGTTTGTTTGTTTTTGTGGGAGCTCTCAATGGCCTTTTATATATTCCTTAGACACAGAGTCTACTTAGTTGACCGTGTGGATTTAATCTGCAGCTTGTACAGCTGGTGGGGAGGTTTTGGGTCTTCTTCCTTAGCCACACTGCCCCTGGGTTTCAATTGTGGTTTTATTTCCACCTCTACATGTGGGTTGTCCACTGGGGTTTTGCTCCTGAGGCTGCCCTGGAGGGCTTGAGTTTGTCCCCTGTGAGGGCCAGGTGTGGAAGTGGTGTGGCTTCTTGGGCCGCAGGGGTTCTGGCAGCACCAGATACTCAGTGGGGTTGGTGGCTAGGGCAGCAGGAGATATAGTGCTCTAGAAGAGTATGGCAACCAGTATTGGCCAATACGCTCCAGTATTCTTGCCTGGAGAATCCCCTCTCTGACAGAGAAGCCTGGCAGGCCACAGTCTACAGGGTCGCAAAGAGTCGGACAGGACTGAAGCAACCCTGCACTCATAAACACAAGA
The DNA here is from genome assembly GCF_003369695.1 of Bos indicus x Bos taurus. NCBI lineage: Eukaryota > Metazoa > Chordata > Mammalia > Artiodactyla > Bovidae > Bos > Bos indicus x Bos taurus. The sequence continues at coordinate 70,621,983 of NC_040077.1, forward strand.
CTTTTGTTTTTTTGTCTGTGGCAGCTCTGCCCCAGTGAGAGTTGAGCGTGAAGGTGGTGCAGCTGCTTGGCTTGCAGGGACCCTGGTGGCGCCAAGTGTTCAGGGACCAAACTGCCTCCGTGGCAGGAGTTATGGCCCTATCAGAGTCTTTTTTTGAGCCTCTTGTAGCTGGCGGTCAGAAAGACTCTTTGGCCAGTCTTTCTCCACAGCTCTGCCCATTCAGGCACTTAGAGGGATCCCTTGCCTGGGGTTCTTCTCTGTTGTTCAGCACGTCAGGCTCATAGAGGGGCCCCCCTGACTGGGGTCCTACTCTGTAGTTCAGTGCATCAGGCATTTGATGGGCCAGCCTCTTTATTCAGCTGCCAATGCTGGTGTATAGAGAGAGAGAGGCTATGGTGATGGCTCCACCCACCACGCGTGACTCAGCAGTATCACCTTGCTTCCATGGCTGCCTGGCTTTCTACCACAGGCACTTCCCACCATGATCTCCTCCCTCACATCCCCTCGATCCGTCTCTCTGCAGTCAACAGCGGCTCTCTCACTGGGATTGCTCCACAATCCCTAAACTCCAGCTCCCAGCTGCTGCCCCTTCCAGGAGACCCACGTTCCTGCCTGGCATATGTATAGCTGCAGCAAGGACTGCCTGATTCTCATTCCATTAAGGTTGTCACAAATCAGCTGTTTCACTTTCAGCCTTAAATGTTTCTCCTCTGACTCAGGCAATTGCCCCATTGTGGGGATCAGACCCCTGCTACCTTCCTGCCAAGGGTAGGTCCAGTCCTATTAATACTCCTGTTTTTCCCCCTAGTTCCTTCTTTCTACCGAGTTTTGTGTGGTTCTATATATTCTTTTCCACTGCTCAGGTCCTCCTGTCCTCTCTCATCTGGTGTTCTGCATGTGCTTCTGTGTCTGAAGCTGTATTTCTGATGTATCTGTGGAGAGAGATGTACTCCACGTCCACCTACTTCTCCGCCATCTTATACCTTCACATCAGCTTTTAACTACATGTAATTTGTACTCGTGGGCCATTAGTCATAACTAGTCTTATGGCTCCATGTAAATCAACAGGACTAAGTAGTGAATGCCCCACGGGCTTGAAAAAAGAGAAGACCAGGTACTTGTGAGTCCTGACCCAGAAAGGATCCAGCTCCTGTAAAGACTGAGGGTCTTTCGCATATTCAGAGTACCCCCATCCACTGTCTGACTCTAGAACATCAGCTGGAGTAAGGAAGAGTCCAGCCAGACACCAGCACATTCTGTCCAGTCAATACTCAACGTCTGAGGGTATCTTCAAGTTTCCAAGCTACTTCTCTGAGTTATTAGATCAATGTGGACTTCATGTCCCCAGGAAGCCAAAGCAACATTCTTGCTCTCCCAGTGAACTGTGGTCTGAGGTTTCTGCCTGGATCATTGCCAAAGCCCACTTCCTGTGTTCTGGAGGAAAGAAAGTTCTTCTCAAAAGAGAAATGGATTTTATCTGCTCCCTTGTGTCATCTCTTGTTGGCCCTCCTAAGTGACCTTGATTGTTTTGGGGCCTAGATTCTTCTCTCTCTGAAAGTTCTTGGGTAGTGGGAATCCGTGTTAGTTTTTCTGTACCTAACACCTGGGCTGAGCAAACAACTGAGAACGGTGCTGTGTGCTGATGCATACACACTCATGCTCAGAACACTATAGGGATATTGACCTACAGGACCCCACTTCATGGCTGCTGGTCAAGGATGCTGAGATGTGAGGAGGGGCTTTTGTAAATAGGCAGACCCATGAGAGTCTATGACCCTTTCCCAACCACAGGTACCAATTTCTTTTGGTCATTTTCTCTCTCAACTTGTTCCAAATAATATTTGAGTTTTCATAGAGATACACAGAGCTTCCCAGGTGATGCTAGTGGTAAAGAACCCACCTGTATAAGAGATACAGGTTTGGTCCCTGGGTCAGGAAGGTGCCCTGGAGGAGGGCATAGCAACCCACTCTTGCCTGGAGAATCCCATGGATGGAGGAGCCTGGTGAGTTACATCCATGGGGTCGCTAAGAGTTGGACACGACTGAGCGGCTTCACTTTCACTTTTCACTTTCATGCACTGGAGAAGGAAATGGCAATCCACACCAGTACTCTTGCCTGGAGAATCCCAGGGATGGGGGAGCCTGGTGGGCTGCTGTCTGTGGGGTCTCACAGAGTCGGACTCGACTGAAGCGACTTAGCAACAGCAGGAGCAGAATGTATGCAGAGATACCCAGCAACTTAAAATTTGAAAATTAACATAATGAGGGAGTCACATTATCATACAAAAGGGAACTCAGGTCGCTATATGTTAAAACTGTTAACCTTGTGCTGGTGGCAGAGTCGCTGGGAGGGAGTCCAGTTCCTGGTGCTGCAGGCAGCCTAGCCTGTGCTCAGGCTTCAAATAGAAGGTTTGGGAGGTGGTACTCGGTGTCTCTGAGGAAACACTAGCCCATACATACAGCGCATGTGATGGTTGTGCTTCTGCACTGCACCTGTACTTGGAGGCTGCAGCAAGGATTTCAAGCATGAATTCCAGCTAATGCCACTAAACTCCTGTGTGGCCTTGGTAAGTTATATCACCTCTCTGAACCTCATCTTTTTCATCTGTAAAATGGGCATAAGGACAGTTCCCCTGAAGGGTTTTATGAAGAATTTCTATCAATCTCTTGGTGATGCACCTGGCTATTTTCTCTCATCAGTGTGGGAACTACAAAAGATTGTAGCTATGCATTCCCAGAAGAGTGGTCTCTCCCAGGTCAGAGGCAGGCAGTTCACCACTTTGGTCTGGGAGCTCCCCAAGGAAGGGAGCCCCACATAATGGGTAGTTATGGTTATTATCAGGCTTTCCAGGTGGCGCTAGTGGTAAAGAATCTGCCTGCCAATGCAGGAGACATAAGAGACGCTGGTTCAGTCCCTGGGTCAGGAAGATCCCCTGGAGGAGGGCATGGTAACCCATTCCAGAGTTCTTGCCTGGAGAATCCCATGGACAGAGGAGCCTGTCAGGCTACAGTCCATGGGGTCACAAGAGTCAGACATGACTGAAGGGACTCAGAACATATGCATTCATTGTTATTATCATAGCTAGTATTATTATCATGGTTGCATTGTTGCTTCCAGAAGGAAGCAAAATAGGAACTCTAGAGCTCTTATGACATGTGTGAAGGTCAGCAAGCCCCATCTGGTAGTGTTTGTTCCTTATCTGTGTGTCTTCCTGCCTCCTTCAGTGGACTAGAAGTTCCCTAAGGCCAGGGACTGTGTCTGACACAGCCCACCTCTCTCACAGGGGATGGTGAATAGAAGACAAGCTGAAGCATCTGGGAGCCACAGGTAGAGGAAGAGTCTTAAATCTCCCTTCCATGAGCTTCAAGTATAATATCATACAAGAAACGAATCGCCAGTCCAGGTTTGATGCAGGATAGAGGATGCTTGGGGCTGGTGCACTGGGATGACGCAGAAGGATGGTATGTGGGAGGGGGGTTCAGGGTGGGGAACATGTGTACACCCGTGGCGGATTCATGTTGATGTATGACAAAACAAATACAATATTCTAAAGTAAAAAAAAATAAATAAATAAGAAGAATTGCAACAACAACAACAAAAAAAGAGACATTCTGTTTGCAGATTATTTGGCAGAAAATATTAGCTATACTATTTATCAACAAACTGGGGCATTTTAAGAGCAAAGGGGGACATTATTAGAAATCACTGAATACTTACCATCATCTTCAGCAGAACTTTGCTGAGTCTGGGAGGTGCAGAACTCAAGGAGGTCTTGACAGACACAAGGAGGTCTTCAGAGAAACAATCAGAAAACCCCCTGACTCAGCACCTGCTGGTGAAGGTATGTTCCATGTCTTTGTAGTTCAGTTCAGTTCAGTCGCTCAGTTGTGTCCGACTCCTGACAACCCTAACCATCTCATCCTCTGTTGTCCTCTTCTCCTCCTGCCTTTAATCTTTCCCAGCATCAGGGTCTTTTCCAATGAGTCAGTTCTTTGCATCAGGTGGCCAAAATATTGAAGCTTCAGCTTTAGCATCAGTCCTTCCAATGAATATTCAGGACTGATTTCCTTTAGAATGGACTGGTTGGATTTCCTTACAGTCCAACATCACAGTTCAAAAGCATCAATTCTTTGGCACTCAGCTTTCTTTATAGTCCAACTCTCACATCCATACAAGACTACTAGAAAAACCATAGCTTTGACTAGATGAACTTTTATCATCAAAGTAATGTCTTTGCTTTTTAATGTGCTGTCTAGATTGGTCATAGCTTTGCTTCCAAGGAGCAAACGTCATTTAATTTCATGGCTGCAGTCACCATCTGCAGTGATTTTGGAGCCCAGAAAAATAAAGTCAGCCACTGTTTCCACTGTTTCCCCATCTATTTGCCATGATGCAATGGGACCAGATGCCAAGATCTTAGTTTTAAGCCAACTTTTTCACTCTCCTCTTCACTTTCATCAAGAGGCTCTTTAATTCTTTGCTTTCTGCCATAAGGGTGGTATCATCTGCATATCTGAGGTTACTGATATTTCTCCTGGCAATCTTGATTCCAGCTTGTGCTTCATCCAGCCTGGTATTTCACATGATATACTCTGCATATAAGTTAAATAAGCAGGGTGACAATATACAGCCTTCATGTACTTCTTTCCCTATTTTAACTAGTCCATTGTTCCATTTCCAGTTCTAACTGTTGCTTATTGACCTGCATGCAGATTTCTCAGAAGACAGGTAAGGTGGTCTGGTATTCCCATCACTTGAAGAATTTTCCATAGTTTGTTGTGACCCACACAGTCAAAGGCTTTGCCATAGTCAATAAAGCAGAAGTAGATGTTTATCTGGAACTCTCTCGCTGTTTTGATGATCCAACAAATGTTGGCAATTTGATCTCTTGTTCCTCTGCCTTTTCTAAATCCAGCTTGAACATCTGGAAGTTCTCAGTTCATGAATTGTTGAAGCTTGGCTTGGAGAATTTTGAGCATTACTTTGCTAGTGTGTGAGATGACAGCAATTGTGCAGTAGTTTGAACATTCTTTGGCATTGCCTTTCTTTGGGATTGGAATGAAAACTGACCTTTTCCAGTCCTGTGGTCATTGCTGAATTTTGTAAATTTGCTGGCATATTGAGTGCAGCACTTTTACAGCATCATCTTTTAGGATTTGAAATAGCTGAACTGGAATTCCATCACCTCCACTAGCTTTGTTTATAACGATGCTTCCTAAGGCCTACTTGACTTCACATTCTAGGATGACTGATCACACCATCATGGTTATCTGGGTCGTGAAGATCTTTTTTGTATAGTTGTTCTGTGTATTCTTGCCACCTCTTCTTAATATATTCTGCTTCTGTTAGGTCCATACCATTTCTGTCCTTTATTGTGCCCATCTTTGCATGAAATGTTCCCTTAATATCTGTAATTTTCTTGAAAACATCTCTAGTCTTTCCCATTCTATTGTTTTTCCTCTATTTCTTTGCACTAATCACTGAAGAAGGCTTTCTTATCTCTCCTTGCTATTCTTTGGAACCCTGCAATTAAATGGGCATATCTTTCCTTTTCTCCTTTGCCTTTCACTTCTTTCCTTTTCACAGCTATTTATAAGGCCTCCTCAGACAACGATTTTGCCTTTTTGCATTTCATTTTTGGGGGAATAGTCTTGATCAGTACCTGCTGTACAATGTCAGGAACCTCTGCCCATAGTTCTTCAGGCACTCTCTCTATCAGATCTAATCCCTTGAATCTATTTGTCAGTTCCACCATATAATTGTAAGGGATTTGATTTAGGTTATACCTGAATGGTCTTGTGGTTTTCCCTAGTTTCTGCCATTTAAGTCTGAATTTGGCAATAAGGAGTTCATGATCTGAGCTGCAGTTAGCTCCCAGTCTTGTTTTTGCTGACTGTATAGGGCTTCTCCATTTTCAGCTGCAAAGAATATAATCAATCTGATTTTGGCATTGACCCTCTGGTGATGTCTATATGTAGAGTCTTCTCTTGTGTTTTTGGAAGGGGGTGGTTGCTATGACCAGAACGTTCTCTTGGCAAAACTCTGTTAGCCTTTGCCCTCCTTCATTCTGTACTCCAAGGCCAAATTTGCCTGTTACTACAGGTATCTCTTGACTCCCTACTTTTGCATTCCAGTCCCCTATGATGAAAAGGACATCTTTTATGGGTGTTAGTTCTAAAAGGTCTTGTAGGTCTTCATAGAACTGTTCAACTTCAGCTTCTTCAGCATTACTGGTCAGAGGATAGACTTGGATTACCGTGATATTGAATGGTTTGCCTTGGAAACAAACAGAGATCATTCTGTCCTTCTTCAGATTGCATCCAAGTACTGCATTTCAAACTCTTTTGTTGGCTATGATGGCTACTCCATTTCTTCTAAGGGATTCTTGCCCACAGTAGTAGAGATAATGGTCATCTGAGTTAAATTCACCCTTTCCAGTCCATTTTAGTTCACTGATTCCTAAAATGTTGATGTTCATTCTTGCCATCTCCTGTTTGACCACTTCCAATTTACCTTGATTCATGGACCAAACATTCTAGAGTCCTGTGCAATATTGTTCTTTACAGCATCGGACTTTACTACCATCCCCAGTCATATACACAACTGGGCGTTGTTTTCACTTTGGCTCCCTCTCTTCAATCTTTCTGGAGATATTTCTCCACTTTTCTCCAGTAGTATTATTGGACACCTACTGACCTGGGGAGTTCATCTTTCAGTGTCATATCTTTTAGCCTTTTCATAATGGTCATGGGGTTCTCAAGGCAGGAATACTGAAGTGGTTTGCCATTCCTTTCTCCAGTGAACCACATTTTGTCAGAACTCTCCACCATGACTTGTCCATCTTGGGTTGGCCCTACATGGCATGGCTCATAGTTTCATGGAGTTGGATAAGGCTGTGGTCCATGTGATCAGTTTGATTAGTTTTCTGTGATTGTTGTTTTAATTCTGTCTGCCCTCTGATGGATAAGGATAAGAGGCTTATGGGAGTTTCCTGATGGGAGATACTCACTGTGTGCCCTTGCAGAGCTCCCTTCTAATAAGTGAGACAGTGACCTTCAGCTTAGTGAGTGACTAGTCTGACCCTGGCCTTGAGGAGCTCACATCTGCTCTGAGCCTGCCTGGACCCTGCCAGACCCTCAATCCCACAGGCCCCTTCCCCAGGTATAATCACTGGAATCAGTTTATTATGCCTCTTTCTGTAAGCAGGCATTGCAAATAGAAGGATACCCAATTTTACACATTTTTGGTGGCATCCCCTGCAGAGTGATTAATGCTGGCCCTGAGCACCCCCACTGGTATCCACTGAGATGGACTGGCCCCACAGAATGCTGGCACCTCTGTCACTGTGCTCAAAGATTGCCAATGCCTTCTGAATCAAGAGTCTTTTGCCTTAAGCCCAAGCATTTCCATGTGTTCAGTTCTGGCCCACTGGTGTTTTCATAGCTCCTTACGTTGTCCTAGTTCCTTTCCCCGTGTCACACTGGGGTCTGTGGGCTTTGAGGAGTGCCTTCAGGTGTGGTGCCCCTGTCACTCCCAATGTTATGGAACTCAAGTTCATTCCATGTGCCTGACATAGTGAGGCTGAATTGAAATGTCAGAATTTGGAACAGAGAAAAGTTTTATTGCACAAGCCAAGCAAGGAGAATGAGTGGCTTGCACTCATGACTCAAATCCTGTGATGGCTTTCAGACAATGGTTAAAGACAAGGTTAGGGGGAGGTTCACAAGATACCTGCATGATCAGCTCCTGGACATTCTTCTGATTGATTGGTGGTGAGGTAACAGGTGATGTTTTAGGAATCTCAGCCTTCTGGTTCCAAGCAGTCTGGGGTCTATGTGCTTGTAGCCAGCATGTAGTGACCATCTTCCACCTGGGTGGAGGTCTTAGTTTCTACAAAACAACTCAAAGATATGCATCAGATTGTTACCTACATTCTAGTAGAAAGAAACAAATCACAGAGATCAATGATTCTATTGTCCTGATCCTTAACTGATTGAAACTGCTCTTTGGAACTTGGGGAAGGCCTTGGAGACTAAAGTCCTTTTTCTTCTATTGTGAAATTATTCATATGTTATGGCAAAATAAGAAAACTTTAATCATAAAAAAATCTCTTCCCTTTGGCTTCCTCTCTCTCCTCCATTGTGCACTGTGTATATATATTATGCATTGACCTAATGTCTCCCATCCATAGAAACACCTGCTTAACTATAAAGAGCAACGAGACAACTCTTTAAAAGACAGCATTCCTTCTTGATCTTGTAAGGGGTCACATGACCTTCTATGACAACACTTAGATCTGGATTGTGCAAACTGTCAATAATACATCACTTGATGTATATAGTCCTTTGTCTCAAAATGTTTATAACTGTGCCTTGACTTCTAATGGGCAGAACAGTTCTCAGAGCTTTCTGAGATCTTGTGCCCAGGTGATAATCCTCAATTTTGTTCAAATTAAAATTTCCATTTCTTTCTTATATTGACTGACTCATTTTTTGTCAACACTACAAACAAGAAATGGGGGGCACAGAGGGGCTTTTGTGCCCAGAAGAGCCACACAGGGTCCTTCTCGGTTTCACCAAGCCAGGTGGGACATGACATTACACTAAAGGCTTGTCATCTCCTTAGAAGTGTCCTGGAAATCAACATGAGAGCCCTGAGGTGTTCTGGGTGACCTTGAAAAAGGAGCCAGACTTGCCCCTCCATACAGTCACCCTCCTCACCTCACCTCACCTCTCTCCACCTAGCACCTCCTTGCTGGCTGACATCTCTGACACTAGGAGGCTGTCATCCCAGTCATTCGTTTGATGCCATTTCATTGTCTTTTATTGGCTTCCCTGATAGCTCAGTTGGTAAAGAATCTACCTGCAGTGCAGGAGACCTCAGTTCTATTCCTGGGTCAGGAAGATTGGCTGGAGAAAGGATGGGCTACCCGCTCCAGTATTCTTGGGCTTCCCTTGTGGCTCAGCTGATAAAGAATCCACCTGCAATGCGGGAGACCTGGGTTCAATCCCTGGGTTGGGAGGATCCCCTGGAGAAGGGAAAGGCTACCTACTCCAGTATTCTGGCCTGGAGAATTCCATGGACTGTATAGTGCATGGGGTTGCAAAGAGTTGGACATGACTGAGCAACTTTCACTTTTACTTTAAACTTTGGTTCTTGAAATATGAAAAATTTAGCTCTGGGAGTTCTGAGAAGTCTGAGAGTTCTATTTCAAGAAATGTTAAACATTCAAGATTATAGCCTCACTGTGAACCTTATGAGGTCCAGAAATCAAAGCTGAGAAATGATTTCTCTGCTCTGGGCTGTATCAAACTTCTCTACCTGGAGGTAATGCAAGAGCCTCTCACAAGTCTGAGCCCCTCTGGGCCTCACCTTGATGGCCCAAGACCAGAGGAGGAAAAAGGAAAAGAAAAAGAAATAGCAGGAAGACTGAAACACTGGGTGATGTTTCAAAATCACTATTTGCCATAGCAGGATGTCATTGTATGAATGGATCATAATTTACTCAACTGGCTCCCCACTGAGAGGGCTTCAGATTGTCCCCAGTCCTTTCCTTACAAACACAGCCTTCGTGAATATCCTGTACATGTGTACAAGAATACCTGTAAATAAATGCTCAGGAGTGGAATTATCATGTCAAAAGCTGGCTACTTTAGGGGCTTCCCTGGTGGTCTGGTGGTTAAGAATCTGGCTAGCAATGCAAGGGACACAGTTTCAATCCCTGGTCTGGGAAGATCCCACATGCTGTGGGGCAACCACTGCTGGGCAGTAGTTGGAGCAACCATGCACCACTACTACTGAGCCTAGAGCCTGTGCTCTGCAATAAGAGAAGCCCCCGCAATGTGAAGCCCGTGGACCACAACTAGAGTAGCCCCTACTCGTTGCAAATAGAGAAAGCCCATGAGCAGCAACAAAGACCCAGCACAGTCAAATATAAATAAATAAATATAGCAGTGTGGCCATGTCAATTAGTTTCCCTCAAAATAGCTATTTTAATAGATGGTGTGAAATTGCTCCTCAAAAAAGATACAGCAATTTGTTCCCCCATCAGTTTTACACTGCAGTGCCTACCCTCCTTAAACTTCTGACAATAATGTTTTGTCAAACTTACTAATATTTTCCAGTCTGATATTTAAAACCTGGAAATATGATTTGTATTATTATTTGTTTGTGACTCATTTCCTGCCCTGCAAACTGCTGGTTCGTGTGCTTTGTTTGTTCCCTTGTGGATGCCTGCTAAGTTGCTTCAGTCGTGTCTGACTCTGTGTGACTCTATGGACTGTAGCCCGCTGGGTTCCTCTGTCTATGAGATTCTCCAGGCAAGAGTACTGGAGTGGGTTGCCATGCTCTCCTCCAGGGGATCTCCCTGACCCAGGGATCAAGCATGCGTCTCTTATATCTACCTGCATCGGCAGGTGTGTTCTTTACCACTCGAGCCGCCTGGGAAGCCTGTTCTTCTATTAGTATTTTTAATTTATATACAGATTCTTTACATTTTAAGGAAATTAGCCCTTTGTAAAATGTGTTTTAAATATTTTTTGGCCTAGCCTATTAAAATGAAAAAACTTCTTTACAGGATTTTCTTCCCCTACTACTAACTGTAACTTTTATATGTTCAGAACAGTCCCTGTGTTTTGGCTTTGCTTAGAAAGTTCTTACTTAAGAATATTAAAAATAAACTAAAATAGATTATGTTTCCTTCTGCCACTAATAGCTTTAAACTTTGTACATTTATATCTCTGACTTAACAGTTCTTAATTTTTCTGCAAGGAGTCACTAACCAGTTGTCTCAACATAATTTATCAAATAGTCCCTCTTTTCTTTTCTGATATAAAATATAGCCTTTTGGTATCTTGAATTTCAAATGTATGTTTTCAATATTTGTGGACTCTCTTCTCTTCTGTTGCTGTTGCCTTGTCATAGGTAGACAAGGACAAACTCAATTACTGCAACGTCACACTATTTTGTGCTATTTCGTAGGATTAGTCTTCCTTCAGAACTCTTGATTTTCATCTTCTGGATATTGTTGCATGTTTATTTTCCACATAAACTTTAGAAAAAGGCTTGTCTAACTCCCTGCTCTCAGAAAACCTTGTTACTATTTTAATTGAGTTTGCATTATATTTGTATATTCATTTAGGGACAATTGGCATTGTGATAACATTGAATTTTCTTGTTTAAGACATTTATTCAAATCTTTAAAAAATGTATTTCAGTAGAATGTCAAAGTGTTCTTCACATAGAGCTTAACACTCTTATGAATGAAATATTTTCTTATATTTATTATGTTTTCTAATGGATGGTTGTTTATACAAAAAAAGCTATGGTTGCATGTTAATTTTGCTACTACTGCTGCTGCTAAGTCGCTTCAGCCGTGTCCGACTCTGTGCAACCCCATAGATGGCAGCCTACCAGGCTCCCCCATCCCTGGGATTCTCCAGGCAAGAACACTGGAGTGGGTTGCCATTTCCTTCTCCAATGCATGAAAGTGAAAAGTGCAAGTGAAATCGCTCAGTCGTGTCTGACTCTTAGAGACCCTATGGACTGCAGCCCACCAGGCTCCTCCATCCATGGGATTTTCCAGGCAAGAGTACTGGAGTGGGGTGCCATTGCCTTCTCTGAATTTTTTTGTGTGTGTGTGCTACTGGTCCACTTCAATAGATTTTCTTGATGTTTTCATTATTTTATCTGATTATTTTGAGTTTTCCAGGTATATAATCACAGATCTGACCTCATACAAGGAATTTAAAATGGTACAGCTACTTTGGAAAACAGTTTGGCAGTTTTTTAAAAAGTTAAACATACATCTAACCATATGATCCAGCCATCCCACCCCTAGGTATTTACCCCTAGGTAAATATATGTCCACAAAAAGACTTGTATGCAAATGTTTATAACAGCTTTATTTGTAATAGTGCAAACCTGAAAACAACCTAAATGTTCATCAGTAGGTGAATAAACAAATTTTGATATATACTTATAATGGAAAACCACTAAGTAATGAAAAGAATAACCCATCCATTGATAATCATGGATGAATTTCAAAATAATTATCTTTTAAATGAAAAAAGTCAGACAAATGGACTACATACTGCATGATTCATTCCATGCATATAAACTCTAGAAAATACAAGCAATCTAATATGATAGAAAGTAAATCCTTGATTGCTTGGGGATGAGAGATGTGGAAAGATACAAGATGGAAGCATTAGCAGGGACCCAGGAAAACATTTTTGGGGTGATGGGTATTCCGATGTTGGTGATGGTTTTGTAGATGTACACATATGGCAAGCATGTCTAATTGTACACTTTGTGCATTTGCAGTTAATATATGTCAATTAAACCTCAATAAACCCCTGTTTAGTATTTTAATGTAATATAGCCACATGATTAAAAAATTCAAGAAGTATTGAAAATTATTTGATTAAGAAGTTCAGGAGAGTTTTCAGAAAAACAGAATTCACAGGGATATATTTGATCATTTGGAAACATATTTATTGTTTTTAAACAAATTTGATGAAATATTTGAAAAACTTAAGGACGGATACATAGGAAACTAAGCCAATGAGGGGAAAAAATAAGCCAAGTACTAATTCAAGAAAAACAAGTAAAATAAAGGGAAGGCAATTATAGTTGACAATTTAGCTCACCCATGAACATATGTACATGGTCATGGAGATTTAACCTTGGACTATTGATTTAGTTAAATTTTGGCAGAGCATAGTTGGGAGAAGTAAAGGACAGTAGAACAAAGCTAAAACCTGAATTTCCATTACAAGAAGCCAACAGATTATGTTCTAGAATTGGTAAATCAAATATAACTGCATAAATACATTATCATAAAAACATGAAGATAATAACCAGAAGAAACAACTAGAAGAGTTTGAAAGTTTTGCCCCTGGGGAAGAAATGTGGGGCAGCAAACTACACCTTTTTAGCTATCAGCCTTTCATCAATTTTTACTTTTTAATTTATGTGTATATATTACACTTTTCTAGGAGGCAGTGTAGGGCAGTGGTTATGAGCCTAAATTCTGGAGCTTTAGTGTCTGAGCTCAAATCCCTGCTCTGTCAGTTAATATCCATGAGGCTTTGAGCAAGTTACATAAATTCCTTGAACCAGATTTCCTCATCTGCACAACAGAGCTAAAAGTGATATCCATCTCCTAGGGATATCATGTGGATTAAATACATTCAAATACACAAAACACTTGTAATAGTGCAAGGATAATATAAACATGACATGAACCTTAGCAATTCTTATTATGTGATGTGATTAAAAATGACTTTAAAGTCATATCACTCCCACCCCCAGTCTCTTATCTCAAAGACAGCCACTGTTAAAATGTCTTTGCATACGATTTTACTTCTAAGAAATTTTAAAAATAACCTATCATATAGTGAGTTATATGATATCATATAGTGGGTTATATGCATATGCTTTTAAATTTGTATTGCTGAGATCATACTATTCATTTGTCTGTCCCCTTTTTTCCTCCTTAATAATAACTTTTGCAATAATTTCTTAATTTACATGATCAGATCTATCTTGCTCTTAGTAACAGCTGTGTAATATTCCACATAAGTTCCTGGAGTGTGAAGTCAATCAGGTCTAGAGAAGCAGTACTACAAACAAAGCTAGTGGAGGTGATTCCAGCTGAGCTGTTTCAGATCTTAAAAGATGATGCTGGAAAAAAAAAAAAAAGATGATGCTGTTAAAGTGCTGCACTCAACATTTCAGCAAATTTGGAAAACACAGCAGTGGCCACAGGGCTGGAAAAGTCAGTTTTCACTCCAACCCCAAAGATGGACAGTGCCAAAGAATGCTCCAACTACCAGACAGTTGCTCTCATTTTCCATGCTAATAAAGTTATGCTCAAAATCCTTCATAGGATTTTCCTTTAGGCTTCAGCAGTACATGTACAAAGAACTTGCAGATGACAAGCTGGGTTTAGAAAAGGCAGAGGAACCAGAGATCAAATTGCCAATATCCATTGGATCATAGAGAAAGCAAGTTCAATTCAGTTCAGTCACTCAGTTGTGTCTGACTCTTTGCAACCCCATGAACTGCAGCATGCCAGGCTTCCTGGTCCATCACCAACTCCCAGAGTTTACCTAAACTCTTGTCCATTGAGTCCATGATGCCATCCAACCATCTCATCTTCTGTCATCCCCTTCTCCTCCTGCCCTCAATCTTTCCCAGCATCAGGGTCTTTTCCAATGAGTCAGCTCTTCATATCAGGTGGCCAAAATATTGGAGTTTCAGCTTCAACATCAGTCCTTCCAATGAATATTCAGGACTGATTTCCTTTAGGATTGATTGGTTTGATCTCCTTGCAGTCCAAGGGACTCTCAAAAGTCTTCTCCAACACCACAGTTCAAAAGCATATTCTTCAGCTCTCAGTTTTCTTTATAGTCCAACTCTCACATCCATACATGACTACTGGGAAAACCATAGCTTTGACTAGATGGATCTGGTCCCATCACTTCATGGCAAATAGAAGGGGAAAAAGTAGAAGCAGTGACAAATTTTATTTTCTTGGACTCCAAAATCACTGCAGGTGGTGACTGCAGCCATGAAATTAGAAGGTGCTTGCTGCTTGGAAGGAAAGCTATGACAAACCTAGACAGTGTATTAAAAAGCAGAGATATCACTTTGCCGACAAAGGTCCATATAGTCAAAGCTATGATTTTACCAGTAGTTTTGTACAGATGTGAGAGTTGGACCATAAAGAAGGCTGAGCACCAAAGAATTGATGGTTTCAAATTGTGGTGCTGGAGAAGATTCTTGAGAGTCCTTTGGACTTCAAGGAGATCAAACCAGTAAATCCTAAAGGAAATCAATCCTGAAAATTATGGAAGGATGGATGCTGAAGTTCCAATACTTTGGCCACATGATGCGAAGAGCCAACTCATTGGAAAAGACCTTGATCCTGAGAAAGATTGAAGGCAAAAGGAGAAGAGGGCAGCAGAGGATACAATGGTTCAATAGCATCACCAACTTAATGGATATGAACTCAAGCAAACTCCAGGAGATAGTGAAGGACAGACAAGCATGGTGTGCTGCAGTCCATGGGATCAGAGAGCCCAAAATGACTTAGCAGCTGAACAACAACAATATTTCACAATTTATTGATGTGAGTAAAATTCGCTCAGGCATGTCTGACTCTTTGTCACCCCAAGGACTGTAGCCCACAAAACTCTTCTGTCCATGAAATTCTCCAGGCAAGAATAGTGGAGTGGGTAGCCATTCCCTTCTCCAGGGGATCTTCCCAACCCAGGGATCAAACCCATGTCTCCCTCATTGCAGGCAGATTCTTTACTATCTGAGCCACCTGGAAGTCCAAGAATACTGGAGTGGGTAGCCTATCCTTCACCATGGGATCTTCTCAACCCAGGAATAGAACTGGGGTCTCCTGCATTGCAGGCAGATTCTTTACCAGCTGAGACACCAAGGAAGGCTGATGTATTATTGATGTATCTCCCACTAAAGGCCATTCAACTACTTCCAGATTTTTGCTGTGATCAAAACAAGTGTTGCAGTGTTTTTGGGTGACAGAGCCTTCTGTGAGTATCTCCTTAGAATTAACTCTGGCAGTGGAAATGCTGAGTACACAACCTCTTTCAAAAGAGGATGTCCATCAGGGCAAAGAGAATCAGACATATGTTACATAGATCATGATTTGCCTATGGGTGCATTAGCTTCTAGTTTTTTGTATTTCTCATGATGGATAGCTTTATTGCTTGGGATAAAAATTCCCTTATAACTGTACCATTAAAATAACTAGCCCCTTTTAGGCCCAGTGACATTCCGTGGGCATGTAGTAGACCACATCTGGGCTCTGAAATCAGATGAACCTTGTTGTGTGACCTTTGGCACATATTTTTAATTGCCCGGTACCTTAGTTTCTTCATCTGTGAAAAAGAAACATTAACATTAACATTTAAAGAGAACATTAACATTTAAAGAGAATTGTTGTGAAAGAACCTGCGTAAATGACTAACTATGCCAGGCTCAGAGTAGGTCCTAAAATGTGAACACTCACTTCCTTTTGCTGGGGAAGTGATTCTATAAAATTGACCACTTTGAAAGTGAGTCTAGGGAAATGCAATTACTTTAGATCCCTCCACCCAGTCTTAAAAACTCTGCATCAGCACTTCACTTCTTATTTGTATATATTTTGCACAATCATTGTTAGTTAACTCCTCTCTGTGATCAGAAATGACATAAGGGAGACAGTAATAGTCCGGAAATTTTGTAGACTAATAAGTTCTTACATGTATGTTTTACATGGTTTCACCATACTCAGGACAAATTTTAGAATCATGAGCCCCAAGATTTCGGCCTCATCTAGTGAAAAGCACAGAGTCTGACCAAATTATGGAGGCAAAGTTGTATTGTTTATTGCACCCAAAAAATAGTTTAAATGGAGATAAAGGCAGAGTTTGGCTTCAAATCACTAGAAATGTCCTTATGTGTTTACTCAATTCACCCACAAGGGCAGGAAAGTGAGAAAGTACAGCCCCAGCAAAGACCTTCAGCACCCAGTCTCTCACTTCTGCAGAAATGTAGTCAGTTAACAGTGTAAGGTCCCTATTAAGGTGTCCAGTTCTTGGGAAGGTGATTATCCAGCTGTTATTATCCTGGGGTTGAGGTTGCGGACTCTGAAGAATGAATCTCAGATGGAATTGATCATAAAATTCTTTAGTTTTTGCAGGATAATATTTTGAGCTGTATGCAAACAAACCACAGATCCCCACAAAGCCTTTTTAGATCATCATTCTTTTGACCGAATCTAAATCTTGAGAGTCCCTTGGACTGCAAAGAGATCCAACCAGTCCATCCTAAAGGAGATCAGTCCTGGATATTCATTGGAAGGACTGATGTTGAAGCTGAAACTCCAATACTTTGGCCACCTGATGTGAAGAGCTGACTCATTTGAAAAGGCCCTGATGCTGGGAAAGATTGAGGGCAGGAGGAGAAGGGAACGACAGAGGATGAGATGGCTGGATGGCATCACCAACTCAATGGACCTGAGTCTGGGTAAACTCCAGGAGTTGATGATGGACAGGGAGGCCTGGTGTGCTGCAGTTTATGGGGTTGCAAAGAGTCGGACACGACTGAGTGACTGAACAGAACTGAACTGAACAAGTTAATAAGAGAATAAAAGGACCTTGGGCATGTCCTTTCCTCCTGCCTCCTTCCTCATATGATGGGAGAAAATATGCAATTCCAGTGCTGCTGACATGCTGTGTGGTAACTCCTTCTCATCATCTATGTTTCCCAATCAATCCTTCATTTCTTCACTCTGTGTGAACTGGGGTTAAAGCAACAGGAATGTGTGGTTCCTGCTCTTGGGGAGCTCACAGCTTAGGGAGGAAACCAATAAGTACA
Source organism: Bos indicus x Bos taurus (assembly GCF_003369695.1). Lineage (NCBI taxonomy): Eukaryota > Metazoa > Chordata > Mammalia > Artiodactyla > Bovidae > Bos > Bos indicus x Bos taurus. The sequence goes on from NC_040077.1 coordinate 70,639,378, forward strand.
AATATCACAATTATTTATACTCCTCACAAGTCTCTGTGCAGAATGTACCTTGAAAAGGTGGGTAGGGAGTATAGAGGGTCAGTTCTACTCATTGGACTTCATAGACCGGGTGCTCTTTGTTGAATAATGGTCATTTGTCAGGGGTTTTCCAAGTGATGTGGTGGTAAAGACCCTGCCTGCCAATGCAGGAGATGCAAGAGACATGGGTTCAATCCCTGGGCTGGGAAGATCCCCTGGAGGAGGGAATGACAACCCACTCCAGTATTCTTGGCTGGAGAATCCCATGGACAGAGAAGCCTAGTGGACTACAGTCCAGAGAGTTGCAAAGAGTCAGACACAACTGAAGAGACTGAGCACACATGCACGCTTTTGTCAGATGAGATTTAGGAGTGGGGAAGTCTCTTCAGGCTAAACCACCAGCCTTGGTTAAAAAAAAAAAAAAAAAACTGTAGTAATTGAGGATGACCAGAGAACATATATAAATGGAGGAGAGAGCAACAATAGTCTAGGAGGGAGGTACTGGCACAATTATAGAGGCCTTTATTTGTCATGCAAATAAAGAACTTAGACCCTATTAGTCTCGAAAAATCTAAACACTACGGCCTCCTAAAGTCTGGATTGCTGACTGCATCTCTTGCTTCCTGCAACAGTCTGCACTGTCTATTGCAAAGAACAGAAATGGAAAGCTGGCTGATTAAAGCTGAGAAGGAAATTACTAGAAAACTGCTGGAAACTCACAGAATTGCGGATAAGATGGCAGAACCAGATGTGGGAGAAATGTCAAGGTCTAGGTTGCAAGCCAAAATCATGCTACAGAACCCATCCAGTGAGGACCCATTTCCTGTTAGCACTCTCCTCCTGCCTATGCTATCAGGGAGGGCTGAGATAAAATCCTTGGCATTGCTGTAGCTATTGCCCCTTCTCTGTGTGCAGTTATCCTAGCATTCTAGTTATCCATATCATAACATGGAAGGTGTGCCTGGTTGCTCACATACCCATGCCTGGCTGCCAGTAAGGCTGGGAATCCAAGTAACTGGACTCATCAGTCTCTTTTGTTAGAACATGGTTTCTGCTGTGTCTTGACTCTCCAAAGGAGGGAAAGATGTCAACCACCAAAAGGAGATTATAATGAACCAAACAGAAAAATGCCTCATCCACAGTCTTTGGTGCATTCCTGACTTGATACCAAGTCATGAGTTACAAGAAGTGGGGGCCATTTCTGAGTCATTTCCTCAGGGCTATTTGAAAGGGATACCCTACTCACCACCAGTTGATGTTTTTTCTGGGTTGTTGTTTTGGTTTAAACGTTTTTTGTTGCTATTTTACTATTAAAAAATTATTTCTTTCAAAATTGAGAACTGCCAAAAAGTATCAAAAATTATTGGATTTGAATTGGGGTGTGAATTGGGTTAGCGAGGAGTAAATCAACCATATCAGTTCTAAACTTTGAGCCTGCTCCCTTTCCGTATTAGGCTAAGGCCTTTGAAGGTGATTCTCAAGGCAATAATACTGAAGTGGTTTGCCATTGCTATACAAAAAAAAAAAAATGGAGTGATCATTCACCTAGAGCCAGACATCTTGAAGTGGAAAGTCAAATGGGCCTTAGGAAGCATCACTACGAACAAAGCTAGTGGAGGTGATGGAATTCCAGTTGAGCTATTTCAAATCCTAAAAGATGATACCATGAAAGTGCTACACTCAATATGCCAGCAAATTTGGAAAACTCAGCAGTGGCCACAGGACTGGAAAAGGTCATTTTTTTTTTTTCCAATTCCGAAGAAAGGAAATGCCAAAGAATGTTCAAACTACTGCACAATTGTACTCACCTCACACGCTAGCAAAGTAATGCTCAGAATTCTCCAAACCTGGCTTCAACAGTACATGAACTGAGAACTTCCAGATGTTCAAGCTGGATTTAGAAGGCAGAGGAACCAGAGATCAAATTGCCAACATCTGTTGGATCATCTAAAAAGCAAGAGAGTTCCAGAAAAACATCTACTTCTGCTTTATTGACTATGCCAAAGCATTTGACTGTGTAGATCACGACAAATTGTGGAAAATTCTTAAGAGATGGGAATACCAGACCACCTTACCTGCCTCCTGAGAAATCTGTATGCTGGTCAAGAAGCAACAGTTAGAACTGGACATGGAACAACACACAGGTTACAAATAGGGAAAGGAGTACGTCAAGGCTGTGTATTGTCATCCTGCTTTATTTAACTTATATGAAGCATGTATCATGAGAAATGCTGGACTGGATGAAGCACAAGCTGGAATCAAGATTGCCAGGAGAAATATCAATAACCTCAGATATGCAGATGACACCACCCTTATGGCAGAAAACAAAGAAGAATTAAAGAGCCTCTTGATGAAAAGTAAAAGAGGAGAGTGAAAAAGTTGGCTTAAAATTCAACATTCAGAAAACTAAGATCATGACATCTGACCCCATCACTTCATGGCAAATAGATGGGGAAACAATGGAAACATGAGAGACTTTATTTTGGAGGGCTCCAAAATCACTGCAGGAGAAGGCAATGGCACCCCACTCCAGTACTCTTGCCTGGAAAATCCCATGGATGGAGGAGCCTGGTAGGCTGCAGTCCATGGGGTCGCTAAGAGTCGCATACGACTGAGCGACTTTACTTTCACTTTTCACTTTCGTGCATTGGAGAAGGAAATGGCAACCCACTCCAGTGTTCTTGCCTGGAGAATCCCAGGGACGGGGGAGCCTGGTGGGCTGCTGTCTATGGGATCGCACAGAGTCAGACACGACTGAAGTGACTTAGCATTAGCAAAATCACTGCAGATGGTGACTGCAGCCACAAAATTAAAAGACGTTTGCTCCTTGGAAGCAAAGCTATGATCAACCTAGACATCATCTTAAAAAGCAGAGACATTACTTTGCCAACAAAGGTCCATCAAGTCAAAGCTATAGTTTTTCCAGTAGTCATGTATACATGTGAGAGTTGGACTGTACAGAAGGCTGAATGCCAAAGAATTGATGCTTTTGAACTGTGGTGTTGAACTGCAAGAAGATCAAACCAGTCCATCCTAAAGGAAATCAGTCCTGAATATTCACTGGAAGGGCTGATGCTGAAGCTGAAGCTCTAATCCTTTGGCCACCTGGTGCAAAGAACTGACTCACTGGGAAATACCCTGATGCTGGAAAAAACTGAAGGCAGGAGAAGGAGACGACAGAAGATGAGATGGTTGGATGGCATCACTGACTTGATGGACATGAGTCTGAGCAAGCTTCAGGAGTTGGTGATGGACAGTGAGGCCTGGTGTGCTGCAGTTCATGGGGTCGCAAAAGAGTCAGACATGAGTGAACAACTGAACTGAACTTTACTTTGAAGGGGATACCAGACCAAAAACACTGGAAATCCAGAATCAAGGGGCATAAAGATCTGAGAAGTGAGCAGAAAGAGGGTAAGAGGAAGACCCTAGATACGCTTTGTGAAAATCTGGGGGAACCTGGGTATTTTATAGCTATATGCAGTAGAAACTAAATCTAGACAAATTAGCAAGAAGAAGCTTGTTGGAAGACTGTTGGACTTCCAGGTTTGACAGAAAGAACTGGACTTAAAAAAGAGAGAAACTGAGGCAGTTTGAGACGGTAGGTAGCAGAGCAGGGTTAATGTCAGGTAGAAGGAACAACCAGCTCAGGACAACACTTACAGAAAGGAGCAAATCCCAAGCTACTGTCCCTCTCCCTATGATTTTAATACCAGAAAGGGATCATGCTATTGGCCTCTCTTTGTTTACTTGCCTACTCCTTGGCTGAGTTACTGCAGATCCCCATGTCCATGCTGGCCTGAATGACAAGAGAGAAGAGGTAATACTGATAAAAGGAAGTGGGAGCTCTAGGAAGAGAAAATGGGTGCTGCACAGCCCTCACACCCACTCGTGTCTACTCCAGCAATCCTGAGTAAGTTCCTGGCACTGCTTCAGTAGTTCTGAGTGGCTGGAGGGACCTGAGAGGCCTCCTCCTCTCCAGTTGCATCGGACTTAGCTCCGGGGGAATGACTTCAGCCTGACTACATTACCCTGTTACTGCGTCAGTCAACATGGGGTAAAAAATGACACAGAATTCTATTTAGATATGTGCAGCTAGCTGTCCACCATGAAGCAGCAGTCACATATCATCTGTGTACTCATTTGTTAGTTACTTCAAACTACAATGAGATTGCAAATGAAAGCTTTTTCACCCTGCGTTTACAGTCCACATAGCCATTCAGCACTCCCAGTGCCAGAGCTCCCTGCTTGCGGTATCTATAAATTTGAATCAGAAGAAGAGACACTCAAGCAAATAATCTAACCCTGGGTTTTCTTTCACAAACTCCCACTTCCCCATGACTTTTTAGTTTCAGATCACTTCATTCATTCCTGAGTTTCCCATGAAGTCACATGCCACTGACAAGCTAGTAAATGAACCCTGCTTCTCCCCAAAGGCAATGTCTTTCTGAATCTAGACTTTCTGGGGAGAGCAGGGCAGGACAGGACTTGAAGATGAAACGAGGTGAAGATTAAACTTCCAACTTCTAAATGTAGCGTGTGTAGGGCCTGTTACCCAGTAAGATATTATTAGGCCATCCTGGTCAATCCGAGTTACTGTTTTATTATGGTAAAATACATATAACAAAATATTTATTTTAATCATTTATAAGTGTGTATAAGTTTTGGTATGTTATGCTTTTGTTTTTTTTTACCTCTATGTATTTCATAATTTCTTTTATGATTTCTTTTTGACCCATTGGCTGCTTAAGAACATGTTGTTCAGTTTCCACCTATTTGTGAATTTTCTAATATTCTTTCTGTTATTGATTTCTAACTTCATCTCATTGGGGTTAGAAAAGATATTTTATATGTTTATCTTTTAAAATCTATTGAGACTTGTTTTGTGGCTGAACATTCATTCGTCCTAGAACCTGTCCATGTGCACTTGGGAAGAAAGTGCTTTCTACTGCTACTGGATAGTTTCTAGATATGTCTTTTTGTCTGATTTGTTAACCATTTGTCCAGGCTCTCTATTTCCTTCCTTATCTTCCTTCTATCTGTTGCAAGTATTGAAGTCTTTCAATTGGGTATTGAAGTGTCCAACTACTGGATATTGGAGTCTCCAACTATTATTGTAAAACTATTTCTCCCTTCAATTCTGTCAACTTTTGCATGAAAATTGTAGATTCTGTTATGAAAATGTTATTAAGTCTTTTAATTATTACATATCTTCTTGCTATATTGAACATTTTGACCTTTTGTTAATATAGTATATCCATTGTCTCTTGTAATTTTTTGGGGGGGAGTTAGAGTATATTTTCTGATATTGGTATATTCGCTTCTTTTCTATAGGGATAGGGAATACCTTTTGCCATCCTTTCACATTTAATCTGATTTTGTCATTGGACCTAAAATGCCAGAGGTCCCCATCTCAGCATCAAGACCCAGCTCCACCAACTGTTTGCAAGATCCAGTGATGGATGCTTCAGGCCAAACAACCACCAAGACAGGAACACAACACCACCCATCAGCAAACAGGCTACTTAAATTTGTACTAAGCTCATAGATACCCCCAAACACACCCCCTGACATGGCCCTGCCAACCAGAGGAATAAGATTCAGCTCCAACCACCAGAGTGCATGCACCAGTCTCTACCACCAGGAAGCCTAGACAAGCCCCTGGACAACTTCCCTACCAGGGGGCAGACACCAGACCCTGAGATGGTGAAAAGGAGACCACAAACACAGTAAGTTAGGCAAATGAAATGACAGAGAAATATGTTGCATACAAAGGAACAAGGCAAAAGCTAACAAGACAAAATAAATGAGGAAGAAATGGGCAATCTACTTGAAAAATAATTCAGAATAGTGATAGTAAAGATGATCTAAGAACTCAGAACAAAGGCACAGACTGAGAAGATACAGAAATGTTTAACAAGCAACTTGAAGAATTAAAAAGCAAGCAGTGATGAACCATAGAATAACTAATTGAAAAATACACTAGAAAGAATCAATAGCACAATAAATGAGGCAGAAAAATGGATAAATGAACTGGAAGATAGACTGGTGGAAATAACTTTCACAGAACAGAATAAAGAAAAAAGAATGAAAAGAAATGAAGACAATCTCAGAGACTCTTGGGACAACATTAAATGCACTAACATTTGATTTATAGGGGTCTCAGAAAATGAATAGAAAGAGAAAGGGTCTGAGAAAATGTTTGAGAAGATTATAGTAAAAAACTTTCCTAATATGGGAAAGGAAATAGTCACCCAAGTCCAGGAAGCACAGAGAGCCCTATACAGGATATACACAAAGAGAAACATGCTGAAACATATATTAATCAACCTAACAAAAATTAAATACAATAAAAATATTAAAAACAGCAAGGTTAAAGCAACAAGTAACATACAATGGAATCCCCATAAGATTATCAGCTGATTTTTCAGCAGAAACTCTGCAGGTCAAAAGGGAATGGCAGGATATATTTAAAATAATGAAAAGGAAAAACCTACAACCAAGATTACTCTACCCAGCAGGGAGCTCATTCAGATTTGGCAGAGGAATCAAAAGCAAAAGCAGAGAACTCAGCACCACCAAGCCAACTTTATGACAAATGTTAAAGGAACTTCTCTAGGTAGGAAACACAAGAGAAGGAAAAGATCTATGAAAACAACCTAAAACAGTTAAGAAAATGCCAATAGGAACATATATATCAATAATTACCATAAATGTAAATGTATTAAATACTCCAATCAAAAGACATAGACTGTCTGAATGTATACAAACACAAGATCCATGTATACACTGTCTACAAGAGACCCACCTCAGACTAGGGACACACACAGACTCAAAGTGAAAGGATGGGAAAAAATGCTCCACACGAATGGAAACTGAAAAGAAGCTGGAGTAGTAATACTCATATCAGACAAAATAGACTTTAAAATAGAGACCATTACAAGAGACAAGAAGGGACACTACACAACAATGAAGGGATTGATCCAAGAAAAATACATGAGAACTGAAAAATGTATGCACACAGCATAGGTGCGCCTCAGTATGTAAGGCGAATGTTAGCCATAAAAGGGGAAATCAATAATAACACAATAATAGTGGGGGACTTTAACACTCACTTACACTCATGGATAGATCATTCAGACAGAAAACTATATGGAAACACAAACCTTAAATGACACTTTAGACCAGATAGATTTAATTGGTATTTATAGGATATCCCACCAGAAGCAGCAGATTTTCTTCTCAAGTGTGCAGGATCATTCTCCAAGATAGAACACACCTTGGATCCCAAGCCAAACCTCACTAAAGTTAAGAAAATTGAAATCATATCAAGAATCCTTCCTTTTATTAAAGCTATGAAATTAGAAATCAATCACAGGAAAATAAATGATAAAAAAAATCACAAACACATGGAGGGTAAACCCTATGTTACTAAATAATCAATGGATTACTGAAGGAATCAAGGAGGAATAAAAAATACCTTGAGACAAATGACAATGCAAACACAATAATCCAAAATTATGAGATGCAGCAAAAACTGTTCTAACGGAAATTTATAGCAAAATTTATAGCAAATCTTACCTCAAGAAAAAATAAAAATCTCAAAGAACTTATCCTTACATCTGAAACTAGAGACAAACAAATAAAATCCAAAGTTAGTAGAAGAAAAGAAATAATAAAATCAGAGCAGAAATAAATGAAATAGAGACAAACTAGACAATAGCAAAAATCATTGAAATTAAAAGCTGATTCTTTGAGAAGAGAAACAACACTGATAAACCTTTAGCCAGACTCATTAAGAAAAAAAAAAGGGAGAGGATTCAAATCAATAAAATTAGAAATGAAAAAGAAGAAGTTACAATGGACACCACAGAAACACAAAGAATCATAAGAGACTACTACAAGCAACTATATGCCAATAAAGTGGACAACATAGAAGAAATGGACAAATTCTTCAGATCAGATCAGATCAGTCGCTCAGTCGTGTCCGACTCTTTGCGACCCCATGAATCACAGCATGCCAGGCCTCCCTGTCCATCACCAACTTCCAGAGTTCACTCAGACTCACGTCCATCGAGTCAGTGATGCCATCCAGCCATCTCATCCTCTGTCGTCCCCTTCTCCTCCTGCCCCCAATCCCTCCCAGCATCAGAGTCTTTTCCAATGAGACAACTCTTCGCATGAGGTGGCCAAAGTACTGGAGCTTCAGCTTTAGCATCATTCTTTCCAAAGAATTCCCAGGGCTGATCTCCTTCAGAATGGACTGGTTGGATCTCCTTGCAGTCCAAGGGACTCCCAAGAGTCTTCTCCAACACCACAGTTCAAAAGCATCAATTCTTTGGTGCTCAGCCTTCTTCACAGTCCAACTCTCACATCCATACATGACCACAGGAAAAACCATAGCCTTCTTAGAAAGGTACAATCTCACAAGACAGAATCAGGAAGATATAGAAAATATAAATGGACCAATCATAAGTACTGAAATTCAAACTGTGATTAAGAATCTTCTAACAAATAAAAGTTCAGGGCCAGATGGCTTCACGGGCAAATTCTAACAAACACTTAAGAGAAAAGTTAATACCTACCCTTCTGAGACCCTTTCAAAAAAGCACAGAGCTAAAAACACTCCCAACGTCATTCACCATCACCCTAATACCAAAACCAGACAAAAGTATCACAAAAAAGAAAAATACAGGGAAGTATCACTGGTGAACTGTAAGTCACTTCAGTCGTGTCTGACTCTGTGCGACCCCATAGACGTCAGCCCACTAGGCTCCCCCATCCCTGGGATTCTCAAGGCAAGAACACTGGAGTGGGTTGCTGTTTCCTTCTCCAATGCATGAAAGTGAAAAGTGAAAGTGAAGTCGCTCAGTCATGTCCGACTTCAGCGATCCCATGGACTGCAGCCCACCAGGCTCCTCCATCCATGGGATTTTCCAGGCAAGAGTACTGGAGTGGGGTTTCATTGCCTTCTCCGATCACTGGTGAACATAGATGCAAAACTCCTCAACAAAATACTAGCATACCAAATCCAGCAACACAGTAAAAGGATCACACATGCTGATCAAGTGGGATTTATCCCAGGGATTCGAGAATTTCAACACACACAAGTGTGATACACCACATTGACAAACTAGAATAAAATGCATATGATCATCTCAATAGTTGCAGAAAAATGTTTTGACAAAGTTGAACACCCATTTAGAATAAAAACTCTCCACAAAGTGGGCCTGGAGGGTACCTACCTCAATTATAAAAGCCATATGCAATGAACCTACAGCTAACATCACACTCAATGGTGAAAATCTAAAAGCATTCCTCTAAGACAAGGATGTCCACTCTTGTCACTCTTATTCAACATAGATTTGAAAGTCTTGGCCACAGCTATCAGAGAAGAAAAATAAATAAAAGGAATCCAAATTGGAAAAAAAAGTAAAACTGTCACTGTCTGACATGATACTATCTTGGACGTCCCTTGTGGCTCAGCTGGTAAAGAATCTTCCTGCAATGCGGGAGACCTGGGTTTGATCCATGGGTTGAGAAGATCCCCTGGAGAAGGGAAAGGCTACCCACTCCAGTATTCTGGCCTGGAGAATTCCATGAACCGTATAGTGCATGGGGTCACAAAGAGTCAGACACAACTGAGCGACTTTCACTTCACTTCATGATACTATGCATAGAACATCCTAAAGATGCTACCAGAAGACTACTGGAGCTCATCAGTGAATTTGGTAAAGTTGCAGGATACAAAAATAATACACAAAAACCTTGCATTCCTATACACTAACAGTGAAAGATCAGAAAGAGAGATTAAGGAAATAATACCATTTGCCATTGCAGAAAAAAAGAATAAAATAACTAAGAATAAACCTACCTAAAGAAGCAAAGACTTATACTCAGAAAACTATAAGATACTGATGAAAAAAGTCAAAGATGACACAAACAAATAGAGAGAGATACCATGTTCTTGGATTGGAAGAATCAATATTATGAAAATGACTGTAATACCCAAAGCAAACTACAGATTCAGTGTAATCCCTGTAAATTATCAAAGGCATTTTTTCACAGAGTTAGAACAAATATTTTACATGTTGTATGGAAACACACACAAAAAAAAACAAATAGAGAAAGCAATCTTTCTTTCCTCCAGGGAGCTGGAGGAATCAGGCTCCCTGGCTTCAGACTATATTACAAAGCTACAATAATCAAAACAGTATGTATAGACCAGTGGAATAGGACAGAACATCCAAAGATAAACCCATGCACCTAGGGCCACCTAATCTATGACAAATGAGGCAAGAATATACAATGGAGAAAATAGAGTTTCTTCAATGAGCAGTGCTGGGAAAACTGGACAGCTACATATAAAAGAATGAAATTAGAATACTCCCTAACACCATACACAAAAATATATTCAAAATGGACTAAAGACCTCAATGTTAGGCCAGACACAACAAAACTCTTATAGGAAAATATAGGGAGAACACACTTTGACAAACATCACAGCAAAATCTTTTTCAATCCACCACCTAGAGTAATGAAAATAAAAACAAAAACAAACAAATGGGACCTATTTAAACTTAAAAGTATTTGCACAGCTGCTAAGTTGCTTCAGTCGTGTCCGACTCTGTGTGACCCCATGGACTGCAGCCTGCCAGGCTTCTCTGTCCAAGGGATTCTCCAGGCAAGAACACTGCAGTGGGTTGCCATTTCCTTCTCCAATGCATGAAAGTGGAAAGTGCAAGTGAAGTTGCTCAGTCATGTCCAACTCTTAGCGACCCTATGGACTGCAGCCTACCAGGCTCCTCCATCCATGGGATTTTCTAGGCAACAGTACTGGAGTGGGGTGCCATTGCCTTCTCCCATTTGCACAGCAGAGAATACCATAAAACAAAAAGACAACCCTCAGAATGGAAGAAAATATTTGCAATGAAGTAACTGACAAGGAATTAATCTTCAAAATATAAAAGCAGCTCATGTAACTCTATATCAAAAAAACAAGCAGCCCAATCAAAAAGTGGGCAAAAGACCTAAATAGACATTTGACCACTGAAGACATACACATGGCAAACAAGCACATGAAAATATGTTAAACATAACTAATAATTAGAGAAATGCAAATCAAAACTACAATGAAATATCATTTTACACTGTTCAGAATGGTCATTAAAAAATCTACAAAGAATAAATGTTGGAGAGGGTGTGGAGAAATGAGAACACTACTACACTGCGGATGGGAATATAGATTGCTGCAGCCACTATGGACATTCCTTAAAACACTGAAAACAGAGCTACCATTGTTGTCGTTGTTCAGTCGCCCAGTCGTGCCTGACTCTTTGTAACCCTATGGACTGCAGCACACCACAGTTAACATATGACCCAGCAATCCCACTCCCAGACATATATCTGGATAAAATCATAATTTGAAACGACGCATGCACCCTGGTGTTCATTGCATCTCTATTTGCAATATCCAGGACATGTGGAAGCAACCTAAATGTCCACCAACAGAGGAATGGATAACGTTGTTGTACATAATGCAATGGAATATTACTCAGCCATAAAAAGGAATGAAATAGTGCCATTTGCAGGGACATGGATGAACCTAGAGACTGTCATTAAGAGTGAAGTAAGTCAGAAAGAGAAAAACAAATCTCGTGTAATATCACTTTCATGTGAAGTCTAGAAAAATGGTAGAGATAAACTTACTTGCAAAGAGGAATTAAAATCACAGATGTAGAAACAAACATGGTTACCAAGGGGGAAATGGTGGGTGGAATGAATTGGATGGTTGGGATTGACATATATAACTAATATAAACCACAGATAACTGATGAGAGCCTACTATATAGCACAGGAAACTCTACTCAATAATCTGTGGTGACCTAAATGGAAAGGAAATCTAAAAATAGTGGCTATATGTATTCATATAACCAATTCACTTTGCTGTACAACAGAAACAAACACAATATTTTAAAGCAACTCCAGTAAAAGAAAATTATTTGAGCATAAGGTATAAAAAACATGAAATAAAACACCACAAGAAGAATAAATAAATAATAAAATGAATCTCCTGTAGACAACATATAGTTGAATTATGTTTTTTAAATCCCACATTCTTCCAAACTCACTGGGTTGTAGAGTTTAATCTATTTATATTTAAAATAATTACTGGAAAAGAGGAACTTACTGCCGCCATTTTGCTATTTGTTTTCTACATGAATTATAGCTTTCCCCCTCATTTCCTCCATTAATGCCTTATTTGTGTTCAGTTGAATATTTTTAGTGTAACATTTTGATTTCTATTGTCATTTTCTTACATGTGAAATCTATAAATATTTTCTTTTAGGTAACCATTAAATTCAAATCCTAAAGTTATAACAGTCTAATTAGAATTTATACCAACTTCAGTAGCAAACAAAACTCTGCTGCAGTAGTATTCGGTTGCCTCTCACAGAGATCCTTACTGAAGATTCTTTGAAGTCACTGCTGTCTTGCTGCTTTCAAGATTCTCTTTGTCTTTTGACAATGTGACCATAATGTATATCACTGTGGGTCTCTTTGAATTTATCCTACTTGTTTATTGAATTTTTTTAATTTGCAGATGAATGTACTTCATCACATTTGGGAAGCTGTCAGCCATTATTTCTTCATATAGTCTTCCTACCATTTCTCTTTTCCTTCTTCCCACAATGTATGTGTTGGTTAGCAGTGCCCCACAGATTCCTCAAATTCTGTTTACTTTTCTTCATTCGTTTTTCTTTTTGTTCAGACTTAGTAATCTCAATGATGGTATCTTCAAGTTTTCTGATTCTTCAGCTTGCTCAAATGTTTTTGAACCCCTCCAGATATGCAGATGACACCGCCCTTATGGCAGAAAGTAAAGAAGAACTAAAGAACCTCTTGATGAAAGTGAAAGAGGAGAATGAAAAAGTTGGCTTAAAGCTCAACATTCAGAAAACTAAGATCATGGCATCCAGTCCCATCACTTCATGGCAGATAGATGGGGAAACAGTGGAAACAGTGGCTGACTTTATTTTTCAGGGCTCCAAAATCACTGCACATGGCGATTGCAGCCATGAAATTAAAAGACACTTGCTCCTTGGAAGGAAAGTTATGACCAACCTAGATAGCATATTAAAAAGCAGAGATATTACTTTGCCAGCAAAGGTCTGTCTAGTCAAGGCTATGGTTTTTCCAGTGGTCATGTATGGATGTGAGAGTTGGACTATAAAGAAAGCTGAGCACTGAAGAATTGGTGCTTTTGAACTGTGGTGTTGGAGAAGACTTTTGAGAGTCCCTTGGACTGCAAGGAGATCCAACCAGTCCATCCTAAAGGAGATCAGTCCTGGGTGTTCATTGGAAGGACTGATGTTGAGGCTGAAACTCCAATACTTTGGCCACCTGATGTGAAGAGCTGACTCATTGGAAAAGACCCTGATGCTGGGAAAGATTGAGGGCAGGAGGAGAAGGGGATGACAGAAGATGAGATGGTTGGATGGCATCACCAACTCTACAGACATGGATTTGGGTGGACTCCAGGAGTTGGTGATGGACAGGGAGGCCTGGCGTGCTGCAGTTCATGGAGTCACAAAGAGTCAGACATGACTGAGCGACTGAACTGAGCATATTTTTCATTTCACTTTTCATACCCTTCAGCTCTAGAATTTCTTTTTGGTTGATCTTTATGTTTTCTATCTCTTTGTTGATGGTCTAGCTTTGTCCATGCATTGTTTTCTGTCTTTGTCCGTGCATTCCCTTAGCTCTTTGAGCATCTTTAAGACAATTGTTTTAAAGTTTTGTATGGTTAAGTCTGACATCTGGGCTTCCTGAAGTATATTTTCTGTCTGTTTATCTTGTTCCTTTGAATGGGCCATACTAACCTATTTCTTTGAATGGCTTGTGATTTTTTGGCTGACAGCTGGGATTTGAATTTTATAATGTGTTAAATCTGTAAATCAGCATCTTCCTCTGGTTTGCTGGCTTTTAATATTTTTTTTTAAATGTTGTTATTGTTGTTTTTAATTTTTAAAAAATTGTTGGAGTGTGTCTCCTAAAGTGAAAACTTAAGTTTTTCTCAGCTCTTTTTTAATCTGCCTCTTTGTCTGGGTATGCTATCCAAATTCTGCCATATATAGGGGTATTTTTTAACACAAAAAACAGCAGGTACTGCTCCTGTAAATCTCCTGGAAGTTAATTCAGCTGATGAGGGTTGAAACAATAGCATACATCCTCCATGTCTTCTCCTTAGTAACATGAAGGAGCAATCAAGTCAGAACACAGAACCCCAACATTTGGAGGACACGGTCCTTACTGCACACTCTGGTCCTAGAAAGTCATGCTAGAAATTGGGTTTCTATCCCTACAAATGTCTGCCAGTGAGGGCAAGTAGGAGATGGGTAGCTGCCATCATGCTGAAGGCTAAAATATTATAGATAGAAATTAACTGCAATTTATCAGCCAAGTTGTTTCCTAAAAACCACAAATGTTCAAATAAACTTCAGAACTACAACTTGGTCACTTCACACTGTTTCTGCCAGTATAATTGCTATTTGGCTGGAGAAATAGATACCTGCTAGTTCTCTACTCCATCATCTTCTCTGGCATCATGCCTGACTTATGTTTTGAAAGGATCACCCTGGTGGCTATATTGAATGTGGACCATATTGTAGTATGGACACCAGTTAGAAAGTTACTGAAGTAGGAATGCAATGTAAAGCATGATACATGTAATTAACACTGCAGGCTATTATATATGAAAGTTGTTAAAAGAGTAAATCCTACGCATTCTCATCCCAAGAAAAAAATTATTTTTTATTTCTTTAATGTTATATCTTGATGAGATGATGGATGTTCCCAAAACTTATTGCAATAATCATTTCATGATATATGTAAGTCAAATCATTATTCTCTATACCTTAAACTATATATCTCAATAAAACTGAAAGGAAAAGAATAGTAAATGCTAGGGTTGAATATTATATTAAAATCCTATTTCTTTACAAAAATAAAGTTAATGAAGTATTTAGGTGAGAGACTGTGGTGACTTATACCAGAGTGGTAGTGGGGAAATGGTGAGAACTTTCAAATTCTGGATATATTTTGAAGGTAAAAGCAAAGATTTCTTAATGCATTGAGTGTGGTGAGAAAAAGATTGTGAGACAGAAAGGAGTCAAGGTTGGTATCAGTTTTTTTTATTGTTGTTGTTGTTTTTTAATCAACTGGAGTGAACAAGTTGCCATCAACTAAGATGGAGCAAACTCAGGAGCACTTAGAACTTGAGATGTCTATGTGACAGGTGTGTAGAAATAGGCATCTGTAGTTCAAGAGTGAAGTCTGATCTAGAAATGCAGATTTGTGAATAATGACACATAGGTGTCATTCCACAGGTGGAACTTAAACCTGTGAGACCAGACAATATCACCAAAGAAGTGAGTATAAATGGGAAAGACAATGAAGGATCAGATCCTGGGGCACCATAACATGAAAAAAGATGAGGAAAGAAAGAATGAATCGCAAAATAAACCAAGAGTGACCAGTGAAATAGGAAAACTATCAAGAAAGTACTATGTCTTAAAAGACAACAAAAGAGATTATTTTAAGGAGAGGATGAGCAATCCATTGGTGATAACATGAGAGTAGTTTTGCTTGAACCATGGGGATGGACATTCCACTGGAGTGGATTTAAAGAGCACAGAAGGAGAGAAATTACCAACAGTGGCTATCAACAACAATTTTAAGGAAGTTTTCCACAAAGGAGGGTAAAAAATTGGGTAGTAGGTTGAAGGAAGTGTACCAAGATTAAGTGTTTCAAAATGGAGAGCTAACAATATGTGTGTTCAGCAGTTGGTAATAATCCAATGGAAATTGTATTATTGATGCTGTGAAGGAGAGAGAAGGACTGCTGCTGGGAAAATACTCAGAAGTAGGTAAGAGGTGGTGGAATTCAGTGAACAGGTTGAAAGAGTGGTTCTTGACAGGAGCTTGAACAGTTCATCTAGGTCATAAGAAAGCAGGTGGATGGCATCTTGGCTGAGATGGTAGTAATGGTGGGAATTCAGAGTTTCACTTCTGGTTGCTTGAATTTTCATAATAAGGAAGAGGGCAAGATCATCAGCTCAGAGTGAAGACAGGACATCGAGTGACAATGAATTGGTTGTTTGGCAGAGAGACTTGAATAAAGACCTATACGCTATTGCCAGATGGGTGGTCACAATGAGACCACCAGCATAATCACATCATTTACTCCAGTTAAATTCAGTTGCCCAGAGAGTTGGATCCAACCTGTGCTATGTTTTTTGGCAAGTGAGTACAATGAAGCAAAACAGGAGCAACAGTTGAGGATGTGTGTCAGGGACTGATTAAAATGACTGACCATAAGTTTAAACAAGAGAAAGGACAAGAAGTGGGGGGTGGACAGTGGAAAAGTGGCAGAATAACAGATCAGAGTCCTGGAGGCAAAGGATTGTTGGGAGGAAGAACTGAAAAGACTGGAGGTGTGCCAGAGAGTAGAATGGAGGAATGATTATGAAGGATTTACTATTAGTAAAAATGACAAGGTAGGGTATGACCTGATAGCATGTGACGAGTGGTGGGTGAAGAACCAGACCATCAGAGACTGCTTTCTTTTCTTACCAGTGCAGGGCTTGGGTTGGAATTAGCACTCAATGAACATCTGTTTAATGAATGGGGAATGACTGACAACCAACTCTAGGCAATTCTGATTGATTTCCTATCTTTTCTGTTTCATCCCCATTGTTCTCAGTCCAGAATTGCTCAGGCAATATTGTTGTAGATCAGTGAGAATTAGCACAGGTGACCCTTGGCACAAAGCCTGCACAGTTTCTAATAGTGGCTCTCTCTCTCTTTTTTTAAGTGCACATTTAACACTTTCTTGTGCAGAGGCTTCCAGGATCTAGAGTTGTTCTATGCTCACCTGACCATGCATATCCTCCAACTCTCAAAAGTCTCTCTGGGAAAGGAATAATATTGCTTATTTATTCTTCAGTATAAGTAATCCCCCAAAAAACAAATACATTTAAATTAGGGTAATACAAGTTTGGGGTTTCCCTGATGGCTCGGTGGTAAAGAATCCACCTGCCAGTGCAGGAGACATTGGTTCCATCCCTGGGTGGGAAAGATCCCCTGGAGGAAGGAATGGCAACCCACTCCAGTATTCTTGCCTGGGAAATCCCATGGACAGAGGAGTCTGGCAGCTACAGCCCATGGTGGTCACAAAAATTCAGTCAGGACTTAGTGATTAAACAACAACAGAAAAAGTTTTGGCTCCTGTGAAAACATTATATGTGTCAGGAAGGCAGAGGGTGATGTCTGTGGTCAGGAGAACTTTAAAGAAAAAAAAATCAGACCAGAAACTCACAGCTGCCTCTCTTGCTTTTGCCCTGGGTGTGCCCTGAATGGGAGTGCTGGTTCAGTGGGAAAGTTGCACCACAGACCAGTCTGCTTCCCTTTTCTTCCCTCTGTTCTAGAACACAGGCTGCAGTCCTGATGCAGCAATCCCAAAATGTGTGTGAGCATCCCTTCACAGGGAAGAGAAGATGTGGGTGGCTCAGCAAGGTCTCACACACACTTCACCTCATCTACACCCTCCAATGTTCCCCAAAGGACAAACTTCTACAAGTTGGGCCAGGGTCCAGCAGTAATAATTTTGTCACCTTTTTTTCTTTAACTTCTGTTTTAATTAACTTTATTGAAGTATAATTTACATACTATATATATATATATTTCAAATGTAAAATTTGGTGAGTTTTGTAACAAACACCCAATCAAGACACAGAACACTGCCATCAACTCAGAAATTTCCCTGGTGCTCCTGATCAGTCAATTCTCCCCTACCTCTACCTCCAGGAAACCATGGTTCTGTTTTTCTTCTTTCTTTTTTTTTTTAGTGTTGTTTTTAAATTGTCAACTACAAATTGCCACTTGCCTGTCAACTACAAATTGGCACTTACCAAGAGCATTTGTGAGCAACTGAACTACCACAACAAGGGCATTTGCCACCTGCCTGCTCTGCTGCAGCTGCTGACCTTCAACACTCCCTGAAGGGAATTCAGAGTGGAGAGCGAGGCACTCTGTGCTCCAGGGAAACTGGTGGAACAGGTCTTTAGATAGTTAGGTATTTTCAGGAACTGTTTTCATGATCCCAATCCTTGCATCTCTTCATATCTAGGAAAGCACTAAATCTCCTCATGGTCACATCATGTCCTCGTAACTAAGAGAAAACCTTTTGTAAAGTAAGTGCTTGATTACACTGAACTCTCCCTTCACCAAAATCTTATATATTGACCTTTCCCCACTGCCTCTTTGGAGCAGTGTCTCAGTTATCGGAGTGCTGTCTCCCAGGCTGCAGTCCTCACTCTGCCCAACCTTAACGCATCACTCACAAATGTTGTGCATCTTTTTAGTCAACAGTACTTTTATTTATTTATTTTTGGCTGTGCTGGGTCTTCATTGCTGTGTGGACTTTCTCTAGTTGCAGCAAGCAGGGGCTACTCTCTTGTTGCAGTGTGCAGGCTTCTCATTGCAGTAGCTTCTCCTACTACTGGAAAATGGGCTCTGGGGTGTACAGGCTTCAGTGCAACATGGGCTCTAGGGCGTACAGGCTTCAGTAGTTGCAGTGCATGGACTTAGTTGCTCCATGGTATGTGGAATCTTCCCAAACTAAGGATAAAACCCATGTCTTCTGTATTGGCAGATGGATTCTTCACCAATGAGCCACCAAGGAAGCCTGATGGTTCTGTTTTCTGACACAATAGATGAGTATGACTTGTTCTGGACACTTACATGAATGAAGTCATACAATGTCCTATTGGGGTCTATCTTATTTCACTCAACATAATGGCTTTTAAGATTCATTTATGTTGGTGCCTCTTTATCTTTATTGCTATAGCGCATTGAATGGATATACCAAAATTTATTTACCTGTTAATCTAATGATGCTTATTTGTATTGTTGAGATTTTTTAACTTTTAAAATGAATTCATAAGAATTATACTTCATTAAGTACCATTAGTGATATTATTAAGTAAGTGCTGAGCTAGTCATGGGGGACACTGACCATCACTGTCATGCATGACTAGCAAGAAAAATAAGGTCAATAGATAGAAATGTTTAATATTTGTCTCCTTTCTATTTTCTTGAGCCCAGGTCCCTCTTTCTATCATCTCCACTGGTGAGCTTAAGAAGATAGCAGAACAATGGTTCAAACTGTCAGTGAGGTGTGACAGGGACTCAAAGAGCATCCTGGAGACCTGGCTTGTCTGTTAGCTGAGAAGTTTTGTTTGTTTGTTTTGAATACTTTGGTTTGTGCGGGTGGATTTTACATCATGTGTTATCATGGTTGCCCCAGTTTTAAGCTGGAATGGGGTTACTCAGGAGTTCTTGATGATCTGCCAGGTGGCCCAATGACTGTAGTGGTTAGGGAGCCACTAGTTCAGAGGGTCAAGCTCTGCAGAGGGTACCATGAGTTGGGGTCATGCTTTCCTGGGACTCAAACACCATAACCCCTGTGTAAGAAAGGCAATTTGGAGAACATCAAACCTTGATAGAACTACGTGAGAACCCCTCTGAAAACATGTTTGAATTCTCCAGTGCAATTATATGCACTCTGCATGAAAAGGAAAGCCAAACCCTGCATTTCTTGAACAGCATGGTCCTCCTCAAATGCAAGTCAATCACTTCATCTGGTGCTCAAGGGAAGTAACAGCCAGATCTGTGTTTCGGAGGTAAAAATGTCTGAGTGGGACTTAGGAAGAAACTGTACAAGATTCTCCAAATCGTGTCTTTTGCACTTTATGGAAGACTTAAGGGATTTTTAAGGGTAACATCCACAATCCAGAAGTTTCACACTATGTACCAGCTTGGTATAAGATGCTATTCCACTGAAAGCCCTTTGTTTACAAACACTTAGACTTCTATTATTTAGTTTGATCCTCAAACTCACACTATGGAAAAACAGGGAAACTGTTGGTATCCAATTTTGCAAATGAAGATACTGAAACAGAGTAAGGAGCAGTGCTGGGTTCTGGTTGAATGGGTGACCAGAGTCATTGCACAAAGCAGCATGGGATCCTGTGGTCTATTTAAAATGTTGACTTTGTTTTCATGATGAAACTTTTGCATTAATTTTGATTTTTAAGGATTGTGTTAAAATATTACTTACCTTGGTTACTGAATATTTTCCACCCCAAGCTAGTGCCTGGTTTGCTTTATCTGGCCCTGCTAAGCAGATAGACTAGCTTGAATCTTATGAAGTATCCATTTATCTGGTATCAAATGGGATTAATATCAGTAATTTCCTATGGTTCAACCTCATGGGTCCTCCTAGGATGGAGTCCTGAGGGCTCACATGGGTCTCTGTGCTGCCTGTGACTGCTTTATTATTCTGCACAGCAGTCCTCAGCCTGGCTGTGCATTAGAACCAACCATGAGGCTTCTGATTAAAACCAGGATCTCAGGCTGGAGTAGGAGAAGAGCACCAAGTATTTTCAAAAGCTCATCTGGTATGAGTTTCTGGATTAGAACCCTTGGATTAAACTAGATTTAAACCAAACTGTAAAGGCAAGATGTCCTGGATTTGAATTCAGGTGCTATCACTTTCTAACCACAAAATCTGAGGCAAGTTACAAGTTATTGTGAGTGCTGAGTCATGTATATGTATCCAGCACAGTGCCTGACACCTGATACATCTTGGATAACAGGTAATGCTTCTATGAGCTATTACATTGTGCTGAGGTTCAGGGAAGCTAAGCCAATCACCTGAGGTCACACAACAAGTATGTGAAAGAGTTTGGGTCCCAGGTCTGTCTGACCCCAGAGTTGGAGCTAGTTGACTATACTTGATATCCACTAAATGTTCCCACTAAAGAGGACTACACTCCGTAATTAACACAAGCATTTTCCAAAGAGTCCATTCTGCACCCCTACGAGTGAGGACTGCCCTTGGCCAGAGCTGAGATAACCAGGCAGAGAGGGGAGGCACTGCAGCCCAAGTAATGGGTTCCTTTCGCCAGGAGATTTCCTGCCCATGGAGGAAGCCCTTATAGCCCCTGGCCTCTTGAACAGTCCACTACCAAACTTGTGACTGGAGCTGCCAGCTGCCTTCATTTCCTCACTGCCAATTCTCTCTTTTAACCTTTCCTGTCCTGGATTCTGCTTCTAAGTCTCAGCCCAAACCAGTGACCTCTTGAATGTTGAAATTGTGAGCAAGTGGGGACCTCTACCTTGAAGGGCACTGTCAGTAACTCCTTTTCCTGAGTTTGCTTTTTGCTATGCCACTGGCTGAAGAACGAGACTTAGTCTAGTTGAGCTTTATCTCCTGCCACATCACAGCTCATGCCCCCAGTATTCCAGTGGTCCATGATTCCTCTGCCTCCAAGTGTCCTGCTGCTGTGATACTATGCTTGCCATTTTTTCCCACCTGCAAGGCCATCACCTTATTCTCCTCTATAGTTAACCCCCAGTCACCCCTTCAAACCCAGATCCAATGGACAAGCTCTTTGTGGCATTCCCAGGCCTGCCTTCTCTGCCTCCAGGTCACACCTGTCCTCCTAGGGGCTCCAATCACCAACATCAATTTTCTAGAATTCAGTTGTATCCAAAACCATTCTGCATACTGGACTGATATCCCTTAAGGCAAAGGCTATTATTACCTTCATCTCCCTGAACCCAGTGGGTTCACAATGTCTCTAGTGATAATAGCAGTAGCACAATGTTAGTGTTCATTGCCCATCAGATGCCACCCTGGCCACCTTACACCATTTAAGTCATTTAATGCACACACAAATTATTACCACCTTCCTTAATTTACGAACAAGAAAAGTGAGATCTTCAAAGCTGGCATGACTTTCCCATGGTCACACAACCACTTGCAGGAAGTGAAATTGGAACTCAGGCATTTAAGCTTTCAGGGTCCATGTGTTAACTACTGTGCTATATAACCTCCCTGGTAGAGAGTACCTGGTGTAGGGAACAGAGCAAAGGGGTTTCTCTTAAGGGGCTCAGATCTTATTGGGACCAGACAAAGCACACGCTTTCACACACAGAGAGAACATGGAAAAGCAATGAGAGGAAACATAATTAAATGCTAAAACATATGGGGTAGAGCAGTGTTTCTTCAACTTGAATGTGTACATACATTACCTGGGGACCTTGTTAAACTATAGATTTGGATTCAGTCTCTATGGGGTGGGACCTGAGACTCTGCCTTTATAACAGTTCCCAAGTGATGCCAACGATACTGGTCCATGGCCCACACTTTGTGTAGCAAGGATGAGCTCAAAGGATTGAAATAGGTCAGAGGAGTCAGGTTTCACTGTGGGTTGGAGAGGTCCCATGACAATAAGCTGGGTCTGGGATGAAGGCAGGGTCTGGACAGGCAGAGGAGATGGGGGTCATTGGTTTTGCTTTTGAGGGACTGAGAACAAGTGATTTCAGGGACCTGTGATTTGTGCCCCAACTCCCCATACCCGTTAACAAGCAGTTGCACTAGGCAGGAACTCCGTGTGTGAATAGCCCATTTTTGAGAAATGCCTAATCCTGACCATGTCAGGAAACATTTTGCAAATTCAGAAATCAGAGTCAAAGGAAGTCCTGTGTGCTCTACAAGTAGAAGCAGTAGTCAAAAGGGAACAATCTCTCCCCAAGTGGTTCCTCTTGGGGAGAGCATTTCTGCTGGCTCCAGAACTTTGGCCATCTATAAACCTTAGCAATGGAAAATGAGGAAATTCTCAAGGAGAAAGAGCTCTCGGCTAGCACTGAAGACGGAACGGCTCTCGACCAAACCATGTTGTCTAGGATGGAGACATTCGAAGTTAATGGTAAAGTACTACTCCCCAATAATGACATTGCCTGTGATGTCTTTCTCTTGGCAACATAGGAATAGACAAGTCCATTGAAAGTCTAGGTTTGCACCTTAGAGATTCAATGATGCATTTCTGGAATGCTTCCACTGGAAATTTGTATAACGCTAGTAATAGTGTCTTTAGCATACAGTTGGGTTTTCTTTTTTTTAGTTTCACAGCTCGTTTAAATTGTATTTAAATATTTTTCCCTTTCATTAATACTAATGCTTTTTATATGTCCCTCCTTTTTACTAATGTCTCATTGACACACAGATTATGTCTGTGATGTTTGTAATAAAAGGAAAATGCAAAACAAGAGGGATGAAAAAGTTTTACAAAACTGAGGCTAAGTGTCATATTTATTTAATACAATTCTGTTAAAATTCTTTAAGATAGCTTCTGTGAATACTCATGTGTTGCTCAGGGAACACATTCTCTACTTGTGGGCTTCCTCAGTGGCTCAGTGGTAAAGAATCCGCCTGTAATGCAGGCGACTCGGGTTTGATCCCTGGGTCAGGAAGATACCCTGGAGAAGGAAATGGAAACCCACTTCAGTATTCTTGCCTGGGAAATTCCATGGACAGAGGAGCCTAGTGGGCCACAGTCGCAAAATGATGTAGCCTAGAGCTACAGCCCTAGTGGGCTACATGGGGTCACAAAAGAGTCAGACACGATTTAGCAACTAAACAACAAAGAGTACGTTATAGTGGCATAACTAGTCTGTCTTAAACGCAGAGTTTACAATTCAGTCAACTCTGTTGTTTTATTTTCTCCCTCAATGTTACACAGGTGATATATTTTTAAAAATCTCCTAGAACTCATAACATTGAAAGTCACCAATGAGTGCTTCCCACAGGGGATCTCTGATTTCCTATTTCAGAATATCCTCTTGGAATTGTCTTCCAAGTCAATTAGTCATTCCCACTCTCCATCTTTTCTGGAAGTTGTATGTGTAGGAACAACTGCAGTTCTGTCCCCTGGCTTAACTGTCCCTCTTGTCCAGGGACTGTTGTGCAAGTCAGTGGCTGGAAGGATAGGGTGACAAAGATGAAGGGTCTGGTGCTCTGCCTTTAGGTGCTCAAGTGGGGTAACAATAAAGGCTGAATTACAAACGATTTTAATAATCATTGGCTATTCAGAACTTTGGAGAAGGCAGCGTTATGGACATGTAACTTTTTAAGATACTGAAAATGTTCAAGCAAAGTCAAGTGATCAAACAGACTCAGTACCTACTATCTGCTGAGCTCTGTACTCAGCTCCAAAATGATAGACAAGAATCAACCCAGTCTCTGGCCTCATGTAGGATGGAGGATATAGTACATGACTACATGGATGGAGGATGGCAGAGTGAGCCTATCCATAACTCATTGCTATACAATTTGTCACCAACTGTCACTGAGATTTGCACAGGACTTTATGGACAGATCTAATCTGGTGCGGGGCCCTGGAGGGCAGAGCTGAGATCTCTTCTAAAGTTTAATGGATAAAGAGGATCCATTAGAGAAAGTAAATGGAAGCTGGGACAGGGGTAGGGCACCACATGCTTGTGATACTTTCACAAGGAATATTCAGAAAAAAACAAACAGCTCCGTATTGTTTGGTTCAAAATTGGGTGGAGAAACTCAGTGGGGGCTGAGATTAGGACCAATTAAACCTGACCTTGTCCTGAAAGCATCTACTGAAAAAAAAATGCACAATGTGAGAGTGGTGAGTTAATTTTTTTTCAATTGGGGGATAATTGCTTTATAATGTATTGGTCTCTGCTGTACAACAATGTGAATCAGCCATTGTTGTTGTTTAGTCATTATGCTGTGTTCCACTCTTTTGCAACCCCATGAGCATCTGTGGGATTTTCCATGTAAGAATACTGGAGTGGGTTGACAGTTCCTTCTCCAGGGATTTTCCCAACCAGGAATTGAATCCACAACTCCCGTCACATCTCCTTCATTGCAGGTGGGTTCTTTCCTGCTGAGCCATCTTAGTTCATAAGTATATCCCCTCCCTTTAGAGCCTCTCTCCCACCCTCATCCCAACCCTCTAGGTTGTCACAGAGCACTAGGTTGAGTTTCCCGTGTTATACAGCAACTTTCCACTAGCTATCTATTTTACACATGGTAATGTATATTTGGGGCTTCCCTGGTGGCTCAAATAATAAATAATCTGTCTGCAATGTGGGAGACTAGGGTTCAGTCCCTGGGTCAGGAAGATCCCCTGGAGAAGGGAAAGGTTACCCACTCCAGTATTCTTGCCTGGAGAATTCCATGGACAGAGGATTCTAGTGGGCTATATAGTCTATGAGGTCACAAAGAGTTAGACACAACTGAGCTACTAACACAACAACAACAAATGTATATATTTCAATGCTGTTTGGGACAAAATAAGGTCAATAGCCCCGGAGATAGCATTTCAAATAGCTCTGAGAAAATGCTCCAAAGAGGCAAAGGGGAAGGTCAGAGCTTTATATGATTTTAGTGAAGGGGGTACTTGCAGTCAAGTACATATTTTGGCAGAGGCTTGCTCCCAATCACAAAGAGCAGATGTCACTGTTAATGATTTTAGTGCTTTTTCAGATGTGAGGAAAGAATTGGGCTCATAAAATCTAATCCTATAAATATCTATCTGAAGACCTATTCTACCATTTTTCCCAGAGTACAAGAATGCCTCATTCTTGACCTCCACACTGAACTCCTTTCAGAGGGTGTTGAAAACAGCTTCAGAGGCTCATTATTTAATCCTTGTAGAGGTAGATGGCAGATGCCAATTTGTAGGTGGCAAGGGCAATGGGGAGCTTTGTAGAGACTGAAGTTGGCTGAGAGGCAGTGATTTGCACTTCAGTTACTTATCCTCACAGATGGGGGACGAGTTGGAAAGAGTAACCCTGGGGACAGAGAGGAGCTTGGCAGCCAGAGATGATGAGAGACAGTGGGTGTGTGGAAGGAAAAGAGAGGATGCTCTGGAAAAACAGAAGTCAGATCAGTAAGACTAGAGTAGGGGAGTCACGGCAAGTGAGGATGATGCATAAGTCAAAGGTGAATCCTAGATTTCTGACTGGGGTTATAGATACCATGATGTAAAAATCTAACCACAATCACCCCTGTTTGGAGAGAACATTTTCCTAAATGCATCCACAAGTTCCTATCTCCTCATACAAAGAACATGGAATGCATGGAAATTTCTAGATGAATACCATTATGGATAATGTTCACTGTGAGATTATGTAACACCGGTACCCCCTCAGGGCTTACTGAGACTAAAAAAAAACTATTTGCTTCAGCACTAAGTGGCTCCAGCCTCATCTATCTGTCTATCCTCATTTATCTGTCTGTCCATCTATCTATCTATCCATCATCTATCTGTCTACTTATCTCTCTGTCAACTTAAGATTGCTTAAGTTATCTGAAGAGGCTCCGCAGACTGCAGACTCTGGCTGCCCTTAAGACAATGAAACTCCAGGTCTTCCTTTATGAACAAATATCAGTTCCTCTTCCCTTCAACAATGGAGCATTTGAGCCCAAATTACAGAATACACACTAGCCTCTGTGGTCCATATCTTTCTGGAATGTACTTCTTTCACTTTCTTGAAAATATGAGCATTTCTCTGGCTCACATCTTACTGTCATTCTCCTTACAGGATGGGTCTGATATCTGAATTTCTGTTACCAGATCAGCATCCTCTTGCTGGTTTCTGTGGAATGTAATCTAGCCCTCTCATGCAAAGCCCTCAATTATTTTACGTCTTGTATCTTTCATCATGATATTTATTCCCACAAATTTCCATCTGAAGAACATCCTTCTTGACAGAGAAGACCAGAAAAAATACAAATAGAGAAGTTATGGGGGGGGGGGGACGCATTGTTTGTTTTAATTAAATAGAGCATTGGCCCCAGCACTGGACCTAGCTGTCCCTTCTTCCTGCTCTGAAGTTAATTTTAAATATTCTGCTAACATGAAACTAAAAGACGCTTACTCCTTGGAAGGAAAGTTATGACCAACCTAAATAGTATATTGAAAAGCAGAGATATTACTTTGCCAACAAAGGTCCGTCTAGTCAAGGCTATGGTTTTTCCAGTGGTCATGTATGGATGTGAGAGTTGGACTGTGAAGAAAGCTGAGCTCCAAAGAATTGATGCTTTTGAACTGTGGTGTTGAAGAAGACTCTTGAGAGTCCCTTGGACTGCAAGGAGATCCAACCAGTCCATCCTAAAGGAGACCAGCCCTGGGTGTTCATTGGAAGGACTGATGCTGAGGCTGAAACTCCAATACTTTGGCCACCTCATGCGAAGAGTTGACTCATTGAAAAAGACCCTAATGCTGGGAGGGATCGGGGGCAGGAGGAGAAGGGGACGACAGAGGATGAGATGGCTGGATGGCATCACCGGTTCAATGGACATGAGTTTGAGTGAACTCCAGGAGTTGGTGATGGACAGGGAGGCCTGGCGTGCTGTCATTCACGGGGTCGCAAAGAGTCGGACACGACTGAGCGACTGAACTGAACTGAACTGAACAGACTTTAGCTTTGGAGTCTATGCAGGGTCAGCCTTGCTGAAAGGACTACTTTCATTTCACATTGTTGCTCTGACTTTTGTGTTTTGTCATGTCCTTATTTCTCAACATTTTTTAAAAATCTGACTACCCAGAGGTGTTTTTCCACTTTTTATTGTGAAATATTTGTAATTTCACAGAAAGTTGCAAATAATGTACAGGGAAGTCTTTGTGACCTTCACCCATTTTCTTCAGTGGTAACATCTTACATAACTCCAGTACAATATGACAACCAGGGAACTGATATTCATACAATCCACAGAGCGTATGTAGGTTTCTTTAGTTTTACATGCACTCATTTGTGTGTGTGAATGTAGTTCTCTACAGTTTTATCAGATGTGTATACCTGCGTAACCACTACCAAAATCAAGATATAGAACAATTTCATCACCACAGAATCTCCTTCATGGTATATTTCAGAGACACACATGCCTTCTCTCCTGTCCAACAATCACTATCCCCAGCAACCACTAATCAGCTCCTCCTCTTTATAGTTTTTCTATTTAAAGAAAGTTACATGAACTACAAGTATGTAACTTTTTAAAGATCGGCTTTTTTTCCCTTTGAGATCCATCCAAGTTGTTGTATGTATCAATAGTTGGTTCTATTATTACTGAGTTTTACTGAGTATTATTTTGTGATATGACTGGACCACAATTGGTTTAACCATTCATCCACTGAAAGACTTTTGGGTTGTTTCCAGTTTTGGGCCATTACAAATAAAGCTGCTATGCTTATTTATGGAAAAGTTTTTGTGCAAGCACAGATTTTCATTTCTCTGGGAAAAATGCCAAAAAGTGCAATTAATTGCTGGATTCTAGGTATGTTTAGTATTATAAAAAGCAGTCGATCTGTTTTTCAAGTGTGGATGTTCCATTTTACATTCCCATCAGCAGTGTACAACTGATTCACTGTCTCTGCATCCTTGCCAGCAATTGGTGTTATCACTATTTTTACTTTAGCCATTTTGATAAGCATGTGATAGTAATACTTTACTGTAATTTTAATTTGTATTTTCCTAGTAGCTAATGATGTTGAGTGAAATAGTTGGCTTAAAGCTCAACATTCAGAAAACTAAGATCAAGGTATCTGGTCCCATCACTTCATGGGAAATAGATGGCGAAGCAGTGGAATCAGTGTCAGACTTTATTTTTCTGGGCTCCAAAATCACTACAGATGGTGATTGCAGCCATGAAATTAAAAGACGCTTACTCCTTGGAAGGAAAGTTATGACCAACCTAGATAGCATATTCAAAAGCAGAGACATTACTTTGCCAACAAAGGTCGGTCTAGTCAAGGCTATGGTTTTTCCAGTGGTCATGTATGAATGTGAGAATTGGACTGTGAAGAAATCTGAGCACCGAAGAATTGATGTTTTTGAACTGTGGTGTTGGAGAAGACTCTTGAGAGTCCCTTGGACTGCAAGGAGATCCAACCAGTCCATCCTAAAGGAGACCAGCCCTGGGTGTTCATTGGAAGGACTGATGCTGAGGCTGAAACTCCAATACTTTGGCCACCTCATGCGAAGAGTTGACTCATTGGAAAAGACCCTGATGCTGGGAGGGATTGGGGGCAAGAGGAGAAGGGGACGACAGAGGATGAGATGGCTGGATGGCATCACTGGCTCAATGTACATGAGTTTGAGTAATGGACAAGGAGGCTTGACATGCTGCAATTCATGGGGTCACAAAGAGTTGGACATGACTGAGCAACTGAACTGAACTGAACTGAATGATGTTGAATATCCTTTTATGTGTTCGTTTGTCACTTATATACCCTCCTCAGTGAAATGTCTCTTTGTGTCTTTTGCCAATATTTTAATAGGATTTTTATTTTTTACTAAGCTAAACTAAAGCTAAACTTTTTGAGAATTCTTTGTATACTCAAAATATACATCCTTTGCTGGATATGCAGTTTGCAAATATTCTTTCTCAGTCTGTAATTTGTCATTTCATCCACTTAACAAAGTCTTTAATTAAATACTTTAAACTAAGTATTTAATTCTATTGGGGTCCAATTTATTGACATTTCCTTTTATGGATTGTGCTTTTGGTGTCAAGTCTGAGAACTTTTTACCTATCACTGGGTCCTAAAGATTTCTCCTATGTGTAATTCCAAAGCTTTGATAGTTTTATAATGTAATATCATGGTTCATTTTGAGCTGATGTGAAGTTTAGGTCAAGGTTTGTTTATTTTGCCTATGGATGTCCAACTGCTTCAATACCATCTGCTGGTATTGAAGCAATCAGTACTATCCTTCCTCAGGTAAATTACTTTTGCACCTTTGTCAAAAATCAGTTGGGCACACTTGAAGGAAATGGCAACCCACTCCATTATCCTTGCCTGGAAAATCTTATGGACAGAGGAGCCTGGTGGGCTGCAGTCGATGGGGTCGCAAAGAGTGGTACACGACTGAGCAACTAACACTTACACTTACTTACTTGTATGAGTCTATTTCTGTGTTCTTCATTCTGTCCATTAATCTACATGTCTATCCCTGCACCAATACCACACTGTCTTGATACTGTAGATTTATTGTAACTCTAAACATAATGTTATTTCTCACATTTTATTCTTCTTTTTCAAGATGATTTTAACTATTCTGGGGCTTGTGCCTTTCCATGTAAATTTTGGGGTAAATTTATACCGTCAAAAACCTTGCTGGATTTTGTAAGAATTATATTATACCTCTCAGTTCAGTTCAGTCACTCAGTCGTGTCCAACTCTTTGAAACCCCATGAGTTGCAGCACGCCAGGCCTCCCTGTCCATCTAGATAGTTCAAAAACTGACATCTTTACATCTTTATGTTGTTTTACAATCCAGGAACTTGGTATGTTCCCACATTTCTTTGGGTCTTTGTTGCTTTTTTTTAAATGAAAATTTTGTAACTTTCAGGCATACTGATCTTGTGTACATTTTGTTAAATTTATATCAAAGTATTTCATTTTCTTTAGACCAATTATAAATGTGTGTTTTAAATTTTGATTTCCACTTGTTTGTCAGTTGTATATAGAAAAAGGGAGTGAGAACACATATCCTTGCCTTGTTCCCAGTCTAAGGAGGAAAGTTTTCTGTCTAACCATTAATAGTGATATAAGCAGGGGGCCTCCCCTGGCAGTCCAGTGTATAGACTTAGCCTTGCAATGCAGGGGGTGTGGGTTCAATCCCTAGTTGGGGAATGGAGATCCTACATGCTTCTCCAGTAAAAAACCAAAACATAAAACAGAAGTAATATTGTAACAAATTCAATGAAGACTTTTAAAAAATGGTCTACATCAAAAAAAGAAAAAAGAGTGATGTAAGCTTTAGATAGCTGTTGATACTCTTTTTTAAAAAAGAAAATTTGAGAATGTTCTCTTCTAATTTTCTGAGAGTTATATTATAAATGTGTTATTTATTATGAGAGTGATAATTATGACAGTTTATCATGAATTGGATTTTGTTAAGTACTTTTTTCTGCATTAACTAACTGTACAGTTACATGATTTTTCTTCTTTAGTCTATTGATATGTAGACTACATTGATTTTCTAACATTGAAAACCAGTCATGCATACCTGGAAATCCCATTTAGTATATAAATCTTTTTAATGCTTTATTGGATATGGTTTACTGCTATTTTGTTGAGGATTTTTGTGTCAACATTCATGAGACATATTGATCTTTAGTTTTCTTTTTGTACTGTCTTTGATTTTCATATTACGATAATACTTACAAAACGAGTTAAGAAGTAGTGCTCTTTACTCTTCTGTAAACCGTAAGAGATTGTCTGAACTTAGTGTTAATTCTTTTCTTAAAGGTTTGTTAGGATATTGGACCTGGATATTTCTTTTTATAAGAGATTTTAAATTACAAATTAACTTGTTTAATAGGCATAGATATTTATATTATTTCTTTCACCTTGGTTGAGTTTTGGTAGTTTGTGATTTTTCAAGAATTGGTTCATTCCTTCTAAGTTGTTAGCATAAAGTTAGTAGTATTTTCTTGTTTTCTTTTTAATGGCTGCAGCATCTGTGGTGATATATCCTGTTTTACTCTTGATATTGGTGATTTGTGTCTTCTTTCTTTTTATCTTTGTCAGTCTTGATAGCGCTTTATCAATTTTTATTGATTTTATTCAAGCAACCAGATTTTCAGTTTTTCATTTTCTCCCTTGTATTATTTTAAATCTCGTTGATTTCTGCTCTGGTCTTTATTATTTCTTTTTTTTTTCTGATTGTTTATGATTTATTTTTCTTTTATGTCTTCTTGAGGTAAGGACTTAGTTTATTGATTTGAGAACTTTCCTCATTTGTATTTTAAACTTTTAGTGCTGTGAATTTCCTTTCCAGTGCTGCTTTAGAATCATTCCATAATTTGATATCTTTTATTTCCACTTTCATTCAATTCTTTTTAAGATTTTTTATCTTTGAGATTTTTCCTATGATCCATGCATTATTTAGAAATTAAAAAAAGATTCCAATTGTTTGAAGATTTTTCTATTATTATCTTCTATTTTGATTCCATTATTGTCAGAGAATATCTGTAAATTTTAATTTCTTTTACAGTTTGTTGAGGTTTGTTTTATGACTCAAGATATGGTCTTAGTAAATATTCCATGTATGCATGGAGAGAATGCATACTCTGCTGTTGCTGCATGGAGCATTTTATAAATGTTAGATCCTGTTGGTGTTCAGTTGTTCTATACTTTTGCTGATTTCCTATCAATTGCTGAGAATGGGGTGTTAATATCCACAATTATAACTAGGATTTGTCCATTTCTCTTTTCAACTATATCGATTCTGTTTCATGTGAATAGAAGTTCTACTGTTTGGTTTCTTATAGACATCTTATAAAGGGTCATAGCTTTTCATGCACTTTGCCAATTTCTGCCCTGTACTTGGTAAAGTTAGATTATTTATGAAAGTAATTACAGGTACGTTAGGTTTAAAGCTGCCATCCTAGTTTGTGTTTTCTCTTTGTTTCTTCTATTTCCCATTCATCTGTTTCTCTTTTCTTATCTTCCTATAGGTTGAGCACTTTTTAGAGTTCCATTTTTATTTATTTATAGTTTGTTTGTGGTACATCTCTTTGAATAGTTTATTTAGTGGTTTCTCTGTGCATTACAATATACATACATAACTTAGCACAGTCAGTGGTATCAACATTTTATCACTTTGTGAGTCAAGTGTAAAAATCTTATTTACATTTATGTCTTTTTATTGTCTTCACTTTTTAAAATGAATTGTCTGAGGTATTTCCTCTGCATACACTGAGAGCCACATTAGACGGTATCATATATTTATTTCAACCGTCAATTGTGATCTTTAAAAGCTGTGAGGAAAAGGATAATCTAACATATATCCTTGTATTTTACCCGTTCTTCTTTCCCTTTTCCTGTTCTTCCCTTTGGAGGTGTCAAACCTTTTCCTACATCATTGCCATTCTATTTGAAGATTTCCTTTAGCCATTCTTCAAAGGTAAGTTCATGAGCAATAATTTCTATTAGTTTTCCTTCATCTGAGAACTTCTATTTTCCGATCATTGTTAAAGGATGCACTAGGAATAGAATTCATGGTTGACAATTTCTTTCAGCACACAAAAAGTACTGTGCCACTTCTAGCTGATCTCTGTGGTTTCAGATGAAAAATCTGCTGACATTCCAAATAGATATTTCTTTATAAGTAATTTCTCCTTTCCCTCTGGCTGTTTTCAAGACTTTTTCTTTTTCTTTTGATTTTTAATTTTCTTTATCTCTAAATTTTTCAGATTTTTGCCTATGTATCTTGATATAGATTTCTTTGAATTTACCATGTTTGGGATTTGCTCAACTTCTTGGATCTGTAGGGTCTTTCATCAAATTTGAGAAATTTTCAGCTACCATTATTTCTTTGAGGTTTTTTTTTTTTTTTTTTTTTTGGCTTCACACTCTTTCTGGGACTTCAGTGATGAGTATTATGTGTTTTGTGTGTGTGTGTCTTTTTTTATTGACTCACACATCTCTGAGGCTCTGTTTATTTGTCGTTTTGTTGTTGATTTTCTGCTTTTCAGGTTGGGCAATTTCTATTGTTCTCATTTAGTTGAGTGATTCTTTCTTTTGTCATATTTATTACACTATTGAGCCAATGTGGTGATGTTTAAAAAAGATTTTTGGCATTTTGAAATTATATAATTTCCATCTGAGTCTTTTATATATCTTCTATTTTGTGAGATTTTTTTTCAAGTTTTGTTTGTAAGTACTCATTAAAGCATTTTTGTGGTGGCTGCTTTAAAATTTTATTGAATAATTCCAACATTTGTGTCATCTCAATGATCTTAGGTTTAAGTTTCTTGCATAAACTGTTTAGGTTTATTAAATAGATTCTGGCCCATTTTGTGGCTATCATTCTTGACAGTTTCTTCTAACCACTAAGAGATGAAATGATCGACACCAGTCAGTTCAGTTACTCAGTTGTGTCTAACTCTTTGCAACGCTAATGGACTGAAGCACACCACACTCCCAGAGCTTGCTCAAACTCATGTCCATTGAGTCGGTGATGCCATCCAACCATCTCATCCTCTGTCGTCCCCTTCTCCTCCTGCCTTCAATCTTTCCCATCTCAGGGTCTTTTCCAGTGAGTCAGCTCTTCACATCAGGTAGCCAAAGTATTGGAGATTCAGCTTCAGCATCAGTCCTTCTGATGAATATTCGGACTGATTTCCTTTAGGACTGACTGATTTGATCTCTTTGCAGTCCAAGGGACTCTCAAGAGTCTTCTCCAACACCACAGTTCAAAAGCATCAATTCTTCAACACTCAGCTTTATTTATAGTCCAACTCTCACATCCATACATGACTACTGGAAAAACCATAGCTTTGACTAGATGGACCTTTTTTGGCAGAGTAATGTCTCTGCTTTTTAATATGCTGTCTAGGTTGGTCATAGCTTTGCTTCCAAGGGGCAACCATCTTTTAATTTCATGGCTGCAGTCACCATCTGCAGTGATTTTGGAGCCCCCCAAAATAAAGCTTGTCACTATTTCCATTGTTTCTCCATCTATTTGCCATGAAATGATGGGACTGGATGCCATGATCTTCGTTTTTTTGAATGTCGAGTGTTAAGGCAACTTTTTCATTCTCCTCTTTCACTTTCATCAAGAGGCTCTTTAATTTTTCTTCACTTTTTGCCATAAGGATGGTGTCATCTGCATATCTGAGGTTATTGATATTTCTCCCATTAATCTTGACTCCAGCTTGTGCTTCATCCAGTCTGGCATTTTGCACAATGTACTCTGCATATAATTTAAATAAACAGGGTGACAATATACAGCCTTGATGTACTCCTTTCCCAATTTGGAACCAGTGCATTGTGCCATGTCTGGTCCTAACTGTTATTTCTTGACCTGTATACAGATTTCTCAGGAGGCAAATAAAGTGTTCTTGTATTCCCGCCTCTTTAAGAATTTTCCACAGTTTGTTGTGATCCACACAATTAAAAGCTTTAGCATGGTCAGTGAAGCGGAAGTAGATGATTTTCTGGAACTCTCTTGCTTTTTCGATGATCCAACAAATGTTGCTAATTTGATTTCTGGTTCCTCTGCTTTCTAAATCCAGCTTGAACATCTGGAAGTTCTCAGTTCACATACTGTTGAAGCCTAGCTTGGAGAATTTTGAGCATTACTTTGCTAGTATGTGAAATGAGTGCAATTGTGTGGTAGTTTGAACACTCTTTGTCATTGCCTTTCTTTGGGATTGGAATGAAAACAGACTTTTTTCCAGTCCTGTGATCACCAAATTTTCTGGCATATTGAGTACAGCACTTTAAAGCATCATCTTTTAGGATTTGAAATAGCTCAACTGGAATTCCATCACCTCCACTAGCTTTGTTCGTAACGAGCTTCCTAAGGCCCACTTGATTTGGCTCTATGTGAGTGATCATACCCTCATGGTTATCTGGGTCGTTAAGATCTTTTTTGTATAGTTCTATGTATTCTTGCCACCTGTTCTTAATATCTTCTGCCTCTGTTAATGATCAACATAGGGGTAAAGAATTTATCATATCCTTTGCTTTGTACAGAGCAAGTTAGACAAAACCTACAGATTTAAAGTTTCCAGTTCTAAAATACTTTGCCTTTATGCCAGTATAGCTCTGAATTAAAAAGCATTCTGCATTTTGGACCTGAACTACTCCCACCTCCCCGTCATGTCTGTTTTTCCTCTTGTTATCCTTTTTCAAATGCCTTACACCATGTTCCTACCATGTAGTTGAAAATACCTGTATTTTCCATGCTGGCCCTCACCCCTACCTCTAGCACCTATGATATGTGTGTCTCTGAAACATAGTTTATCTTTCTATTCCCATCACATGTTAAGTTTTATCACATTTTGTGCTGTCTATGAGACTGTATTTGCCATCCACCATCTTCTATTAAATGTGAGGCTTCCTATCACACTTACTCATTCTCACTATCATGACTATACGGTACCTGAGGTTTTAAGTTCCATTTCTGATGCTCTCCCAACACTTTTAAACTGGCAGTGTTCAACTCTGCATGTATTTGGCACCCAGACTACTCATTCATCCATTCAACTAGCCGGTCGCCATTTTTCCAGCATATCATATTGATGCTGGAATGCAGCCTTAGGAACTTCCAGGCCATATAGAGGAGACTGAGATATAGAAATAGTTCAAGGTGCTCAGGGTCACAGCAGATAAAAACAAAGTGATGTGGGGAAGAAGAGCAATGTCCCACCCATCCCAGGGGAGCCTGAGGATCTATCTTGGAGCAGGGAAGTCTCTACTCTGCTCCCAAAGGATGAGTAAGAATTAGTTATGCACAAAGAAGGAAGAAATATTCCTTCCTTGGGATTCAGGGGAGATACTCTATCTGAAGTCAGAAGGGTGTAACCCCAGTGGTCTGGGCTCACCATTGGTCAGTATCAGGGGTGGAGGCATGGCCACAGGAGAGCTGGCTGGAGACCAGGCTACATGTACCCACAGGGGAGGTGTTTGCCCTGAGGGCAGTGAGCCCAAGGGCTGAAAACAAGGGAGCGACTGGGGCAGGATGTGTGTTGGAGAACTCACTCAGGCTGCTATGTGGGCCTAGACTCCAGGGGTGCATGCAGGTAGAGAGGACACCCTGTGATAGACAGAGACTAGCCTTGCGTCTTTAAGGAATATGAAGCAACTAATACAGAGAACAGTTAAATCTCTGTCTACTGAGAAAACTAGAAGGAAATCCATGGAAAAATTCTTCATTGCAGAAGCAACATGTGCTTTAGTTGATTACATACTACTAAAGCACATGTGATAAGCACAACATGATAAGCACAGGTGCTATAGTAGTATGTATTTGTAACATGATATCGTTAGTGTTAAACTAAAAGGAGAAACAGTCCATCTAGGAGGATACGGGTTTGTTCGGAAGGGGAAATGGGAGGAAGGCCGCATCCCAGAAAGCTAATGAAGCTTACCTCAGCAGGCTAGGACCTCAGGGGATTAATTATGAGATTACTAATCCTTGAAATGCTCTCCATATTGTTTGATAAATTATATTATGCATGTTTTACTTTCATAATTTAAAAATCTAAAGAAAAAGAAAGCAAAGGCCTGGACAAAATGTGCAGATCTTGTCTGATAACCTAATAGGTTTTTCAACTGTTCCAAACCTCACTCACTGCTTATAAAATGGGAACAATCATTTCCTCCAAAAATTTTGAAACTGAAATATGTTAGTTCATCGGTTAATCTGATGTATATCTATTGAGCACCTCCTGTAGCAGGTGGCACACTGGGGCTTCTACAATGAGCAAGGCTGATGTAATATCTGGCTTAAGGACCGTGCTGTTTCAGCAAGGAATATATGCAGAGGTGTTTTTCAACCAGCCACACAAACGAGTGGCCTCTTGCCTTGTGGAAGGAGGATCAAGGGGAGGATTTGGGTGTCATTGGTCTTTGTGTCTTTCCCCTCATGGAACTTCATGGAGACCCCCTTGCTCACCCAGAGGGGATTTGGGCCCAGGCTAGGGACCTCTGCTCTCCACTCTCTCTAGCAGCTGCTTTCTGCCTGTGTTCTACTTCAGATCCAAAGCCCAAGAGGAGAAATGGAATGAACTGCATCATGGTCCTAGTGATCTTGTACCTGGTTCTGCTCACTGCGGGCGCTGGGCTCTTGGTGATACAAGGTAAAGCATCTGAGTCCTGTCTGGTCCTTCCTTGGGTAACAATGTGGCCCCAACTGACAGAGGACGCAGGCTCAGGGGAGAGCCCTGGGGCCACTGCTGCCCATCTGCTGGGAGAGAGTTCTCAGGCCCTGGGAGGCCAGGGAGGTGGGGGGACGAGAGGGGAAAGCAGAAAGGGCAGTGTGTGTTACGTGTTACATGTGTGTGTGTATGTATGTGTGTGAGGGGGCAGGGAAGAGGGAGGCAAGGAGAAATAGACCACACATGTGTATGTCTGAAGCAGTGAAAGAGGCAGTGATTTCACACAGGTGTGCCTTATGCATCTCACATCAAGAATTCCCTCTCTCTGGGAGGGAAGGAGCCTTGTTTGGTTGGTTTTTTTTAATTTATTTATTTTGATTGGAGGCTAGTTACTTTACAATATTGTAGTGGTTTTGCCATACATTGACATGAATCAGCCATCGGTGTACATGTGTTCCCCATCCTGAACCCCCTCCCACCTCCCTCCCTATCCCATCCTTCTGAGTCATCCCAGTGCACCAGCCCTGAGCACCCTGTCTCATGCACAAAACCTGGACTGGCAATCTGTTTCACATATGATATTATACAGGTTTCAACACTATTCTCTCAAATCATCCCACCCTCGCCTTCTCCCACAGAGTCCAAAAGACTGTTCTATATATCTGTGTCTCTTTTGCTGTCTCGCATACAGGGTTATCGTTACCATCTTTCTAAATTCCATATATATGCAATGGCAAGCCACTCCAGTACTCTTACCTAGAAAATCCCATGAATGGAGGAGCCTGGTGGGCTGCAGTCCATGGGGTCGCTA
The DNA here is from genome assembly GCF_003369695.1 of Bos indicus x Bos taurus. Lineage (NCBI taxonomy): Eukaryota > Metazoa > Chordata > Mammalia > Artiodactyla > Bovidae > Bos > Bos indicus x Bos taurus. The sequence goes on from NC_040077.1 coordinate 70,677,768, forward strand.
CGAGTTGGATGCGACTGAGTGACTTCACTTTCACTTTTCACTTTCACACAATGGAGAAGGAAATGGCAACCCACTGCAGTGTTCTTGCCTGGAGAATCCCAGGGACCGCAGAGCCTGGTGGGCTGCTGTCTATGGGGTCGCACAGAGTCCGACACGACTGAAGCGACTTAGCAGCAGTAGCAGCAGCATACCGTATTGGTGTTTTTCTTTCTGGCTTACTTCACTCTGTATAATAGGCTCCAGTTTCATCCACCACATTAGAACTGATTAAGATGTAGTCCTTTTAATAGCTGAGTAATATTCCATTGTGTATATATACCACAGTTTTCTTATCCATTTGTCTGCTGATGGACATCTAGGTTGCTTCCATGTCCTGGCTATTATAAACAGTGCTGCGATGAACATTGGGGTACACGTGTCTCTTTCAATTCTGGTTTAGGAAGGAGCTTTGTTGATCAGTGTTTCGTTTCAACATTATTTGACTTTCAAAGTGCTCCCAGTCCAAATGGTTAGGTCAGGAAGCGATTTTATCATACAGACCATGAAGTTGCTCAAGCGTGTCATGTGCCCAGTTGTCATAAGCACACATCACACACATATTAATGCCTCACATGATTAGGCCAGGTCCGCATATTAGTGGCCATGCACTCATGCCCAAGCATGCACAAAGTTCTTAACTGCATGCAGGTTGATCATGGATGCAGTGGCTGCACAGACTGTGCCAGTGTGTTCTACGGACATGTAACATCTGAGTGTGAAGTGCCCATGTGCCAGATACAGACAAAGCTCTGTGCTTACTCTAGGTCCTCATAGTACACAAAACATGTGTTTACATAGTCAGAACTTACAGAGTTATGCACATATAACACAGAATGTCAGGGTTATGTTCAAATGCCTTGGGCTTTAATGAAGTCCCTAAAAGAATGCTGAAGGGTTGGGGTGTGGGGTGTCCAGTTCTAAACCTGCAGAAGCGGCTCCGGGTCCTGGAGATGGCCTACAACAATGAAACGCAGGCCCAGCCCACCCAAGTCGTCACCAAGCTGGAGACCCTACAACAGCGGATGGACAACTTTATTCAGATCCCAGGTTGGTCCCTCCCCACTGAGTTTGGACTTTTCAGAGAGAATGGGAGTCGGGGAGCTGCTTGTGTGTGGACAAGAGGGTCTCTAGACCCAAATTCCTTTCTTTGGCAGAGGGGCTTCCCAGACCCTGGCCTGGCATGAGACCCTGGAGGCCAAGAGAGGGGGTAAAGACTGAATGAGGAGGGCGTGAAATTACAGGCACCCTGGGTGGCTGCAGACAGATCTGGAGAGAGTGGGGTCAGGAAGCTAGGAGCCAAGGACCCTGTCCAAATGATTATGACATCCAAGAGCCAAGGTCTTCAGTAACCATCCCAAGGTCAGGTCTGGGTCACAAAGCCCTCAGACCAGCCCAGAATGCTCAGGAGGGCAGGTAAAATGCAGAGCCTGGGGCAATTCCTAGGACCACTTCTAAGTGGCAAACTAATACTAGTCTGTGGCTGGAGAGAGGAACGGTGGGCACCAAGCCAGTCTAGCCAAAGCAGGTACCATGGAGGGGAGAGGACATTGGACCTGCCCTTATAGAAGAGACCCCAGAATGCACCCTGGCTCCTCCCACATGTGGGGACGCAGACAGAGGTGGCAGACTGCCACACAGAAGTCCCCTGCACTCGACCCCTCAGGCCCCTTGTCTTGGGCTTCCAGCCTCCAAAACTGTAAGAAGTGAATTTCTTTGGCTAAGCCCCACCTCCCCAGTCCATAATGTGTTGTTATAGTGGCCAGAATGGACTAAGACAGGATAAGGAGCCCCGTCACATCCATCCAAGTCTTTGGGAGGCTGTCATCCCCAAAGCAGTCCTGGAAAGGGAAAGATCTGATATGGGTGACAGCAGTGATGGGTGCCATTTATCAGAGCCTGGGCACGCTTTCCATGTGGGTTTCCATGTGGCAGCCTCAGAACAGCCCTGCTTAACTGGTATATGAACCCTAGTTCACTGAAGAGAAAGCTGATGCTCCAAACGATGGAAGGTCAGGCCCAGGATCACTCAGCTAAAGGGGCAGTGCTGCTGTTCAAACCCGGGTCTGTCCGGCTCAACCTCCCTCTGGAGTCATCATCTATACAACTGAATTTTGCCTGCTGGGCCATGAGCTTCTTGTGGGAAGGCACTCCATCTTTTCTTCCTTCCACGCCATTGGGCTGATCCATGGTGCCCAATGACACTTGTCGAGTGAATGATGGTGTGAGTGGCACTGTCATCCTCACCTTGGTCATTGGGGCATGGTGTCTCTGCTCCTTTTCCTTAGGTCTTTCAGTCCAAAGGGGCTCAGGGTGGACCTCGCCTTCCCCACCTGCCAGGACCGCTCACAGAGAAGTCATAGAAACCACCTCTGTCTCCTGGCCCCATAATCCTTTTTCTCCTCCTTGTCCAGGCTACATTCTGAATTCCTTTTCCTTTCCAGGACCTCCAGGACCCCGAGGCCCACCAGGAATCAAGGGAGAGGCAGGTGAGCAGGGGCTGGGTGTGTGTGCCAGCCAGGCAGCAGCCTGTCTCGGAGCAGCTGCCACACACACACCCCACCCTGAAAGTCTGAACTCCGAGCGGGGTCTGTGTGTGAGGGAGGTCACCTGGGGTGAGACCCTACATGTCCTGGGATGCTGGGAAGTACCTGCTTCACGGAGGAGACACCTAGGTGTCGATGGAAGGGTGAGGACACTGCGAGACTTGGTGCTCAGAGTACAAGCCTATGAGCATCCCTGGAGACAGTCAGGCTCATTGGTCCAGACTCCAGAGTCTGACACAATTGCCTTCACCATAGACTGGTTGCACGACCTGGGGAGCACCCCTTTACCTCTCTGGGTCTCAGTTTCTGTGTCTGTAAAATGGGGATAAGAATGCTTCAGATGATTACTGGGAAGTTAAAATTATAATTCAAAGCCCATGATTGGCTCTGTGTTTTAGGCTGTGGCTTTAATATGCTCAGGTGCCTTACCAATGGCCACGGCAAGGCTCGGATGTGGGGGCTTGGATGGCCCCTGGGGGAGAGGGGCTTCATCACTGTTACAGTCCACTCTGACCTTCACTTAGACTCTCAAACCTCCAATCCCCAGAGGGGTGGAGGCTGCTGAGTTGTAAAGATGTCAAGAAAGCTGTTACTAAAGAAAGAGCAGAATGAGAGGATTTGCAAGAAAAGGGGAAATACACTGAGAGCCTCTAAGTCTCCAGGACACCGAGACAGAAAGAAAAACACCACTAGTTGCAGAAGGGAAACTTGTTAGGAGGGAAAACTTTTTTTTTCCAGGAACTAATTTTTGGAAGGATTTTAATAGAAGGGGAAATCCCAGCAGGCCTAGTGTTCTAAGTCTCCAGCAGGGTTTTACTGAGGAAGGTTTTCAGAATGGAGGATGGGCAAACAGTAGAAGGAGAGTTCAGGGACCCACCCAGGCACACAATCACACATGCACGGTCACACTAGGGCACCTGCTCACACGTGCACATCACTCACATGCATACACGCCCACACACTCACTCACATGCACTCACCACCCCTACCACAAACTCATACACACTCACTCACTCAGCCTTCAGGGCCAGGGAGGGGCAAGGTCACCCAGAGGGTGGTGGGTAGCCAAGCATCCCAGGGGCACAGTGGTGGTCACTTCTGTCCAGGCGAGCAAAGGACAGGATGGGAAAGCTGCGAACAGAGTGAGAGGGGGAAGAATCTCCTGCCATGTATAACTGGTGGCAAGGGCAGGCCTGGCAGTGCTGGGAACTCAGGAAAGAAAAAGGTGGGAGATCCAAGTGGGGCCCGAGGTGGGCCTGGGTCAGGAGGGGAGACCGCTGGTAGTGAGGACAAAGGGGCTGATAAGGCATCTAGAATCTTCCCTTGATGGCCAGCACTTGGTCTAGAGCACTGCTTCTCAAGCTAATGGCCATGAATAAGAACCATTTGAGATGCTTTAGAGGCCGTGGAGGATTCAGATTTTGGAGGTGTGGGGGACAGGCTTTGAGAAGCACGGCCCACTGCTCTGGCCACGACTGAGCAGCTCATACTCCTGGGCTCCTGGCCTTCCCAGAGACCACCCTTGGGGTGGCTTGCTGGGGTGACCATCACTTGGCTTACTGAGATTTAACTTCATTTCAGCAAAAAATGGCAATTACATTAAAATAATACTAATTAAATTTTATGTGCTTTCCAGGACAGCTATAAGGATTGGAAATCATTGTTTTCAAACTCCGCTACATTGTAGGTAGTGTGAGTGATCCTGTAATGCAGAAAGGGATTTCAGTTCCTAGGTCAGACAGATCTGGGTTGGAACATGGCTCACTAGCTGTGTAACCTCTCTGAACCTCAATTAACTCACCTATAAAAGGGGGATAGTAATAGCAACCTTCAGTGAGGATTGATTACAACATGAATATAAGACAAAAGATGTGTGATACTGTAGCTGGCATGTGGGAATTATCTACATCAGAAGAAACTGAGGGTACTTGCCTTCATGAAGTGAGCCCCTATAGGGGACATGTCAGCCATCCTTAAATACTAGAAAGGTCCTTGTGGAGGAGAAAATAGACTTGCTGTCAGTGATACCCATCAGAAGAATGGAGGCCAAGGGGCAAAGGTTTCTGGAGAACCAGTTGTGCTGAGGTAAGGGAGGAACAAACAGTTAAGACTGGGGTCTGCCCTACAATGAAACAGGCAGATGCGGGGCTGGGGGAGAGGGGCTGCAGAATTCTTGGTGGAACAGAAGGGAGATAACTTGCACCAGGTAGGTGGTCGGACAGTTGACCTATGAGGATGATTCCAAAGGTGGCCCTCCACAATTCTCAGTGGCCCAGACTTTCTCAAGATGGCCCCGGCAGCCCCAGAGAGGGGATGAATGAGAGCCAAGCCTTTGCCTGTGGAGTCTGAACCACACTGCTTCCCACCTCACACTCACCCACTGCCACACCCAGGCTCAGAGCTGGGAGCACTGCAGCTGGCAAGGGGAAATGCATCGGTTTCATGTCTTCAGAAATCAGGACTCCTCTTCCCAAATTACCCACTGTTTGCCCAATCCACTGCCCGCAGACAGGGTTAGCAGACCAAGTGGGACCCGCCCCTGCAGTACTGAGTACTGAGGTTTTCCTCTCTTTGTCCCAGAAGATGGGTAATGCCACCGTGATGAGGTTCCAGGGGATCATGTCAATCTCCTTCACTCCACCTTCAGCTGTGATGATGGGGAGTTTCTGAAGTCAGATGTAGCTGTCATTCCTCAGTTGGTCCCAGATTCTGGTATTTTCACCAGTACTACTTTGCTTCCCAAGGTGGTCCTCTTTGTGGAGACATGGAAGTCATAGCAACACACACTCAGGCCCACACCAGTTTCAAGAAACCTCATACAGGAACTTCCCTGGCAGTTCAGTGGTGAGGACTCCATTCTCTTGCGGTCCAATCCCTGGTTGGGGAACTAAGATCTTTCAAACTGCCTGGGAGAGCAAAAAAAGAGAAAAGAAACCTCATACAGTCACACAATTGCCTTAATGTGATGACCCTGACTGGCCCAGAGCAGCAGGGCACCAACAAATGCCTCAGGGAATAATTCCTTGCATTGTCCTAGCTTTTTGGCCCTTCTGCTCAAGTGCATGCTCTGAAGGACCGAAAACTTGTTTGCTCTTTGCAGCTGAGGCAGTTGTAAGGGACTTCAATTGTAATCAAGGTCTCTGTGGTTGTTTTGTCTTCCATCAAGGAATAATCATTCTCTAAGTATCCTAACCACCTCAAAGAATCTCATTCTCAAGACATACACCTAACATCTCTCAAATCTTAGATCCAGAGAGTTCTGTACAGCAGTTGCTTCTTTGCCTCCACTCAAGACGACTTTGCCTACTTTTCTAATTCATTAGAGAGGAGGCCAGGGCCTTTCTGTGTTCTCTCCAGCTCTGCTGCTGCATTGCTTCAGTTGTGTCCAACTCTGTGTGATCCCATAGACAGCAGCCCACCAGGTTCCTTCATCCCTGGGATTCTCCAGACAAAAATACTGGAGTGGGTTGCTATTTCCTTTTCCAATGCATGCATGCATGCTCAGTCGCTTCAGTCGTGTCCAACTCTATGCAACCCTAGGGCCAGCAGCCCACCAGGCTCCTCTGTCCATAGGATTCTCTAGGCAAGTGGGTTGCCATTTCCTTCTCCCTCCAGCTCTGAAATCATGAAAATAATCGAATAGAGCCCTTTAACCAAATTCTGTATTAACGAGGCAGTCCTGCCCCCTGAGGGAGTTGCTAGGAGTGCGACTCTGCTGATGGTGGGACCTCACCAGCCTTCCTCTGCCAGTGGGTACCAATGAGCAGGCCCTTTATGGGTGGCTGGCAGGTTCAGGAAGGGGTTGCTGAGCCCTGCCCAGTGAGGAGCCTCCCTCAATTGATACGCTCTGAGCAGTGGCAGGAAGGAGGAGGGAGTGACGGAGGACAGAGGAAAGGATGGATGGGGGCAAGCTCCGAATACTGATGCCAAGTGGAAAATGTGAAACCGTGGCCACCAGGCAAGACTGTGTCTGAACCACTAGCGGTTCAGTGCTGTTGCAATGCTTTTCTCTCCATCAGCACCTCAAAGCTTCTGCTCTCAGCACATGAAATCTGCTTTCTGGAATATTCAGAATTCTGTTTGGGAAGTTTAAAAAAACAGTTCTCCAAATTCAGACACTGAAATAAGCTAGGCAATGCCGATGGAGAGCTCAGCTTCTGGGACCTTCAACTTCCCATCGGCCAGGCCAGGTCCTCTCATCCATTTTTTATGAGTTTATGCCTGGTCTCTGGGCAAGATGGTGTGCTCTTTGAGGGCAGTCATTGTATCTTCCA